>NC_134312.1:148741177-149097988 GCF_964195595.1 Calonectris borealis
GGCCCGCGGCCCGCCCCCGGCGTCCCCCCGCCCGCCCCCGCGGTGGTCCCCAATATTTGCGGCAGCCGCCGTTCGGCCGGGCGTCACGCGTCCATTTCCCGCCCCCTTCCCAGGGTAGCCGTGGTGTGGGCTCTCCCCACAGCTGCCGGTGACACCCGTGGGACAGCCACCCACGGCGTGGGCTGGCAGAGGGCGCAGCTGGGGCGGGACTCGGCCCCTCTCGGCTCGCCGGCCACGCAGGGCTGAGCCTGGGACGTGGGTCTCACTGCGGGTTTACCCTGTGTTTGCGTGTCATTTGCTGGGGACTTGCGAGGTTGCTGGACTGTCTCGGTCAGGTGTGCAGCCGGGCAGGTATTTCACAAAATAACTCTCTAGATGTACTGCAAAACCAGGCACACGAAACCACCGAGGCGGAGGCGGTGGCAGTGCAGTATCTCCATTTATTAGAAAAGAGAGAATCCACGAGGGAGCGTGCCCACGTGAATGCTCCCGTTGCAGGGAAAGCTTCATTTGGACGCCGGGGTCAAGCAACAGCAAGACCCCAAGTCCTAGGAAGGCAGACCTCATTAGTTGCGGTGCTCGTGGGATTCGTTTTGACATGTGAGTACGTGGAGCTGCTGTTAAACTATATGTTTCCCAGGCAAGGTTTTAATGAGGCAAATATTTGAATGTATATTTGAGTTTATATCAATAGCCCTATTTAGTAAAGGTTTTGCATCCCTGCTCCTTTTCTGTTCTTGGAGGTAGACTTCTTCAGTATGGCAATGCAAACCTATTATATATATTAATAAGTATATAATAATACATACAAGCATATATCCTTTAAAATACATGCTTGTAAACTTTCATTGCATTCATGCAAATTATTTAAGGAGTATAGCTTCAATAGGAGACAGGGAGGAATGAATTTTACCGGAGCCTTTGCCTTTCACAAGGTTCTCAGATACATCTAATAGACTTTTCCGTTCCGTAGGTGTGAAGAACAGATCACGAGGTCGGTCTGCTGTCACAACTTCTGCTTAATTGCTCCATGAGAATATGCTGCATATCTAATCTAGAATATAAACCTTTATAAATAAAAGTGGACTGAAATATTGAGTATTTTTAGCTTATATTTTTGCTAGATCCTCTGTTTTGTTTTTTATCTTCACTGTAAAAAACGTGAAGGAATGGTGAAAATGGGTATGATGGGCCTTAAGGCCCAAATGAATTTTTCAGACTGTGAAGATCCTTCCCCAGAGTATGTAATTACACCAAACTCTTAATCTTATCAGCAAAATCGAATACAGGACTACCTCTTCCTTTAGCACATGGCCTTGTCCACATCTGCTGTAATAACACCCTTTTGAATATTCATTGGCACTTCAGTGCTTGAGCTGAGACAGAAGAATGTAGGTGAAGTGGAAAATAAATGTAGATTTCCAACACCAAAATGCTGAAAGCTTGCTAAGCTCCTGACAGATGCTTTTCTCTGGGTCAGGAAATGTCCCTTCTTAAACTAACGAAGCAGGTGTCCCTTCTTGAAATAACGACCAGGCCCAGTCAACTCCCTGCAGACAAGCTTTTCAGAAATATTTAAAAACCCAATTCCCTGGTGTTTCAGGGAATTTCCTTATGCAATCTGATGCACCAAAGAGATAAATTTCATTCTCTATATTAATTATTAATACAAATTTATTCCAGGGTTTCTCTTTATAGAGTCTTTTCTTGTACTTTGCTTATAGAACAAGTTCCAACAATCTAGTTTCTGACATAAACAAATCAATAACATTGTATACAACCTATTATATTTCAGTTAATAGAATTATATGTCAGATATTGACTCTTGTATCCTGGAGAAATGGGAAACAAGGGAGGAATTTTTCAAGACATAGGAATTAGTGCTAAGTTCTATATGCAATAAATACCAATTTTAAATTACACATTGTAGACACAAAGCAGCATTGACAGCATTCATCTGTTCTATAGGTTCCAGATAAATTTACCACAATGACTTCAGGTAGGCCTTCAGCTTTACTGAAAAATACAACAAATAGATAAAAACAAACCACAAATATTTCACCTTTTTCTTCTGAAGATTTATTCAAATGAAGTCAAACAACCAAATCACATGACAACTTAGAATAACTGCGTTGCTAGCACAGTTTTGCATTTAGTATTTCCAGAAAAAGATCTTAAATTTAAGAGAGTGAAAACAGTATTTCTTAAAGTTGTATCAAAAAGTAAGAATAGTCTAGCATAAAGAATTTTCAGGTCAGGCTGGTTTTCTCTGAAGATTTGCTGTTCATCAGAGCAAAAAAAAACCCATGTCTGTCCATCTTTTTGAGTAAGAAGTGCTTCCCTTCCAACTGGAAGGTCCAACTTGGTAGAAGTTTTAGTAATTCTCTCTTCCAAAATGACCTGGATGAGCTGAAAATTAGAAAATAAACATGGCAATGTTTTGACTGTAGGGACTGCAAATCATTGTTTCTCCCTCATTGAATAAAGAAAGTATTCTCTGTTCTTTCCTGCTGAACCCGAGGTATTTTGCAGATACCCAACCTTATTTTACATCAATTAACCCAACAAGAGGAGCTAAACATTGAGTTTCCTCATACGGTGGCAAAGGTCTGATAGGAGGCCATATCCACATTTTAATACATCATTCACACTTTATATGCCTGCCATAAGACCATCTATTCTTTTTCAAAACAAATAGTCTCAGCCTGTCTCTCCCCCCCCGATGGGGACTGCTTTTTCATGCTGAAATCCTGGCTTTTTTAAAATCAGCAGAAGTTTTGCCACTGGATTTAAGGAGGGTCAAGATATTACTCTCATTTTTTGATCATTTTAGTTAATGATTTCACTTGATCTCTGTATCCTGGATTATGCAGACCACTCAGATGAACACTCATCGTTCCTTTAAGTGAAGTAGTTAACTATGTCCTTATTTTTTCTCCCTTTTTGACAAATCAAAGTGTTTGATTCACTCTGTGCTGACAGAGCTACGAACAGCGTAGCCTCCGTCTCTCTGCGCCCTGATTTGCAGTATATTGTATGTTACGGAGGTGTGGAATTGGATTAAAAGCTACAGCACAGTGCTCTGCAGATAAACCCACTGCAGGTGTGCAGTTTAATAGGATTTTAATTTGGTAACAAGTGAATAAAGAGAGGAAGCCTAGAATGGGATTTTCTAGATGAAAAAATGCTATTCGTGCTGAGAGAAAGCAACTGCAAGCTCTGTGATAAGGAGTAAAGATTGGGCCAATGCTCTCTGAGCTGCACTTTTATAGATTACAGCTCACTCAGAGCATTTTCGTTACTGCCACCGGTTTCAACAATTCTTAGTTCATACTACGTGCGTTTGGCTATATGGCATTTCATCTGCCATGCTCCCCGTTAAGCCAGTGTATTCAAATCTTGTATTGTCTCACTCCCCGCCCTCTACATTTTTTCATATGAAAATAATGTTTTCCTCGGGAGATGTCACCAACTTGGAATGCATTCCATTTTCAAGATTATTAACAATTATTTTCATGCTTCAAATTATATTAAAAAAAAGATTGAGAAATGTGCTGCGCTGTTCAAAATAAATGGAAAAACATGGTCTCTCTGCCGAGGAGTGTAATTTTTATTCAACATGAACTAGGAATGGAGGACCAAAAACAGATGGGGAAGGAAGAGGAAGAATGAAGGTGACAACTAAAAGATCATGAAGGGATCTGCTAAGCCACAGACACATATCGATGCTGCTGATATCAGGGCAAGGTTCGGAGATTCTTTTCTGATTTCTGTTACCAATCCTCCCTCTTGTTTTTCCAGGGTTTCATAGCAAAACTGAGTTTTTAGGACTAATTTCAATGAGATGAGGGTGGAGGTGTGATGAACAGATTTTTTCCGCGAGCATAACAGGCTGTAGAGAAGGCATAGAAATGCCTTGTGGGACAAGATGAAAAAGATACGGAGGTTGGTGTTGTTGGCAAAGGACGGAGTGGAGGATGGGAACTGACGAAAGACACTGGGTCGCAGAGAGCTGCAGAGGCTGCATGAGGTAAAGGAGTTAAAAGGCAAAATTATGAAATACAGCCGTGATGCACAAAGTGATATGTCAGGCAGCAGAAACGTGGTCCAGGAAACCAGCAGCGTGGCTGGTGGATGCCGCTAAGGCTGCTGAGAGTTTAGATACCCCGCAGAACGGCTTGTGGCCAAAGGGGGGTTAGGATCAGGAGCAGGGACAGATGGTTGCTTGGGAGCATGATGATGATTTTTGGTGATCAAAAGTCACAGAACACAAATCCTCATGCAATGGGAATCTCTTCAGAGGATCTACAGAGATGGCGATACAAAGAAAGTGGTGGGTGATGGAGATGCTTTTGGCAGCTGTGTTTTTCAGCAACCTGTGGAATTAGTATTGACACCCAAAAAGAAGGAGCCTGCAATGGTTGAGGTGGGAGCTACCACCCGTTTGAAGGACACAAGTAGGCAGAAGTGCTCGCTCACTCTGTCAAAGCTCCTGAAAACCTTTTGAGCTGGAGGTTCAAGTTTTTCAGCTTCCTCACAAAACGCTTGAACCACAGCATCAGCAGGCTCTTACTAGAATCTCTTTTTCATCCCACTGTTATCAGCATCTTGCACGTGGACTGGTAGAATCCATCAGCTGTTGGGATCTTTAATCTCTAAGCTCTTTCTACACTCTCCCAATCCTTCACTGTCTCCTTCCCTCCTCCATATCATCTCTCAAGTCGTCATACTCTCCATTTCACGTTTTATACCCTTCCTCTCTTACTCTGACACACCTCGTCCCTCGCTAATCAGCCTTGCTCTGTTCTTAAGATCGTGTACAAAATACACAAAACTGATAGACGTACTTAGAGGCACATCACTTACACAGACAAAACCTGGGTCAAACCCTGGTCTGCTGACACCCGCGTAAGAGCATTGCAATGGGCATAGTGGGCCATACAAAAGCCCATATGGGCAGCACAGTGAAAGAGCATAGGAAGCAGGGCAGACATTGAATGAGATTTCTACTGGTTTATGTCCTAATTTCTGACCATCAGTGGTTTAGTGATTCCTTGCTCGTAGCCTGCACCCAGCTCAGTTTGGGTTTGGACATTAAGGTGGTATGGCAGGATGGGTCATTATATTACATTTGAAAAATAACAAAAGCTGTCAAACATGCCCATCACGTATATAAATCATTCTTGGTTTGTCCCCTTTGTGCCTTCTTTCTCCCCTCCAATTTTCCTTGCTGAGCTAGTTTTAGCATATCTCATATTTAAAAAACAAGGGTCCACCAAGGGTCTTTATAACTCATAGAGATGTTTTTAAAACAGTCCATTTTCAGTCCTGGTCCTGGTTTATGGAAGCTGAATACATGTTGGGAGTAAAATAACTGTAACAGGATCACCCCAAAAATGTAATTTTCTTCGTGAGTCTTGGTGCCATTAACATTTGTCCAGCACTGTTTTCTGGAAAACACAATGTTCTCTGAGATTTAAGACAAGTGCTGTTACTGCATGAAAGAGAAATCTGAAAAGAGCTGAATGTCTAATTCGTCACTTGTATTAAGCACAGAGGCTTGATCCATGTTCCCATATGTCCTTATATTTAGCCTTGTATCCTAGGAAGACTTGGAGTCTATTTCTACCTGTATGTCATCCCTTATGCTAGTAAGTTTGAAGCAGTGGACTGACTGCAAGAACGTCTGGTGGAACAGAAAGGTCCCATACTTTTGCATCTTTTGGTACAAGATACATTTCATACTTCTGCATCTTTTGGTAAAACTAACAGGTAGGTGGAAAAAAGAGAGCCTCTCAGTGCTTCCAACAGCGAGAAAAGACCACACCGTACACTCTTTCTTCTGATCAATAAATACATGCAGCCTGTTTGTCAGCTAGCCCACGGGCTGCTCCCAACCCACCAGAACAGCGCTGCTCTTGCTTAGACAGCGCTCGGGAAATCTGAAGGAGTGCCAAAGGTCTGCTGGAAACTTAAGGAAAGAATCAGGGAGCTGCAGTGATGGGGAGGTGGCTGGTGTGGAGATTACGATCCCTTGATAGGATCATGGGGTGGGATGTGGAGGATGCTTTGTGGTTTGAGGTTTAGGTGACATTGGACACAGCTCCATGCAAACATAAATTTCATTAGTTCTACTTTACACACATAAAAACCCCCAAATAACCACAACCCTCCCGATCCCTCCTGGTTTACCCAATTATTTTTTTTTTTTGATAATTTTCTTTAATGTTTATTTCACCTTGCTGCCTGTGGCTGTGTCCGCCGAACGACTCAGAACTCTGGAAAAACGTTGCTTAATCCGAAGTTACTCTGGCTCTGCATCAAAGTTATGAGAGCTGTCTGTGGAGCATTGGCTTGAGGTTGCTCCTCTGCAAAATAGCCCCAGAGATGGCTGGGCTCATAAACCCACAGAACAGGGGACTCATTTTGCTTTGCGACCCAGAAACTTTCATCTCCCTCCTCCTCTATATAGGACAGGAAAATGTGAGCCACAAAATCCATGAGTAGTAAATTAAACAAATGCCAGGATCCTAGGTTTAAAGAAAAACAAAAATAATTTTCACAACCTCTTCATTTGCTTATCTTCATGATGTGTTCTTTTTTGAAGGGCTTCGTTATAGTAGTGGGCTAGACAGAGTAGCAGACTGGCACTCATCAAATAGTACTTACAAAATTATGTACTTCCAGATATCATAGCAAAATAGGCACCAACTGCAGATTTGAAACATAAGCAAAAGCCTTTTCCCCTTATTTTAGCTAGAGAGGAAAGTGTACTTGTGTTTATTCACTTTCCTGTTCAAATTCTTCCCCCACAGTCACTGTTACCACAAGGCTTATCAACAACCACGTATCATCCCCATTCTCCCCTCGGACAGATAAATCGTTCCACCTTTTCCGAAGCAAACCCAGCTGTATGTCTTGTATCTATGACATGGCCTACCTTGCAGCTTGGGGCATAACTGCTAAAGGCCAAGAGAGACTCACTGAGGCCATTGACTTTTGAATCATACCTTGGTTGAAAACCCTTACAGTAAAGAGTAGGTCTTCTTCCATGCCATAAATCTGCATAGGAATTCATTAAGCAATCCATAACCTCTGCATCCCACAAACATCTTTACATGGACATCAACAAGGAGATACCACAATTTACATGAACGACCAAGGTTTACAGAGCTTTAAAAATGAAAAATACTGCCTCTTTTGATGTTATATGTGTTTGAGAAGCTGCTGCTTCTGCTTTTTGTCCTTTTGCGCATGTTTAAATTATAGCAAAGTAAGTGGAAGTACTTGTTTATCTCCGGGACAAGGAAAGGGACTTTTATACTGGGAGTTCAAACTATACAGACCTGACGCTAGTAGTCCATGAGTGTTTCTAACAGTCTTACAGGTGTTTTCAATACATTCAATAAGAGTGAGCATGAAACGAAAGCTACCACTCCAGTTGTCCCTTGGGATAAATCAGAGGGACACAGTTTTGAAGAGGGTAGGTTGAAGCAGCTTGCTTGCCAAAGAGGAATGCAGAGGTCACTGTCCAGCCAGCGTGGCTCAGCAATACATCCCTGACTGCCTCCGAAGGGAGACCGGTGAGGAAATGGCAGCGTACCAGCACCAGACGTGAAGCTCTGTGATGGACATATGTAGAAGCACATTTGCTGGAGAGCTGGTGGAGCTGAAAGAGCTGTAGAGGTCCCATTAGCCCTGACTTCTGTAGCGCGCTTGCTCCTTGCTGCCTTACAGCGGGGGCAACTGCACGATCATACTTGGGCATTGCCCATGTGGAAGCTGGGCTGGAAAAGGGTAAAAGCCAATCCTAAATTCAGAGGTGTGAGTATGCAAGTATATTATGTGTGCCAGATTGCCAAGCTCCGAGGCAAGAGCCTCAGAAAGAAGTAAGTTTGGGTTTGGTTACTGCTGTGTGGTTTATTTTACGGGGAGGCACACTGCATTAACATTTCCCTAGGTAATTGTGTTTCTTCATTGTGGATGCTACATATTTTGACTTGCAGAATGCCCTCCATTCCTGCAGGAAATGCTGAGATTTGAGAAATTTCTGAAAAGCAATGACCCGGAGTACAGAACTTTTACACCAGATGGCTTGTTAAAATAACAGCTTCAGCCTTCTCCACTAAAACCCGAAATCCTACCAGAATAGAACATGGGCTATATGATAGGTCATATAGCCCAAATCTTAAAGAACCAAGAGTATTAAGAAAGAAGATAATAATAATCAAATGAATTGGAGCATCACAGAGAAAGATTAAAAGACATTTTTTAACTCTCTCATATGTGAGAATAAATTCAATCTTAGTGTTACTGAAGTATTTGTAACTAGTTTAAGGAAGGCTCAGCAGAGGAAGGGATGCTTTCCATCAGTTATGTGCCCAACCACCAGCAACTGCAGAACAGGGAGGCAATTCATTAAAATCTTCTTGTGGTGGAAAGAGGGAAGAGGATTTCATCATCATGGAGAATTTCAATAAACATTATGCTTCCAGTGCTGTTCTTGGAATTCATTCCTAATTTCCTCATTGCCCAAAATACTGCATGTAATATTGGAGAGTTTTGTGCAGAACTCCTCTGGAGAGAGAGAAAGGAATGATTATTTTATTATTACTGTAGTGCAGCAGCTGGTGGACAAGGGACTCTACTGTGCTATGTTCCCCGCAGACACAGAACAAAACTGTGATCCCGCTCCAGAGAGTTTGCAATCTAAATATAAGGCAAAAGGTAGCAGCTAGATGTGGAAAAGGGGTGCGCACATACACGCACAAACACAGACATTAGCAGGGGAAGAATACTGAAGAATACAAACGGCAACAACCTTAACATACCCCTTTGTTGTGTCTTTGTAGGAAACACATGAAAGTACAGTTTTGAAGGGGAATTTCAAAGAAGATAATGAGGTTTTCTTTGGCTATTTGTGTGAAGCCCCATCCAACAGAAGAGGAAAAAATATGAAGGTGCTCCTTTGAAAATCTAAAAAGCAGTTCTTACAGTTTGGGATCAGATGCTACTCACAGGACATGGTGCATTTCTGCAGAATGAATAATAGGGCGTGAGCCTCTGAAAGGCTTTACAAATGAAGAGAGAGGCAGGTAGGGTTGATGCAATATAGAAATGGAAGAGACTGAACTGATTCAAGATGTGGTTGTACCACTTCAAGCCACTTTGAGTGAACATGACTACACAGTCCCTTCGCTTCTCTTGTCTTGCACTGGTATGGGATGCATTTGATGCTTGACAGCTCAGAGCCCTAAAAGAGAGAGAAAACTAACCCAGCTAAAGGAATGACTAGTTTTCAGTCAGTTTAACACCTTAAACAGGCTTGCTGCTGGCTAGGCAAGCACTTATGTCAGTGTAAGGCAAAGGGAAAAGGAGCATATAGCATATAGTTGTCAGAAGAATTAACTGCCTTTTTGGCAAGTAGTTATCGCAGTGGCTCTGCTCTGGCTGTATTATACAGAAAGAACCTGAAGGACTGGGAGCTATCGCTTGAGAGATCTGGAGTTTTTATGGTTTGGGGTATTAGTGGCACCAGCTCTCCATCACACCCTTCTGCTGGGGTGCGCAGCTCTTGTAGGGAGGGAGAGCAGAGGTTCACACCTCAGGCTGCTGTTCCCCCTATTTCCACAGACAAATGATGGCTTCTGCAGAAAGTCCTGCCCTTCCCACCATCTCCAGCTGCATGCTCCTACTTTCCTCCCTTCTGCTTATCCTAGAGTTTGGATCAGAAAACAAATCTGGTTGAAAACTAACTATTTAATTTCCCTGACCTGGCTAGCTACAGCACCAGGCGAATGGTGCTGCTTGATGCAAGGAAGGGAGTAGGAAGAAGTGATGCCCCGATTGACTGTAGCATGAATTTATGTCAGTTAAAATGATCTGGTGCTTCTGCCATCTCAGGGCAGAAAGGGGTGTATCAGATGAGAGTCACAAAGATCCTACTTACCAAAGCTATCTGCATAGTTGAGGGTCATAGCCTTGCTTACTGCACTCAGTAGGAAGTTCCACCTCAACTGGAAATCCGATGCTAGTTTTCTAAACTCCTCTTTACTCCTGCTTGGCTGCAGATAGAGAAAAAAATTGCTTTATGATAAAGTTGGTTAAAAGAATTCCTTATTGTGTTGCAGAGCATTTCCCTGTACAAACTGCATACAAAGGTGGAACAAGCAGGTTTTTTTGTTAGAATCCTAAAATAACAGGTTGAAAGGGATCTTTGGACATCATCTAGTCCAACCTCTTGCTCAAAGCATGGCCTGCTTTGTTCAGGCCTGGTCCAGCCAAGTTCTGAATACCTCCAGGATGGAGATTCCACAGCCTTTCCAGGTAACCTCTTCCTGTGCTTAACTTCTCTCATGGTAATATTTTTTTCTTTTTATCTATTGGAAATTTTCTTTGCTGCAACTTGTGTCTATTGCCTTATGCCCTATAACTGTCAACCCCCAGGAAAAGTTCTGCTCCATTTTCTCTATACCATCCCATGAGGTAGCTGAGGGTTCTGTGAGATGAAGGCACCACAGAACTGCAAAGTACTATTCTTAATTAAAAAAAAAAAAAAAGGAAATAATCAAGCTAAAGAAGTGCAGTTTACCCTGCTTCTTCAGAAAGGGGAATAAAAAAGACTTTAACTACTGCCAAGACCCAAATTAATTGGTGTCCTGGTTTCACCCGGGATAGAGTTAATTTTCTTCCCAGTAGCTGGTATAGTGCTGTGTTTTGGATTTAGTATGAGAAGAATGTTGGTAACACACTGATGTTTTAGTTGTTGCTAAGTCGTGTTTAGATAGTCAAGGACTTTTCAGCTTCCCATGCTCTGCCAGGTGCACAAGAAGCTGGGAGGGAGCATAGCCGGGACAGCTGACCCAACTGGCCAATGGGGTATTCCATACCATATGATGTCATGCTCAGCATATAAAACTGGGGGAAGAAGAAGGAAGGGGGTGTGTTCGAAGTGATAGCGTTTGTCTTCCCAAGTAACCGTTAGGCGTGATGGAGCCCTGCTTTCCTGGGGATGGCTGAACACCTGCCTGCCCATGGGAAGTAGGGAATGAATTCCTTGTTCTGCTCTGCTTGCATGCGCGGCTTTTGCTTTACCTATTGAACTGCCTTTATCTCACTTTTACTCTTCGGATTTTCTCCCCCATCCCACCAGGGGGGAGTGAGCGAGCGGCTGGGTGGGGCTTAGTTGCCGGCTGGGGTTAAGCCACGACAATTGGTCTGGCAACCAACCAAATGCAGTGGTGCTGTCAAGGTACTGCTAATTCTGAATCAGTGCTGGAACAGGGGTGGCAGAGTTGGTAACCTATGGGAAGGTGCATATGCGAGGATGATCATACTTGAATCCTTCACAAGAGCTAGAGACATTGTGCTAGAAATTATCACTCTCCTACCACCTGCAAAAAGTCAACAGTTTCATAAATCAATGATTTCAGGAATCATGAAGTGTTCTTTTCATTTTTACTAACATTTTTCTTATGAATTTTGGTTTATTAGGGACTGTTATAATACGTGTCTATGAAATGAGAGCAGATACTGAAACCGCCCGAGTGGATATATGCGCAGAGATATGCTTGTAGTTGTTTGCACAGATGGAATTATTGTATGACAATTAATTCCCCCTTTTTCTGCATCATGCATAAGTTGTATTTATGCAAATCTGCAGTCTGGTCAGGTTGCTAGCGTACAATGTAGCTCCTGCAGACTAGTGACAGTCAGCATGTAGCAGGATAAATGATGTGATCACTCTTTCTTTTCTGAAATTATTAAATTAATTTTATACCTGAATGATAAAAGCCTGAAGATTTGAAGACACACAGTTCAGGAGAACCCGAATATCTGTGGAAGGTGCCAGCAAAGACATTAAGTCATTCAAACCTATGAGATACAGAAGGGAGATCATTACTTGAAGTGATTGGCTCGCTTTTTGGTTTGTTTCTTCAGTTTTTAGCTTTTTTTCTTTTATCTTTAGCTTAAAATATATTAAGACGTCTGTTTATAGCATTATGATTATATTAATCCTTTAGTGAGGAATAGCACCCTACTTTGAAATCAGTCAGAATTCATATTTATATCCATTTCCACCATATCTACGCTGACCTAGTCATCATAGCAAGAATAAACACTTCATGCAATACCAACTTACTTATCTGAGCTTTTATGTGGTTGACAAAAAAATCTTGTTTATCTGTTAAGGGGGAGAAAACAGTTTTAAAACAATAACAGAAAATACAGAATATTCTGTAGACCATCAGAAATGTAAATTATATTGCCAAATACCAATGCAGCTGTTCCCCCAAAAGCTTGGAACCTACCACCCAGTGCCAGGCAGTACAACACTATTGCAGCTCTCTGAATTTATACCCTTCAAGAAGGCATATGGATAGGGTCTGTGAAACCTTGCTTGTTATAAATAACAATTTGGAAAAGCAACGAAAACAGAGAATGCAATAAATCCCCCTTGTAAAGAATACGACCATCATTAATGTAACGAGCAAATGTCATAAAAGCATTCTGCGCAGTGTTTTTGATTTTAAGCCAGATATAAATATTATTTAAACGGTTCTCCTGATGGTTCTGTGAAGAAGGTAGATTATTATCCCTCCTGAAAGCAGTCACAGACAGGCTGCGGCGCATCCCTTGTCAGCGAGGGAGTCAGTGGCGGGCCAGGAACAAAGAGCTGAGGTTTCCCCCATCAGTTCTGTGCACAGCCTCGTCCAACTTGCACATCTCTTGCTAATAATTTAAATGGCAACCCATTAATCTAAAAAGTAACTTGCCATTATGTTCCCGTCCTTTTTCATTAAGCTGGCAAATGCGTTATGTCATGGCTGCATACAAACTGTGTATTTTATTGTTTACAGCAGCACATCGATCCCACAGGCCGCAATACAGCGAAAGGACACGAGAGCTGAAAGGCCAACAGTCCTCGTCCAGTTCAGCATACACTATGTTAAGATCTGGCCACAAGAAATGATTTTGTGTCCTTCGATTAATAACAGAGAAAAAGGCGAAATGCAAATCTTGGAAACTTCTTTTTGTCAAAGAAAACAATACAAAATGAATATCCCTTTTTGTCAACCTTCTAGAAGATACATTATTTAGTAACACAAACCCCACTCCTGCTGCCACAGAAAGCTTTAAGAGAGAGTCAGAACGGAAAGCCTTTCATTCTTAACCTTTAAGTTAAAAGGATAATATTACATGCTGCATTCTCATTTTTATTGGCTCTTCTCCAGTCCTTCGGGTTACGGCAAGACTGTAATTCCCATTAGGGCAGATGCCATGGATAAACAAGAGGAAATGCTGGAGCTTTAATGATGGCAAGCAAGGGCTTCAGTGGGTAGACAGAACATAGGAAAAATATATTACATTTGAGTTCTATGTCGTTCTGCAGCTCCTCCCGATTCCTGAGCTTCTTTTGAAAGAGGTTTCCAGGCACATCCAGAAATCCCTGATCGATGACAGCATGCAAGTCTGATCGCAGAACAGTGACTTTGCTGTTGCTGTTCAAGACTGTTCTCATTGTCTATAGAGAATAAGAAAACAGTTAATGCCTTTCATTTTCTCAAGCCCTTAACTCAGTCAGAAAGCTTCCCTTATTCAATACTAGACTTTATATAACCAGTCTCCAAACTGGGGGGGGGGGGAATCAAAGGAGATGAATCTTAAGTTGTCTTCAAGAGTTTTTTGTTCTGGGAGATATTCTTTTCAATGACACTCTGTGTTGTTGTCTGCGATGGAGCAGACAAGGCTAACATGCTTGAAGTATCTGGGCAATTGCCTGGACAATTGGTTTTGCCTAGAGTTACTATAGTTACGCCAAATAATGGTGTTTTGTCTAAAACATGGAATGGTGTATCAGGGCTGACTTTCCCTCGATGTTATCTGTCCTTAGTACATGTTTCAATTAAATTCAAAGGCAAGTTTTCTCAAGTTGCCCAAACCTTTGAGGAGGTAAAAATAACATTAGAAATATGGTGTTAGTTAAAATAATATTAGTTGGGATTTTATCCCATTTATCTGCCTATGAGTCATTTGTGAATGAATCTGGCTTCATATTTGTCCCAAAAAGTATTACTCGCATAGATATTGCAAACAATTTTCAGCCTAACATTTGATCCTCATCTCTTCACTTCTCTTTTAATTAATTGCTAATATCACACAGTATTGCTTCAGATTCTTGATGAAATGATGAGAACAGTGAAGGAAATTAAATCTGAATCCATTCAAATTTCTTAATCCGTACATTTAGTCTCTCACTTCCATGCTGAAATCAGTAGGATCCCAAAGCCTTTGTTGAATTTTGGGCTTCTATATGAATAATCCATGTCCAGTTGGGCCTTCCAGAGGAAAAATATTTTTTGTAAAATTCAGAAAAACTTCAGGCTTCATAAACATTTTAACAAATCCCATTCACCAGGTGCTTACCATGACCCCACAAGAGGAGTGAATGCAGCTGACCATTTGGACCAGGCTGCCCAGGGAAGTGCTGGAGTCACCATCCCTGGAAGTATTTAAAAGACGTGTAGATGAGGCGCTTAGGGACATGGTGTAGCGGGCATGGTGGTGTTGGGTTGACGGTTGGACTCGATGAACTCAGAGGTCTTTTCCAACCTTAATGATTATATGATTCTATGATTTGTTTGCAAACATAATTCCCAATCTAGCAATTTTTCTTTTTCATCATTCTGCTAGCTTTACTGAAATACCAAAAGCACTCTGATTCTCACTCGGTAATCCCCTTCAGCTAAGTTAAAGACAAAGTCTTTTTTCTTAATTTACTTGGAGCTTCCAGTGTCAGAAGAAGAGCTGCTGCTTGCAACAAGAACACACGACCCAAAGGCTGGGAACTACCGGGGTCAGTATCTTCAGTACGCTGCTAGCACCCGACTCCCTGCCCCAGTGCTTTAGACTGGTCCCTTTAGCTATTGCACTTCACTATACAGAATATAATTCTCTAAATGACTGAGAGCCAGCTCTGACAACACTTAAACACAGCTTACCAGAGGCAGGAATCAGCCCCAGGAAACGACAAGCATCATATTCACATTCCTTTCTCGCAGGGAATTTGCACCTTTTTATGCTCTAATTACTTCTGCATGTCCAGGTAGCAGCTGTCAGCCTGCTTTATCTACACATGATGGGAAAGTTACTTTTTTTTCTTTTGAATGCTGACCCTGCCAAAATTGTTCCTCTTTTCTCACCAGGTGGCTAAATTATTGCAAAGTACTCTACAAGGGACGGTGCGGTTACACCGTTCAGAGGCTGCAGCTGCACAGCTCCTCCGTAGTACTTCTCATCAGGAGCACTCTCACCTGCTTTGACCATCAGTCTCTAGTTGAAATTCCAGGTGCATTTTAGACAGAGAAGACTGAGAAGGATGATTAGAAATATCAAATTACTTCTATGTGAGAAGATGAGATAAACTAGAACTAACTGAGGAAGGATGTGATGGAGGTTCGCAGGGAGAATTTAATGAAGAAGAGTAGAAATTTTAAAATAATAAAAGAAAGCATTTTTTCACACAACAAATAATCAAACCCTGGAACTCACTACCCCAAGATGTTGTGGATGCCAAAATCAAGCTATTAAATACCAAGATGTGGATATAACCTTCATCTCAGATTGCTGGAAGCCAGGAGAATACAATGGAGGAGGAGTGAAGAATCACTTTCTCTACTCATACCCACTTCACATGAGCATCTGATGAGGGCCACCAGAGGAAACGGGATACGAGTTCACACAAGCCTAGGATCGGGTCTGACTAAAACACTCAGCGGTCCTTTCTGAGGGACGTCCACCTCCCCATGAAGCATCTGCGTGTTCCTCACAAGCTGAAAATTTTAAATACCTGTGGTGTTCAGCTAACCATTTTCTGGTGTGCGTTGGACAGGGGGATGCATTTGCAGGAGAATGTTTAGCAGGTATTTGTGTCCTACCCTGTTTTGCTGTATCCAAGTATCCATGGCTTTGGCAAGATCTCTAACAGAAGTTGTAATAGAGGCTATGTGACTGCTGAAAGACTATGGGGATGCTCATTTACAAGACTTACCATGATTTCACTTATTTCACATGTTTTTAAATTGTGATGGGACTAATCATCAGGTACACTAGAACTCCTTTGTCCTTCCCTTGTATTTTAAAGAGGCTCTAGAGAAGGTGCAAACATCATTTACTTGTGAGAACAGTGCCAAGAGCTCATTAGCACGAACAAGAACCAGGCTCAGAATGTGCTCGGCTGTAAGCGTAGATCTGACCCAGATTCTCAGGTCTGGGAGGTTCACTTTGTGCCGGTTAAGCAGCGTAAAGGGGATGTAGAGCAGCCAGAGGCTGCCGCTAGAGAATTCCCCCCCACTCGGCTGAAATTCCCTTGCCCTAAATCTTGAGGGTGTAAATTCAATGTTGACTCTGCAGCTTTTCCGCACGTTAGGAATAGGCATGGAAGAAGCAAAAAGCTACAACCAGCCCCTTGACATCATGGCTCGAGCACAAGAAGAATGATGGAAAGTCTGAGTGCGCAAATCAAATGCAAATGACTGGGAATAGCTGGCACTTGCAGTCTTGCTGGATCACGTTCTTCGATGCATAAGCCGCACTGTTTAGAAGCACATGAAGCTGAGCTTTTCAAGTATTCAGTATCTCCGAGGGCTGCTGCAGTAAATGGGAACTGCGAGTGCTCAGCACCTCACAGAAGTCAAACTTTTGCCTGTGTTAGAGCACCCATGCATGTGTGTGCATTATTATTATTTTTAAAAACTTTTTAAAAGTGAGGTGCATCTTTTATATGTTGCTGCTGATGAAGTTTTCCCATAAAGAAAAGCTACATTTACTAAGGAAGAACGTGACACTGCTGTGCAGTGCAAGAAGCCACAGTTCCCTTCCTTTCTCCCCTTTATTCTGGGGACACAGTGTAGTGATTTAAGCCAGGTGGCATGTTGGGAAAATCTTGTACTTGCTGTTTGAAGAAGAGGAGACAATATACCTTCTCTTCTACTTTCTTCTCCATTTGTGACCTATCTGTTCTGTCATGGCCCGGACCACCTCAAAACCCAAGGTTTTGGAAGTATCCAAGGACACCAATGGAAGGAAGGCTGCAGGGAGGGTACAGCCCCTCATAATAATGCAGCACTGAATAAGTACAGGCTAATGAAACAATTTACTTCGCAGTGTTCAAAGGGTTAAAAATGCAGCTCCTGGATGCATCTCCTTTGTCACTGTAGCTGAGAAGAATGATACTGGAGAGCAAAAAGCAGGCAGAGATATTAATTGTTAGAGAGATTTTTGTCTCTTTCTTCCCCAGGAAAAAAGCCAGTCTGAGCGAGTTCCTCCTGAGGAAAAAAGTTCAGAGGATGCTTCCCTACAGCACTCCTTCCAACACTGTCCGGTCAGAGGATGGAGAGGATTTTGCCAGCTGATCCCTGGGATCCATGAAAAAGGTGAGAGTCTTGTGCCCTTATAGACCTGACACCCTGCCCCCTGACCACGCAGCTTCTCTGCAGCCGGCATATTAGTCATTTCCCTTCCGCAGGCTGCTGCAGTGCTCGTCAGAGTGATCAGGATGCTACTCAAAACCAGTTTTAGAATAACTCCAGCATGTGCTATCTGACCGGCTTTTGCATGGCTGAGCGAAGGTACTGGAAACTGTCGTCTGAACCTTCCAGCTACTGTGATGTTCTCCTCTCCATGGGGGACCGTTGACCATATCTCAGAGGCTTTCACAAATCCATAGGGAGGAAAAGGCCCCCTCAGTGTGGGAAGAGATGGGTAGGAGGGTAAGCATGATTTGGACCACGGTCAGCATACAGCTAAGAACACCTGAGCTGCTGCTGTTGTCCTACAATGGAGCATCTCATAGGTAGTCCAAACTGCAGATGGGCTTCTTGAGTGAATGAGATGCCCAGCTTTTTTGTTTCACGGATTTTGGAACATACCTTGGCCATGTTAGAAAGGTCTGTCTTTCTCCTGAGTCTATTTATAAACACTGTAACTTCTGTTAAAGAAAAAGAGGCAGATGTTTCATATCATTAATATTTTACAGTCTAAAAGACGTTAATGAAGACAGATCTTTTAAGTTAGAAGGTAGATCCCTAGGGGAGCAATCGGCTAACGGAGGACACAGCGGGGGCACTGAGCCAGCATTATGGGCTGGGGACCCTCACGGTTTAAAGCTTGCAAGCAGAAGCTGCCCGGGTCACCACCCTTAGTTCACTGCAAATCTGTTAACCCATAATACACAGGAAAAATACTCCTAATATTTTTTACATTAAACCATTCTTAATCAAGACTAATACCCTTTTACATGTATAGTTTAAGTGAATGAAAGCAATGTTAATTCTAAACTTCCTGTATTTTGATTAGAGTTTACATTTCCACCTTTATGCATCTATAATTCTGCAGCACTGTTAATAGGAGTTGGTTTTTTTGGTTCTATTTTCTTCTGTTTATAATGTGTTGTAATTACGACAAGCATGGTCCAAGAATATCTTTTTTAAGAATAAAATTTAAAATAACTGATTCATAGTTACAGGAGAATCGAGTATAAAGCAACTTAAACTTCTGTAGACAGGCAATGGTTTTCAAGTGAAAATTTCTGTTTCGCTGAAGTTTGTACAATCCAGAAAGACCAGGATGCATATACAAAGGGTCGCAGCTGAATAATTACATACTTCCACATACATACATGTTAAAAACACGTTACTAGGTTTGCTCTGTCAAGCATTCAAATGTAAGAAATGCCAGAATTAAGACTGTCTGCAAGTCTTCCTTGAGCATATGAATGCTAATACAATCCTTTGTCTACACAGGAGCCCTGCTTTGCCACTGAGGATTTGGTCTTCACTCAATGAGCAACTGAGCTACGTTATGTTTTAGTCAGAATCCTCAGCATCATATATAAATATATGCATGTATGTAGGTACATATTTACAAACACACACATATACACACACCTTTGTATAGCACAGATTTTTTCAAATCCTCCTCTAATGACAGAGTCATAGTTTCCCTGTGGGACTATGGCTTTTTTCCCTTTATATTGAACTGCGCTATAGCCAGTAATTAATTTATCTGCATAAAACCACTTGCAAGGTGAAGAGACAGAACAATACCTAAATTTCAGAGGGCATACTGCATATTATTCACTACACAGCCAAAACAATCATGGCAAGAGACAGATCTTTAAAAAGGTTCAAATACACTTTAATTTACCATGAATTGGGAATAATTTTGGCTTGAATTTGTTCTCACACATTATCTGAGACTATTTATTTTTAACTGTATCCCAACTAACTCTAGTCCTCACTACTATCGAAGTTACATCAGCTAAAAAAGTTTTAAAAATAATTTCTGTAAGAGTCTTGTAACACAATATCTTCTCTGCAGTTTAAGCAAAGATTATTTTATGAAAATCTCTCGATTAGTCAAACATACCTTTAGATTTGGATGTTTGGAGCGGTAATGGAAACTCTTCCAAAGCATTAAGCAGCCAAAGTTCAACATTTTTACTGAACAATCTGATTGATTTCATGTGTTGCACAGGCACCTCCTCCAGGAAATCGTGAAGTAGGATGTTCTCCATTTCCTAGAATACAAATTCATGGGGCTGCACATAACTGATGTACTACAGATATTTACAGCACCATGAAACAAAATTGTATTGATAGTTTAAATGTAAATGTAAAGAAGCTCATTTTTTTCTTCCCATCAAGCAATAGCTAAGCTACATTTATTAGCAGAAGGAAAAAGATCCTAACAATAAATGTTGTTTCCTGAATTAATTAATAGATGCTACTTAAGACCTACTGCAAATAAGAAGCAAATTATTTTGATCAGAAAACTGCATATGTCTATGTGGAATGTCACTAGTGTTCTCAAAGTAAAAATAACTCTCGTAATTTGGAAAACAGTTATCGGTCGAAATTTCAGTCACATAACTTCATGACAGAACAACAGACCACGTTTCTAACGGCATACTCCACTGATATTAGGGACTTTCAAAGGAATATATAGCAGCAAAATGGAAGTTATCTCAAATTCCACTGGCTCCTTTCAAAATCCATACTGTGCTGTCTCAGAAGAAGCCAAAGAAACGACTTGAGGTACGAAGGAAAACCCCATTGTGGAGCACACGAGAAACAGCTGGCCCTTCTCAGGCAGAACTACCAAAAAGACACAAACACATAATAACATAATTACAACAAACAAGTGTGTCTACAGTACCTTGAATAGCTGCCTATCATAGCTTTTGAACAGCTGGCATACATCTGGCAAGGACATAAGTGCTATTCTTTCAGGCTGCAGAGACCTCCAGAATGACATGATACAGTCTTCCACCTGTCGCACAAAGTCCTTTGTGAATTTTCACTGATTTTACACTTGTGAAATGTGAAGCGTAATTCAGTAAAACAGCACACGTAAGCACAGAAGCAAAAGAATGACCGTGGAGCTGGGCTCTTTGCCTGGCCCCATCCCGGCCGGGCTCCAGCCTGAGTGGAAGCATCCTGGGGCAACGAGCTGAACCTCACAAGGCAGCGTAAGAAAGAGGAGAGAAAGAATTGTGCCATGGATATGCGGATATAATGAAAGATATGTATCCATGGCCGCGTGTTCTGTGCTGGGCTCAGACCTGTTGGTATGCCAGGAGTGCTCAGGACATGCCTACAAACTCAGATCCTCGGAGCATGTTGTGTTAATTAAGAATTCCCGAATGATTTGACTGAATGCTCCTTTTGTCTATAAACGATCATCTACCTTAGATCAAACCGTCAAGTAAATAAGCTACACAAACAATTTTATCCCTAGAGTTGTTTGCTGTCGTCAGAATGAGTGTTATTAAAGCAAAGGCATACCTTGTCAAGCTCGCTCTTTCTCACCATATGTAAAATATCGTGACAATGGCTGTAGTAGTCATTGGCAAGCAGTACAACCTGCAGAAGGTGACCAAAAAGAGGGTACAAAAAGATCACACAGGCAAAGAGCTAACTCGCTTGATGGCCAAATACTTGAACGTACCATTTCGTAGGGGTATTTCTTCCCTAGCTCTTGTTCCCAAAGATAGAATCTGCTGAATTCAGGCCAAGGGTACTGAAATCTCTCTTGTTCAGTCTTCAGATAAATGACAGATGGAGAACAGTGCAAATTCTTGCTCTCGAAGCATCAGAATTTATTTTGAACAATTAAAAAAAAAGATTGCAATTATCTTGTCAGTTCTGTTAAAGATATTAAGTATTTTCTTGAAATTGTATAACATGATCTTTTAATAAGATGTTTTTCTTCAGAGGAATGCTTGTCCTTTTTTTTAGAAAATAGGGGTACATGAAAGAAACAAGCATGGCTGACTAAATATTTAAATCCTAAACAGTACACAAATTTCTTTTCAAAACCATGACTATTTAATGCTATACATATCTTCCACATATATTTTCTATAGCACTCATGTCACAGTTGTAACCTTCTAAATAAGGCTGCAGACAGTTGGCTCTGCTGTCGGGGTGACGGCACATTTCTCATCAGCTGTCATTACATCCACTTCAGAGCACTCATTACCGCACCCGAGTGCTCTGTAAAAATAAGACAGACATCCAGTCTCCCCTGTTTTCCTCACTTTGGTCCACAGAAGTTTGTTGCTCACGCTCTGCTGGCTGACTTCCCACAACCCCGGTGTCAAGCCATCCCATGACGGCACGCATATGGGAGAAGCGTGAGCAGGGGTTGCGCTCTTTTTTCCGTGAGCAGGGGTTGCGCTCTTTTTTCTTAACCATTTCAATACGTACCGTGCCAATAAACTCTGAGCGCATTGAAAAGACACCGGCTCAGCAGCGTGAGGGTCTGTTACCGTGGGCCTCAGGCGAGGAAGGTTGTGCCCCACTAACTCCCCTAATATTCAAAACCTGGGCTGTCAGCCACAATTTCCGCTCTCAGCACAGATAAAATTATTGGAGCCGACGTTAAGACAACAAAAATATTTAGCTACCAGGTGAAATAAGAGTGGGGGAAGTAAGCGTCTAATGAGATTACGCAGACAAAGATTATGTTGAAGAAGATGATGGATTAACTGCATTTCATCAGAACGTATTATATAGCAGTTCTAATTAAACACACAGATAGACATTTTGTTGTAAGTCTAACGTATCCAAAACTCACTGTTCTTTTTTTTTGGCTCTTGCTCTTGTAACCAGCTGCATCTCCATAACTGCAGGCATTTCCACTGTGGTAAAATATACAACAGAAAAAAAAACCTTCAAAAAGCTCACCAATTTATTCTGTATTTAGTAAGAAAATGAGCTCAAACTGGATAGAGTGCACTAGGTTGGAGCATTGTGTTTGGGAAACAAACCCCACTCTCTCTCCTGTCATTCAGCAGCCCCGTGATTTTCTAACGAGTCTGAAGACCAATTTCTTAATTTTAAGATAAAACTGAACCATTCATTATAAAGATGACAAGGTAATTAACCATTTAACAATGCAATGTCTTCCAACTTCTTGCACCAAAATCGTGGGTTTGTATTTGTAGCTGCAGTTCATTTGGAATGATAATAATAATTATAAACATGCAAATAATGAAAGCATAATCATCCTTGTGCTTTGATTTCACAGTAATTACATTTTCTGCACCCTGTATCAGTCTAGATGGCATTTTGTTTCTGACTTTCCCCCATTTACTTTGCAAGCCTACCGCGATGTTCCACACGGTCAGAATTCACCCTGACCTGCAAAGGCTTGGCCACTGGCTTTTGGCTGAAAAGCCAGGGTGCAGGCACAACAGGCTGCTTTCTTCCCTTACCATCTCCTACCTCTCTCCCTGCCCGTTTTGCTGAGGCTAATCCTACAGGAGGGAGAGGCAATGTTGCTAGTAAAAGGGACGTGCTGTGAGAGCTGGATTCCTCCAGTCAAGCCCCCATCTGCTGCTGACACCTGCTCGCTGTCTGTGAAGGCATTTCAAACTCCGGGGTCCTTTTGGACTCGGGTATTTTGAAGGGTGACAGGCAGGCGCTTTGTAGAAAATGTGCTTCCACTGGTGACTGCCAACCCTCAGGCTATCTAATCAGATCCTGGATGCTGGGTTTCACTGCTGTGATGTATCATAAACCAGGGTACCACCATACGTCCTGAAGGGACAAAATGTAACAGCTTATCTGCTTGGAAACTCAAGCCGCTGAAAATGCCTCCTCTGGCTTCTCTCTGTCCACAGGACTGACCCTTGCCACCTGAAAAATTACCGTTCCCTCTGCCAGAGCTCTCTGCCATGAAGGCGGTGCTCCAGCGAAACAACCGAACTGGCTGCCCAGGACAGGGCACAACGTTCATGTTGGGTATGTTTGGCAACGCTATTGACTCTTTTTCCCAGACATTTTAGAGTCAGTGGCTGGACAAAGGGAAGAATGTGGAAGCAGAGATGTTTCATAACGCTTCTTTCAAATGGGTCCTTCCTGCAGATTTCTAAAGACTGTGAAACAAAATTAATGAATATTTTCCAGCTCCTGCTCTCCCCGAGAAGGCGGCCAGCTGTATCTTCTGCTGCTGCTGCTATGGCAACACGTATCAGCATCCCTCTCCTCCAGTGGGCTGGCTCCGGCGGCAGGCTGGCTCCCCGCTCCCCCCCACGCAGGGACGGCGAGGTGCGAGAAGGGGTGCTGCGTGGGTCCTCCCGCGCCCCAGCAGCCAGCCGGGAGCTCGGTGACGATTAAGTGCAACTACCTATGGAAAGCTAACATCTATGCGCTCCCGCTGTTAGCAAAAGGGGGTTCGGACTCACCCGGTGCCCGCAGAGGTGCTCGGCTGCCAGGCAGAGCTGCTCGCTTCCCCCGGAGAGCGGTGCCTGGGTAAAGACAGGACACACAAAGGAGGAGGTGGGTGGGAGAAGGGGAAAACGGGTGACAGCAAAATCACAGGGAGTTTCACCATGTCTCTGGCGGAGTTTGGATGATGCTATGGGGTGGGAACTAGAGCTAAAATGGGAAATACAATGGTGGGGATGACAAAAAGACTAACAGAGGAGGCGAACGAGAAGGACAAAGGAAAAATGAAAGGAGGGAGGGTGGTGGATGTGCATGCTGTTGACTGTCAGATTACACTGAGATTAGAAAAGCTAATTTATAGAATCATATCATGAATTAAAAATTCATGGGTTTGCTTCACTAGAAAGTCAGAAGCCCAGACCTTCCCTATTAGTAGAACCATAAAGCAACTCTTACAAAGCCAGAACTCAGTGGCATTTTTTAAACACTGCCGTACTCCAAGCCTCCTTGATCTGCCGGAGCAAATACTATTTTAGGGAGAGCTTGTCCTCAAAGGTCCCATTCCTAAAGGTTACCCTATTGTAACACAAATCAGTAAAATACCAGATTCCCTTAAATCTCCACAATACATTTGGAAACCTCATTGGGTACAGTTGTGTTTATTTATGCTACTTTCACAACATCATCATCAGAGTTGCAGTACACATATCTCCAAAAAATCCAAGATTTCTAAATGAACCAACTCACAGGTGCTGTATAAGAGCATTCTCATCACTCCAACTCAGCCAACAGACATCCGAGGCCTCGCTGACTATCAAAACGCAAATGCCTTTTTTGTAGTCAAAGGCAAACCAATAAAACCTTACTGCCATTTCTATTACACCAACAAGCAAAGCTCCCAACCTGCCAGAGCCTTCACGGGCCCAGCACCATGTCACATGCCCACTCTCTTAATGTGGTCAAGAAATATTCTTTTTGGTAATTAGAGAGAGTGGATTATAGTTTTGAAACCATCCCTTTCTTCACCAACCCGCAGGTTGGGTGGATGTCTTGGTCTCTCAACTGGGCTCCCGTCTCCATCTTCCCCTCAGGTAGATGCACCAGAAAAAACATCTGCATGTTGGGGTCTGTTCAGGCATGGGAGGCAGCAGTAGTTATTTAGGACACATTCCCCACTCAAACAGACATCCTCTGTCTCTGCCAGAGGGAAGTGGCAACAAGCCAGAGAAGTATATCCCATTAGCTGGGTCTTGTCCACCGACCACATTTGGACTGCACTGAAATGATATATTAAAAATCTTCTTCCCTATAATTTGGAAATTTCCACACCAACACACTCTCAAAAATTGAGATGTTATGGGTCAAATACCCCCACTGCAATTATACTACTACCTCTGCGAGAACAAAATTTGTTGTTGCAGGTAGAAAAGTCTTCAAGTTTTCATTACTCTTTTTCTAAATTTCAATTTTCTAATTAAAAAAAAAAATCTAGAACTTGCCATTGCTGGTTTTATCAACTTCATTGGATCATGAAAAATTAATTCTGATTTCAAAAAGTACTGAGCCCTACTGAGAGGACAGTATCTTGATGTGTTCCTATTTATTTGCAAAGAATGTACAAAACTCTGAAAACAGATGGAAACAAACTCGCTTATTTGGTCGAAGCTGCTGCTTATTTTGTATGTGGCCTAATTATTTTTTTCGGAGTTGTGCTACTCATGCTTCTCTGGCTGTGTTTTGTGCTTTTTTACTGCTTTCTCTCCATTTTTCCTGCTGTCCTTTATCAGACACTAAGAAGTATCTGTGACACCCAGCCACCCAGGTGTTGCGAGTGTGCTCGTTGGCTTGGGACAGGGACGCGTGGCTGCATTTAGAGTGGAAGCTGTTCTAATTTCAGCTGTCGGGCTTCACATAACAGCTTAGTGACTTCTTATAACTGTCTTAAATGAAGGAAGCGTCAGACAAGATAATTCCTATTGCAATTAGAAAGATGATCTTTCTCTGAATACGATCTTTATATTTTGATTTTTTTTTTTAGTTCTAAAAGTTATCCCAAGAAACTATATCAAGATCACTCGATGGCTGGTTGATGTCATGCCTTTCCCTGGAATACCCCTCCTTTTCCTTGGTTTGACCAAATTAAATATAGTTTTTTAGGAGTAGGTGTCCAGGCAGGCACTTCTGGCAGCTGGTGGAGAAGGAGAGGGAGGCCTGCAGCCAGCGCAGCGGCTCCCCTATGGTGGAGCATGGGCTATAGCGTGTTCCCCAGCTGGTCAGGGAACATGGCTCGTTTCCATGAGGGGGGCCAAGGACACAAGCTGCGCTGGCATACGCGGTGCTTCTGGCTCCCAGCGGCGGCTAAAGGCTTTGTTTCTGCACCTGGCCTGGACTCAGCCAACGTCGCTTCTTTGGTTCCTCCTACTTTTTGTGATTCTTCAGCATGTTTCTATGCTGGGAGGAAAAAAAGCAACAATTCAAATTGTTCGGTTCTCTCTCTCATCTCTCCTACGACCAGAACTAGCAGCTCTCCTACTACGCCCAGCGAGATTGCTGCTTTCAAGTGACGCTGCAGGGAAACACCTTTCTTTCCCTGAAGAAGAAATACCAGCGGAGAGGCAGCCACAGACCTGCAGCGTGCCTTGAACAGTGGCCAAGACCTTTCCTCGTTACAGACATCAAATCTTAGGCCTCTTCTGGTTATACTGGGTGCACGAGTAGCGAGGGATATCACTTCAGTAAGGGAAACGAGCCTCTCATTGCCTATGAATAATTTGTTTCGTCTCACAACAACCGATTGCCACTTGATCATCTGCAGAACCCGATCCTCTGCCCTGACCCATTCTTCACCGTTGTCACTCGATGGGCTTCTGCAACATTACTCTGCTGTAAAACCCATGGGGAAGGGCAATAAACCTATGGGTATAATTTTTCTGTTCTCTCGCAGAGCATGCATTCAATTAAGTAACTATCATGTAAAATATCACAGACACTGAAACAGCTTTCATCATCACCAGAATATCTGGATGCTTAATAGGCTGACTTGTATCCCTCCAACATTCATGCTATAGAAAAATGCTATATCTCCATTTTAAAGAATGGAAACCAAAGTACAGAATTTATCCGTATATACATTAAAGTCAGGTACAAGTCTATAAGAGAGTGAGGATATGAGCCTGGTCTCCAAAGTCCAAGGCATAGGCTGCACCTATTTTTCTTCTGTGCATTTAAAAGGAGTGTAAAACTGCTAAGGGGTGGCAGCATTTCCCTTCCTTTTTTCTGGGCAGAAACGCAAGCCTGTGGTTTGTTTATCTCAACCATGAGCTTTACCATGAGAACTCTTCCTCGCCTGCCTACAACTGGAACGTGCTCATGTCTACAGTTTAGTCTGCCAAAGTATCTTACATTCACCAGTTATTTTCAGACTTTCAATTTTTGCAATCAGTTTATACTCTTCTTATACATTTTCTCGTTGTTGTTTCCTTACAAGATGTGATTTTAAAATCTGAAATTTTAAAACAAAGTGAAGGAAGTATTTTCAAAGTAATATGCCTCATTGTTTCAAGTAGTAAAAAATCCCAGATAACATGATTGCGTGTCGGACTCTTCAAAAGAGTGCATTTATACTTTAATACGTCTCTTCAGCCTACTGTTTAATATGGAAGGTGCTACAATGTCATGAAGCAATTGTCAATATGTTTATTTGAGCTCCCATTTAAAGTCTCAGTATATTAAGCTCCTCTTTTAGGTTTCGCATGAGTTCCTGCTCTTAAGATCTACATGGCTAAAATGTCCAATTTCAGGAAGTCTGATTAGGCAGGGCATGTTTTCAAAATGGAACTTCTCTATTAGAGCACAGCGCTTAATGGCACAGCACTTGTATGGCGTGTATAATAATAAGAAAAATATAACACTGTTGTCAATGTTCAACAGATGATTTACAGACTTTTATATACAGACAATATATAGACTGTCATGTGACATTTTAGGATTAAAGCATTTAAAAAACAAACCTGTGATCATTTTTTTCAGAGAGAAGAGAGCAATAACGTGCATAAAAGGAAGAGTCCTTCTTGATAGCTATTCCATCATAATGATACCTAGAAAATAAAAAAAAAATTATGATCTGACAAGCATATGATTTTGAACAAGTCAGCAAATAATTCATATTCCTCCTTTGAAAGCAGATGATCATCCTATTTAAACAAGAAAAGACCAAGTAAAAAAAGCTACATTTGTTTCTTTAAAATTTGTTAAAAATGTATTTTCCCCAATAGAAGATAATTGCACAAACTCTTTACAAATTCTTTTTAACAGTTTTTGCCCTGGAATGATACTTTCTTCTAAATGAACAAACATAAGCTGGTGCATGAGGTGCAACAGATTTGTACAGGACACCTAGTGAAGTCAGGGACCAGAGTCCCAGCTGATAGAGGACCCCGTATCCTCGAGGATGTTGAAGGATTTAGTGCAGTTGTTCTGCAGCCATTTACGGTAGGTTAGGGATTGGGTGGCCCATCGGAGGTCATGGCAAGCTAAAACCCAAGAAACCCACCAGACCTTCTCTAAGGTTTATCCCAACCTCGGCGAGCAGCGGAGTCGCCATCCCTGCTCTTGCCAGGCTGGGTCACTGGGAAGCCAGGGGAGCCGTGCAGTGGTCTCGGGCCACCAGCAGCCAGCAGAGGGTGACCTTCTGCTGATGGGAAGAGAGAGCATGGAGGCTGGGGGCTATCATGCACCGTCCCAAATCCTGCCAGCTATGAGGAGAAGCCTGGGAGTGTCTGCGGTGAGGCACTCCCAAAATAAAGGATCTCGCCGGATCAAGCTGATAGCAAGTCTAGACTAGTGGAGAAAAGTCGCAGATCAAGTAAGGGCATGTCAGTCTCAAAGCCAGTAGTTGACAGCTACTCAAAATGCTTGTAAAATTGCTGTGTCTCAATGCCCTTAAAACATCTCAATCTGGATGCTCAGAGTGTGATTAAAAGTTCATTGAATCCGTGAAAGGGTATCAAACTCTTTGTGCTCGAGAAGAAGAAAGGGAAGGGAAAAGAAAGGACGTGCAGGAGGAGGATCTGAGGTGGTCTGATTTAAATGGTTTTAAACCGTTTCCAACATTTCCATTGACGGCCAGTACATGCTGGGTCACTCCACAGATTTGTGCAAGGATGGAAAGCACAACACAGACATTAATCACGGCTGCCACCCCCGCGCATCCCGGAGCCAGGCTTTCCTGACCCGGTGTCTCAAGAGCTCTGAGTAAGGTTGTGATGTCTGGCAGATGCCTCACGCAAGCCATGCTGTAAAAGCTATTACAACTCAAAGCGCTAATTTTTAAAAACCCAGTCTGATCTGGAATTCATGCCGTACCAAAGCAGCTCTGATGTGGTGATTTTCGTGGAATTACCTCTATTTTAATGTACTTGGTGACATCATGAATAACTCTGGATCTTGCGATATATTACAGACTTGCAACCAACAATTCAGCTGCTGTATTACAGTGCTGGAGGTGAACATTCAGCCATTTTAAAATTTTATTAGAACAGTTATAAATAACATTTTTAAACAAAAGTAGCAAAACCAATACCTGGTACTCCCTCTTGTGCCCAGCCTTCTTGTCCCCAGACCTGGGAAAACTAACCGAATAAGCTAAAAAAACAAACAGAAAATTAGAGATACTAGGTAAATTCATTCTAAAATGCAAAAACGTATTTCCTACATTTTTTTCTCCTTAATCACTTCTTTTGCTTTCCATCTTTTGCAGGCTAATACCTGTCTTACATACCTCTCAAATGGTAACTGTTGAGCTGAGCTCGATCAGGCTTTTGTGGATTGAAATCTAAGTGATTTAAGGGATTACCTCCCTCAGGTAGGAAATTTTAGACTACTCTGTTTTACCTTGCACTGAAACACAGTCAGTGCACACGCCAGGAGACCACCCGCAGCCAGGTGGGTATATCAGCTAGGGGAACTCGACGGTGCCGTGATTCTCCAGTACTCTGCCAGACCTGCAAGCCTTGCTCATTCGAGTAGGACTTACTCACACAAGGGACTTCTCCTACCCACTGACTCTTGCAAGGAGTACTTGCAGGATAGGGCCCGACTTATCTGTTTTAAAAGGACCTGAATCATCAAGCTGCAAAGCAACATTTTGACTACCGCGGTGGTAAATGTGAACTGAGGTCACGCAGCATCTGTCAAGGTTAGGCCCTACAGAGTAATAAGATACTGCCAGGGTAATCCACTTCACCATGATTTTTCTGCATGAGCTGTCCTGTGAAGACAGAGACTAACCCAGGACAGCTGGAGCTAACATTCCCTATATAGCAGGAACAGAGGATCCAGTACTCGACGTTAGTGAGAAGTGAGGGGAGCCTCCACTCAGCAGTGCAAAGTTTGGACTCTGTGCAAAGTACGCTTTGCTGGTCCAAAGGCCTGCCAAAGGACAAATTTCCCCAACTCACACTAACGTGCACCTCCAGTTTTAACGGTGTTGGAGCGGTCCTATTCTTTGCATGTTTCTGCGTGCACCCACCCCAGCCGCTCTCCTTCTCAAGCTGGTATTTTAGCATAATCCTGTTTTCCTAAAAGGACAGCTGAAACTGGGGCTTCTGTGGCATGAGACACATTACTTCTTCCCACTGCCTCTTCTGCAGAGGCAGCGGTGTATTTGGGCAGAGGGATAGGGCAGGTGAGATGAGTAGTATCTTAATCATCACAGTTCGATTCACACGGGGTTTGTGTGACTGCAAAAAGTCTTTACAGTCCACACGCATGTAATGCAGTCAGGTTACTACAGCTTGATGAATTATTAATATCTCAGCCCACTAGCTAGGCTGTGGTAACCAACTACATGTGCACCTTTAGTTTAAACCAGCGTTGCTGCAATTCCTGCCCTCCTCAGCCTCTTGCTGCACGGTCCCACCTCCTGCTGCAGTAGGACAGGCCATTTCAAGCCATTGGGGAGCTGCACCCCAGCTTGCTCTCTTGGGATGAGTTAACTTGCACTGTAATGCACTGGGTCGGTTAAGGCTGTGAGCAAACAGTTGCAAGCACCAACCTATAGCAGCTATGGCTCATCAGCTAAGCTCTTCTGCGTGACCAGGCTCATGCTTCATCCATGCCTGTCCCAACTTAAAAGTAAAGTGCATTAACTTAAACCGCAAGAAGGCTTGGCTTACAGGTGGTAACTCAATCATGCTGGAGCACCTGAAAGTGTACGGACAGGATGGGATTAATCTTACTTACGTGGTTACAAGGTAGAGATGTCTAAGCTAGTCGCTGCAGACTCTGTAGTCAATGGAGAAAAACAGGCGGTTCCGGGGCACATTTCACCTGAGCTACCTCATTTAGGGTGAGAGGTGTCATATGTAACTACTTATTTCTCTCCATTGACTACCAAGAGATTTTAAGGTGACTAGCTTCACAGCAGAAATCTACCGTGAGACAGGCGAATTCTACACATGGGCTTGGCTGATGGGTGATGATCCATTAAGCTATGGTAATAAATCATGCTGGATCATTCACTCAAACCTTAATTTTAAGTAAGAGTGATTTAACTTACCCAGTAAAAAAAATTAGATTCAACTGAATTGAGATAAATGATTCGTAAAACGGGGTTATCTGCACAAATGAAATTGATTTCAGGCACAACTTTTACTTAAATTATTTTGGTTTTGTGTTTAAAAAATGCTTAGTAGCTCCTACCGTGGGCACTAATAGAATAATATTAGTGGTAAAAATAGGGAATTCTGAACAAAAAGTCTTGAGCAACAAATAATCACGAGGCATTCTATCTTCTTTAATGTGTTAAATAAGGTTGAATAGCTATGAGTGTTTGTTGCAATTGGGATTTCTAAGTGGTAATTGCTCTGAGGGTTGTATCAACCTCCATATATTAGAAAAGCAGAACTGTTTAAAGGAGGTTGGGTTTTACATCTGCATTTGTTTTGCTTGGATGATTCTATAACAACTTTTTTAGGCTGTGTTTGGAGAAAAATCTCCCCAAGTATACTTAAAAAGGAAAGTATAAAATGATGTAACAACCAAAGGGGTCTTTTAAGGACAGAAGAATGAGCTCCTCAGGACGAGTTTATTAACCTTGCGCTGTTTACCCTGGTAAAGCTCTCTAAAATACATTGGCAAAAGAAATCTTTGCTAGTGTAACATGCCCCTGTTCCCTGAAGAAAATAAATTCCATCACAGACAATATTCTTTCCTCTAGTATAACTGTGTCTACATGAGGGCTTACCAGAAATATACAGAAAAGACACAAGCATACTATATTGCATATTCATTCTTCTCTGTTATTTAATCTCTTTTAATATGCAGTGTGTATATTTGATCATCAGATTTTCTGTTTAGGTATCTCTACTTCTTATTTTATATATCCTATCAACTCTGTACCTTTCCAAAGGTGGCTGAATTTACTTGATACTTGGAATTTGGACTGCAGTTTTCCATATACAATTCATATAGTAGCCAACGGGGTACAGTGCATCCTTCACACAAATAGAAATTATCAGCTATCCTTTAAAACAAAAACATCAGTTGGTTTCTGTCAGAATTAGAAGAAAGAATGGTTAGCTTGTGATTTTAATAGCTCATCAGATTTACAGTGAACTCTGTAGTAATTACTCCAATTTTATAGAAGCACAGAATCAAAAAGAAAGCTACTACTTTTATGTTAATCTGTATTCTGGAGAAAAAAATGATGCATCTTCATATATATATATATATATATATTCTATGTTTGGTTTTAACTTTTTAAATTCTACTTTCCTTGTTGCCAAAGTGTATGAGACGTCATGTGAAACTCTGCAAAGAAATCAACTAGATCTCATTGTTTTTAATAAAAAAATGCAACTTAGTAATATCATTATAACATTAACACCAATACAGAAAGTATTAGCATGTCTCCTAGTTACATCAAAGGATGTAACTTTGATCTTCTAATTATAAAGGTCTCCACTATAGCAAAGATAATAATTTTTCCATCTAAAATGTGCAATATGGTGTTTTGGGATGAAGAGTGCACAAACTATGAAGGACTAAATTCTGTTCTCGCACAACCTCACTGAATTTAGCACAAGTTTAATAAGAGAACAGAATTTTAATTTACAGTTACTATGTGACAGAACCGCCAGGACTGAAACTGGTTTAAATACTCATCCTTTGGCCATATCCCTTACTCATCCTACTTATCAGAATAGCCATAGTCAAGTAAACGCAACTACTTGTGTGAATAAGGTGAGAAAGACGTAAACTTAGTTACTTATTAGCCTAAAGTATTACCTTCACCAGAAAAAAGACCTTTAATTATGAGATAATGCCAATGGTTTCGATGTCAGAAGATAATAGCCTCTTGCAGTACAAATACAGGAGCAAAGCTGGAGCAAAGAAGCAGAGAGACTAATTTTCAAAGCATGACACACTGATTGTATGACGGTGTTTTCTTACTGTGACTCTGCTTCCGTTATGCCAAATGATTTATGCATATTTAATTAACGTATCAGCTGAATGCTAGTGCAGCACAGTGCCAGCTACTCACTGTGTCTTTACTGATAATCGAGTCGGTTGGGAAAGCAGACTTTTCATAATCGCCAGGTGAGATAAGCCTGTTGGATTTTAAATCAACATTCTCTCTTTTATTAGTAGCCCGATTTCAGGCGACCCAGTGTTTATCTTTCTGTATTAGCTCTATTGGCAGTAGATAGTGGATAAGGTCTTCAGCAAACTGGCTTGCTAGAACAGACTGAGCAAGAAGATGATCGCTGTACGGTCTGACGATATCTGCCTCACCTTTTATTCATGCCTCCTCCCCTTTCTCCCGGGAAGAAGGCTGACTGCCTCCCCCAGGCTTCCCTCTCCCTAGCAAAAGGCCCCGAAATGCCTCGCTTTTACATCCTCGGAGCCCATCTTCTCACCCACCAGCCCAAGAGGCTGGGGCTGCCAAGCTGTGCTGGGCTCCCTGCCAGCTCCGCACCGCCTCCAGCCCCACCACCTGACGGCAAACGCTTCACGGCTAGAAATGAGCAGGAACTTGCACCAAAGGTAGGGGATCTGCTGTGTTAATAGGGTATTTCCTGTCATGGGGCTGAAAGGCAAATGGAATTTATTCTAGATAAGAGTCCTGACTGAGCTCTGCCCCCCAGCAGGCAGAAATGCTTGTTTCTTCTAGAGCAACCATCTCAAAACCCTTCGTAATTGAGCAATCCCAGAGGAGATTAAACCTAAGTCCAAATTCATCCTTAATATAACACCGCAAGAGTCATTGGAAGCACAGCAGAAATTAATTCATGCTTCAGTAGCTGGTTTCTGCCAATAGTTTTGCCTCAGCATTTAACTATTTAGTGACAAAATATTTGGGAATTTCATTTCGTGAATTTATCGTCTATTAAACTGCCAGCTGTTTTCAAATAACAAGTCAAACACATTCTTAGTGCTGACACATACTACAAAAATACTGTCTAGCAGGAAAAAAAAATCCACAAAGAGCACAGTGCTCATCTTCTCGCCTATTAGCCCCGAGGTTCTCAAAACCTGAGTGTTTATGGCATGCATCAAAACAAAACTGTTAATAAAGACAACAAAATCAAAAGGAAAGAGTGGTAAGGGAGGAAGATGGAGGATAAAAAACACACGGGGAAAGACCTCCTCCATTTATCTACTACTTTCCGTTGGGATTGTTATCTGATTGGTTCTAGGACCTCAAACGGACTCCAGGTTTTGGGGGTTTGCCACCTGCTATATGTGAACCCTTGGCAGCCAGGCCATTCTACAGGTGTGCAAGTCTGCTGTTGAACCATTTCTGGACCACAATCTAGTTTGCTATAGTCAATGCACCAACCGTAAAATGAAGCTAAATATTTAAAAATTTTCAAAACATGGAAAGGTGATTCAGAAAGTTGTTGTGATGAAAAAAACATTGGTTCATCCTTTCAAGGATTGTTTATGATTCAGTTTTAGGCAGTCTCTCAAACTTGTTGGATGTCCTTGGATGAATCTCTTCCTTCAGTCCTTTTAAAATGGGAGTAGTGCTATCTATATCACAGCAAAAAGCACAGACTACCTCCTGCTGCTCAGGTTTTACTGAGAGAGGGAATAAAAAGATTGAAGATTAGTTGCTGTGAAGTTAAAAGTTTGATTGTATGTGGTGTTACTGTTTCACGCAAATTTTCAACACTGTTTACTATCTGGACTCAGCTGTGCTTGGGGAAAGAAGGAAGGTAACCCTGGTTTCTCTTTCGCTGTCACACAGCAGGTGACGTTCTTCTCAAAGCACAAGAAAACGATGGTGACAACCTTACTCCACCACAGAAAGTATCTCACAGAGGAGTTCAACCATTACCTTCACCTCATGGAAACACAACCTCGGAGAATGTCAGTCACTCAGCATCACTCTGAATGCCAGCGTGCCACCGGCCCTGCAGCCTCGCAGCCACCCATGGCACGCAGTGAAAGCATGCCAGCCGTGAGCGGTCCAGCCGGGGACGGTGCTCGCCATCTGCACTGCAGCATCACCTCAAGTGGGTGGCAGCCTGGCGGCCAGATCCCAGTGAGTGGGATAGGCTGAGACAAAATCCCATTTCCCCTACGTCAAACCACGTCAGTAAGACTTGTGGTGGGAGACGGACTTGCAATGAAATTTCCCTGCTTTCACGGCATCGTTTATGCACCGCCGTGATGATACAGCAAACCAGACTTTTGTCCTGCGAAACTGCGATAAGTGTTAAAAGTCGGATTCCTGCCCTGCGAGCCCCCGGCGAGGGGGGGGAGACCAGCCTCGCCACCTCCCCGCCCCGCGCCCCCCTCCATCCTCAGCCAGGGCCTCCCCAGCCGCCCCGCCGGCTCGGTCCCCGGTCCCCGGCCGCGGGGAAGGGGGCAGCACGCACCAGCGGATGATGGAGAGGTGCAGGAGGGAGGTGGGGCTGCCCTCGGCCATCCCGGGCGGTGCCGTGCCGTGCCGTGCCGTGCCGTGCCGTGCCGTTGGGTACCGGCCGTCGGGGCGTCGGGTGGCCGCGCGCCGCCTCCGCCGTCGGAGCCGGTTCCCGGTCGCGGGGCGGCGGCGCGTCCAGCCCGGCCCCCGCCCGCCGCACAAGCCCTGCCGAGGGCCGAGGCGCTCCTGGGCCGACGGGCAGGGCCTCACCGCTTCCCGCTGCAACCCCGCGGAGGGGGCGGCGGGTGCCGGCGGCGTGGATCCTGCGCCCACGCACGCGTGGGCGGCAAACCTGAGGGCTGGGGATGGCTCAGGGCCACCTGCGGCTCAGGTGCAAACGCCAGCCGCGGTGCAGCCTTTCCTGGCACCGAGTCCTGCGTGGGCAAATACGAGTTTTATAGGAACTGCAGGTGAGAAAATGAATTATATGTAAATCAGGAGGTACAAAGACGCCGGAAAGAGGCGTAAATGAACAATTGTGCGGCAGGACATTTGAATAGCATAAGTGCTGTCTTAGTAGGTTTTGCACACCTTTAAAACATTATTTTCAGAGTTTTCTACAAGAATGCTGTAAACTCCCATAATTGTTTAATTTCTCTTTGATATAGATAGATGAAAGGGCTGTCTGCTCCACTGAAACCCCGTAAGCACTTTTCCATTGCAAGTGTCCATTATGCAAAATGAGCTTTACTGCCATGTGACTGGCAAAAATAAATTATGTATGGCTGGAGCGTCTAAAAGCTTCCTAGTGGATGGCATTGGGTTACATCAGAGCTCAGCTTCTCAGAAACTCCCATGGCTTCCTCATGTTAATTAGCTGCTGAAAGCCCACGTATGACACAGACTGGCTTGCTTGCTTTGTTATGACAAAACGACTAAAGCCAATGTGTCGGCAGACAGCAATATTAAAGGTGGGGGGACAGGGGACCAGGAAAGAGGAATTTATGGCGGAGGGTTGCTGGTTTTCTCGTCGCTCCATGTAGCTTGCTTTTGAGGAGCAGTGCACACAGATGTCATGTATAATACATGTTGCTTTTAATCTGTAAAGCCTCGTGCTGTGTTGAGAACCCCATGGGAAGATGCTATTCACTCACAGAGCCCCAGACCAAAGCCCTGAAAGTGATGTCTGCCCAAAACACAGGTTAGTATACACGTGGTAACCAGTACAATCTGTCATCCATAATTGTACTTAATAACCTATTGTGGAAGCTTCCCTCAGTTACAGTTCCTGGTTGTTGTCTGATTTTGTGTCTCCATAGTCTACTGACCTTCAGCTCACACAGCAAATACTCCTGCAAATACTGCAGAGTGAAAGCTTATTCAAGTTGCTTTAAAATAGCTGTCATAAGAACCAGCAGCAATCATACTGCAGCAACCATAAGACCTGTGTGGTTTTGCCATGTAAGTACTCACAGAGCTTCTGAGCTGGGTTTTCCAGTAGATGCTGAAGACTGTGCTGCCCTGATGAGACTGCAGCTGTGCCCGTGCCTGGCACGCTCACCGCTGATTCAGGTGTGCCTGTCCACGCTGCAGTCATAGCAGTGCCTTCCACTTAATGTACCCGGGGAAGAGGAAACCTCATCTCCAGTTTCCAACAACTGCCTTGCTTACATGTTTGCATGCGCCTCTCCGTCTTGGTCGTAGTTCTCAAGGTTCATGGCCAACAACTGGCTTTCTGGGCCTGGCTGAAACTCCACAAAGTTCGTGAAGCTCCCTAGGCCCAGAGATGCCTTAGCAGGAAGAAAAAATCTACAACTTATCTAAAACTGGAAAATGATAAATGGGCTATTTCTGTGGTGGCAGACTGAAAGCAAGGGGAGTCACACAGATCAGAAAGTCCCTGGACAACACCTACCACTCAGAAAAGTTTTGATGAGAGGAAGCAAATGCTGCACAAAGAAACTGTCCATGGCTTGAGAGATATAAAGTAGGTCACAGAATTTCTCTTGCCCCATTTCCAGATCACAATAACGAGATAGATGGATCTGTGTGCTGTTCAGATCTTGACACTACTACTATTTGACTAGGGTTTTTCCAGTTTTTCAGAAAATGTCTCTTTAACCTTTCTAATAAATCTAATTCTTCTGGGGGGGGAGGGGCGGAGAGAAGGGGGATTCTGATTTTAAATACCAGGCTGCTAGTGGAATTTGATTGAAAACCTGAAATCTGCTTCTTCAATTTAATCCAGTCAGATAGGACTGGGTGGATATACACTAGGTCAAGCTGTAGTAAGTCTTTATTCTTGCATAAGCTGAAAGTTGCAAAGCTGTTTATTGCTGTCATGGACATCCTCCTTGCGTAAAATGAAAGAGTATTTAATGAACATGTTTGACTGAACAAAATTTTGACCTAAAAATACGAGTGGTTGAACTGATTAAAAGGCGTGCTGAAGAAGCCCCTTTCCTCTGACTTTCACTCCTAACTAGGACAAATTTAAATCAAACTTTGAGGTAACAGGCATCTCCAAAATGTTGCAATGAGTGTCTTTAGCACAAAATTGCCTCTTCAGATTACCCCCTCCTCTCAAATCCGCCCCTCCCCTTCCCCCCCCCCTCCCCCCCCCGTATTCAAGGGGAGATTTGGATACCTTGTGAGTTATTCTTTGCTGTAGAGGTAAACGGACCATGTAGGAGCTATTGCTGGAGACAGCTGTCGTGTAAAAGGAACAGTAAAGTGCTAACATCTCTCAAATATTTAAAATAAGCGCTTTATAAGATTTTTAAGCACTTAAGCTAAAGTATGTATAAAACAGTCATGAAAGCAAGTCAATCCACTACTGCTTCCACCACTACCAGCAGCAGTGAAAATGTGTGACTGTAATAAATTGTATCTCCTAGAGTTGAAAAGGCCTCTATGGTATTTATTTCATTCATTCTCCTGTAGACAGAAATGGGTAGAAGTAGAAGAGGTTGAAAAGCAAAAACAAAAAACAAATCCCTCCCTGCCACCCACCCACCAAAGGCCCTGGAGCAACATACTATCAAATTTTCAATATAAAAAGTTAAAAGAATTTGGTCAGTGTTGAAGTAAGAGTCCTGGTGGACAAAGGTAAATATCCTGCTTTGAGAAATCAATCAGTACCTTTTGTTGGTTTGGGTTTTTTTTTATCTCTACTAGTTGACCTACTAGGGACGAAATGACATCTGTGCAAAGGTTTACTGATTTTTCCTTCCTTTGAGATCTGAATAATGCCAATGATCAGGCATTACCTCAATCTGATCAGTTTACTGTGAAGAGAGATCTTCAGAGTCGTAGCTACCTTTCAGACTTTAGTTTAAAATAAATCAACTTGACAGAATTCAGAAAATACGAAAGATTAGATCTGGTTGTATTGGAGCAGCAGCAAAACCAAAATAGGATTGCAACCACCTTCTCCTTGAATATAATACTTTGACATTATAGAAAACTCTGTATACTTCACAAGCCATACACTTCAACATGAATGCAAATGAGGAAGAGGAAGGCTCCTCGCCTAAGTGCCTATGGCAAGGGGACTCTCTTGTTCATGAAAACCCAGTTCAGCAAAGCATGTCAGCATGTGTGTAAGACCACTTCATTTCAGCAAAGCATTTAAGAACGCCCTTAACTTTAAATATGTACTTAGCTGAATCGTTTTGCTGAGTGGGAATTGATGGCTGAATTAAAGCATTAAACATTAATGACGGAGCTGGGAACACAAAATAGTATGTAAATTGGGATGTGTCGGGACTGGAATGAACTGATTCGAACAATGTGGTCATTGTATGATGAAGATCTCCTGAAAGATGTGAAGACATTAGAAAGGCTTAGGGTCTGGTGACTTGAGATGGGGGACAATCACTGACAATCGCTCCAGTCCTTACACCATCTGAAATCACCATGTTTTGGAGTGTCAGATGGGGAAACTGGGTGGAATTCTCTTCCATGCAGTAACTGAAACACTTAAGTCTCTGTTGGTGCAATGTTAATCCTAGATGTTGCCCAGGGCGGTGCTGGCTGCTGATGTCCTTTTGCCTAGGATGAAGAATGAGGGTACCATGACAGCATTTCCAGGTATCTCCATGTTCTTTGACTGCTTTGGTCCTGCCACGAGTGGTAGCAGGGTCTATCTGAGCAGCTCTGTCCCTCTTGTCCTGAGGGACTCTGGTGTGAACGCTTCCTGCAAGGCTCTGCTGGTCGCCCGTTGTGCTCCCTGTATACGCAGTGCCTCTAGGTGGGTGACTACGGAGCTGAGAACTGTGGTTTCCACCATGTGCTGATGACACCTGCTCTTTGTATTTCTCCCTCTTTCGACCCGCTCAGGGCAGCCAAACAACTTATATGGTGACTCATGAAGATGGAGATACGGGTAAAAGCCTATCTGTTCAGAAGTGGCTGAGGTCATGCTTGCAGGAGAAAGCAACTGCTTCATTTCTGCTTGGCAGAAGATGTTGTGTTTGCTCCTCCAAATCTAAGTAGTATTTTATTGTGCTTCCCCCATTCATTCTTTTTGTGCTTTTTTTTTTTCCTAAATCCTGGGTGTATACTGGAGTTAACTTTCTTTAATAGTTTAATAGTTTAATAGTACAATCTATTATTAATGGCTGTGCTATAAACTCTGAAATGGTGATGCTGGTTTTGCACGTTACAGTAATTTGAACAGAAACAAAATATTTCTTTCTTTACAATAAAAGCCGTGGTGAGTCATACAGAAAAGCTTAATCTATCTCAGGGGCTGGTGGGTCAAACAGCAGCTCTGACATTAGCTCCTGTGCCTGATTTGCAAACCACATGCAAAACAACCCTTGACTGTATTTGTGCATCAGGAATGTTTACACAGCGAATCAATCAGTTTTGAAGGAAGGAATGGCATTAAGGGCAGCTTTGAAATATGCTCAAGGTAAAGTCCATCTACAAAAGTTTTGAAAAGGGATAAAACATCTCCCTCCTCCACCAGAATAAATACAGAATTTACTGTGAAAAGAGATACTTGTTTGTTTTTTTTTTTAATTAAAAATGACAGGTAAAAGTGTTTCACTTAAATAGCTAGATTAAGCAATAATTTTCTTGAAAGTGCTTGTTGAAAGCTTCAGCATAATAAGTTTGACATAATTAAATGACGATGCAGTTAACAGTTAATCTCCTCTGAGAATGATTTTTATTATAACAAATAAAAATCCTGCCTCAATAGTTCTTTGAAGGTAAAGCATGTATTACATGAGTGATGTAGTTTTATCTTCCCACCTTTTGAATGTCTTAGACCAAAGTGGCACATCAAAGAAATATTGTCTGCATGTAGTGCCAGCAGTGATATGATTAAAACTATATACAGTTGTATAACTGTTCTCCAAATTTCATATTTGCACACCCTATATTCCTATTATTCTTTTACAAATCTTGTTTTATCCTTCAGACTAGAAAATGTAGCAGGAGATAGCGTGATTTATGCCTTGCTTATAGTTACATAAATGATATTTTCATTTAATACTTGTATCTGAGACTGCCAATAAATTCAAGAGAGAGAGAAAGCACCCTAACAGACTTCATAAACATTACCACATAACCACTGTAGGAATAACGAAACCTGAAAGTCCCAGGACCCCTCGGAGTTGTTCAGATCCACCAGGACCTCACTTTGAGCAGGGACGTGGACTAGAAAACCTCCAGACATCCCCGGCAACCAAAATTATTCCATGATTGCTGCATGGTCTCTTTCTTAATTGCATCTGAAGCATTTGTGACTTGCCTATTCTGGCTTTTGTTCAAATAAGTAGAACATTTTTTTATGTTGCTAGTAGCAGCATTGCTGTAGCTGCAGCAGTGTAAAGATATAGCCAAGACAAACTTTGTAAAGAGAAATAGTATCTTTTTCTTAGGCCAGTTGATGCAGCTAGAATAGATATAGATATTGTGGGCCCACACACATCGTGTTGGATCTGAAGCAAGCGGCAAACATGAAGCTGAATAAAGGTTGGGAACAATTGCTCTGGTAGAATGAGAGTATGTCTCTTTTTCTCAATTTAGCAAATTAGATTAGACCGGTATGGATTAGGATGAGGAGATGCCTTCTATATTAATTTATATTCTCTGTTTCCATTGGAATAAATTACAAACTCAACCTTTGTGAGACATTTGATATGAGATGCCCCTTTGAGCAGCTTGTGTGTTTATACTCTGACCCCATAGCTTTTTCTGCAGTTGTGCACAGGCATGAAGGAGCTCTGGGGGGGTTGGAGTATGAGCAGCCGTGGTGGGTCTCTGGACCGGTCGACATCCTTGATTTACGGTCCTGATTTGTGGTCTTGATCTTGAACTACACTCCATCATTCCTGACACTTACAAATACATTCCTTACTGCTAAGCATTTCTCAGATGGCTTACATAAAACATTTCCACCATTGCAAACTTCTTATTTCGACTGTGTGCTATTTCTAACATGGGACTGGCTCTCTGGTTAGTACTGATGGAGTTTTGCATGAGCAAGGACTAGAGTGTATTCAGTTGAGTGAATACATACCCTAAATATTCATTTGCATTCAAAAGGGAACTTCTGTTTAACTGTGGTTGTAATCCTTTCATATTTATTTTCTATGAATATGTGATCATGCGAGCTTTACTAGCATAATACTTGTCTGTGAGAATTCCCATGTGACTTACTCATGGGAAGCAAACATTTAATTTAAATGTTGTGTCACCAAAAGGCGGTTCAGAATTTTCTATTGACTTTGTTTTGGTTACTTATTCAAATTAAATGTTACGATCCTTGCGGATAAAGCAAAGCAAAACTTGGCAATATTACAATCAGTGGGACAGTTAACATTCACACTCTACTTGTTAATTTAAAAAACTGCATCAATGTAGATCAAAAGATGTATGGGGCATAAATTAACGTTCCTTGATTTATTGCAGAAGATACATTCCCAGTTGAAAATTTCAGTCATCCAGATTACAAAATTCAGACCTACAATTATTCACTGAAGTAATTCATTCACAGTTTTATAACAAGCCCATTTCACATATGAACTGCAGATCTACAGGTGATTCAAGGTAAAATTTGCCAAGAAAATCCTGTGGTAAGATCAGCGCATGTGAGTTAGAGGTGCAGGATGGGGTTGCTTAGTTACTAAGCAGGAGTCCACCTGGAGAGCACAGTGCCTCTGCACCTCAGGGTATGGAGATGGGTTTTGCCCTTTACTTTTGAATGACGTTACTGCTGAATGTTAGAATCTAAAACGTGGAACCAGGCAACTTTAACAAACAATCACTCTGCTCAGGCAGCCTCATTGCAACTGCAGCCAGTGGTAGTGTGACCATCCTTCCAGCACGGAAGATAGAATCATAGGAATAATAATAGAGAAAACTTCAATTTAAGGGGCATTTTAGAAAATGTACCTCATATATTTTTCTCTCAAATGCACTCCTACTGCCCTCAGATAGACAATTCGCCGTGCTTTATTATCTGTGTAGTATTTAACAAGTTTCTGCAATTTGCCAAGATTTGTTTATAAAAGAAAACACGCTTTCTACTGCTGCTTTTGAGTTCAGAGCAGGCTTAGTAACTGTGAAAATGGGAAAAAGCTAGGATGTGAGGATGGGACTTCAGACTATTCTTAATAAAATACTTTCTGGGAATGTGAGATGGCTCTTCAGAATTTCCCGGTCTACAGTATTTCTCATGCAAGTGATAGAGGTTCAGCCTTTCAACATGTTTCAGATCTGCAGTAATGTTTACTGTTTCCCCAAAGGGCAACCTTTTTCTATTGAGAAAATAACTGGATCATGTTTGGTGAAATAAAATTGTGGAGGTTGTTGAAACCTGTCTGGAAATTTCCAGGGGCCTCCAGTAAGGATTCTCCTGAGCGACTCCTATAAACAGTGGGCTACCCTGCTCAGTCGAAACACTGAAAAATTGCAACAAAACACACCAGAAGCCATTGAAGAAGCTTTGTAGGGTTCTTCCTTGTACATCATCTCCTTACCTGGGTTAAAAGTGTACAAGAGATGGCTGGAGTAACGTCATATTTTAACAGGCAAAAAACAAAGCCACGTCTACAGCTTTGATTCAAGGTGAGCAATTCAGCGCAGTCTTAGAACTACATAAAAAGACAAGCTGTTTTTTAATGCTGTGATTAATTATTATTGCAATGCTAACTTTCTTTGGGCCGATTTCTACTCTGAAAATGAGATTTAATCAAGAGTTACTGTGCTTAGTGTTGCTCTGCATGGGTTTGATGATTGATTGATTGATTCAGTTTTCTTCTTGCTCATGCAAAAATGAATGCACTAAGACATGACTCTTAAATTAAAGAGTGGATTATCACCTTCAGGGAGAAATCAAAGGAATTAGGAAGAACCTCAAATAAGGGATGGATGAACACATTAATGACAGAAGGGTTAGTATTCACTGTCTGCTAGTTTGAAAGAAAAAGATCATGTGAGCGTGTGTATGACAAAGCTTTTTCAGTCTCCTGAGCGTGTGTATGACAAAGCTTTTTCAGTCTCCCAAAGTCCAATTTGTTAACTATTAGTGTACGCTAAAAACCCTTAGCCCTTTGATAAAAGGTTGGGAAATAAGCTGTGCATGGTTAAATCTAAAGTAATTTTTCATTATTAGTAATATTATTAAATGCGGTATTTTGCCCTGTCTGTTTTTGTTGGGTAGGTAGCCACTCATGTTCTGCCAGTTAATCCTGTTCTTTTGTGTGTTTTAATTATAAAACACCTAATAATGTGGATGACTGCTTCTAAGAAATGAAAAATATCTGGATAAATAGAGAGGTGGTGTTGTCTATTAGGCGCAATATCCAGGTTTGGTTAAAACCAGGGAAGGCTGCTTGATCTCTTAAAGTAGAAAGACTTTCCTGCAGCTTAACACAGGTGTAAAAGACTTGCTCTCAACTCTAGCAGAGATGCCTGAAGCTTAAGGACCTGGGGAGTTTTGTTCAAGGGCGGAAATAATCAGGGCACACAACATCAGATTTTGTCTGTTCAGCCCTCCTCATAAAAACTGTTGCTAATTCTACATGTGACGGTGAAAAGCATTTTGCAGGCTTGTGAGATTTTTACATTTTCAGCTCAGTGTGGTTTAACCACAAGCTTTGCAGCTTGGAGAAAAACAACCTATTTGTGCATTTCCCCAAAAGCAATGGTTCATACACCTCTGAAGCAGAGAGGATAAAATGCCGATGCTGTGGCCAGTTTCAATGCTTGCCTCATCGGTGGTGCTGCTAGTCATCCTGCAAAGCCAATGTAGCTTTTAATCACAGCCACTTACACTAACTTCTGATAGTCTGAAACAACTGGGACTTGCCGTGTTTTTTAATCAGGCACTTATAGTTGTCCTTTTGTTAGTACACAGAACTCGGCAACTCTTAGAGTTTAGCCAGCGTTTCTGGGTGAGGTCTTGGCAAAATTTGGATTGTTTCATGTACGAGCCCATATGGAAACTGAGCTCTTTGGAAAGCCTCATCATCATTATTTAAGTGCAACTTTATCATTCGACATCAATGTAACCTTTCTGGGGACCTCACCATGGGTGAAAGTACTGAGCTGAGGAGAAAAAAGGATCAGGAGAAAATGCACTACAGTAAGCCCTTATTGATGAATGAATGCATACTCATGCATACTTCAGCTATCTGCTTTGATACCCAAACACAACAGAGCTACAGACTAAGCTCAGAATTTGACCTTCAGTATCTTACCGCCAGGGCATTTATTCGTCTACTGGTTTCTTTAGTCTTAGGTTGTTTTCCTAATCTGTGCTAAGCAGTGAAGAAGCCCGGTAACTCCTGCTGTGCCGCAGGAGATTGTTCCCATCTGGTGATGACGGTATAAGACTGACAAACTTGAGTCCGACACGTAATGACATTTCCTGCCAATCCTTCTTCATCAACAGAATCCAAGCTTCACTAAACAGCTTAAGTGATGGGATAATGTTTACTTCTCTCTGTCAAGGCCTCCTTTTCAATGGAGGTACAGGAGGGATCTGAATAACATCTAGCCCCCCTTGGTCATGAAATATTACATTATGTTGCAAAGCACAGGTTGTACAGCTGACAGCATAACAATTTGTGGACAGAACTACCTCTGGAAAAACCATTTCTGCTGCTCTTCTGCATGTCCTCATCTGCCTTTTATATCACTGTTTATCTTTTATATTACGAAATATATCTTTCTGCATGGTGATCATGGTTCAAAGATTATTTGCAGGGAATGACACTTGACTGCCATTTTGCTTGCTCAGGACTTTGGAGTTCTTGAAATGCAAAGATTTATGTTTTTTGGCTCTCTTTGTCCCTCACATATGTATATAGCAAATTGGCTGATTAAAGTAACTAGTACGGAGGAATCCCCATCCTAAGAACAGTATCTTCAGCTACACTTGTGGCTTCAGTCAACATTTGTCTTTTGAGACCATGAAGGAAAAATACACAGTACAAACACAAAATCAAGGGGCAGGAAGTATTTTTTTTCTTTGATCAAAAATTATGCTTTTATTCCTTTGCTACGTATTGAAAGCCCATTCACCTATAGAACATGATACTACAGCTTTGAGCAGGGGAAATTAATTCAGCAAACATGAGGCCCTGATGACTCTATGATCAATTCTCAGAACTGCCCCTTCCCCTTTAATAGTAGGGAAAATATGGGGATGTATTTTGGGGGTCTCCATAGGACTGGGCCAGATATCCAGGGTTTTAGAAAGAGAAAAGAGCACTTCCCTTTTAGGTAACACTCTAAAACTGTTTTAACATCCCTGAATGTGTTCTCCTTCCTGCGGCAAACAATTTTCAGATTGGAAGTGGTTCCCTTTGCTTGTGCCTTTTGGTCACAGCTGCATTGACGTATGGAGAAGCACACGTGAAAAAAGCGTTGTCACCACACTTTAACATTACAAGTACTTGAATATGGATCAGAATATACGGGGTCTAAATGAGAAAGGTTGCTACCACTTGTGAACAAAGGCAGTTAACACCACGCTTTTACCTGCTTTTAATCCATGGAGAGGCTGCTGGGTACTGGAGGTCTGCTGACTTCTGGCTGCCTGAGCCCTGCTTGGGACAACACCGACCGCTGCTAAGGTTAGCTTTCCACGTGGATACGGCTGCCGTGCATTTACCTACAGCAGACGAGGGATGAGAGGACCTACCTGGCTTACCAAAATAATTGTTCGACCTTCAAGCATTCTCATATCAAGCTCACGAGAGACAATGTGATAACCATGAATGCTTATAAACAACAAAATCTCGGCTTTTATAAACAGCAAAGCCTCGGCTGCATGGGCACCCACTGTGCTCTCTAGCGCGTTTCATTGAGAGAGCAGTTTGGTAGTTATGGCCTTTCCAGCCAGCACTGAACATCTCATGACAACCGTACCATGAGTGACATGCTTTCTCTCCCGTCCCTTCCCCAAGGTGAAAGTTACACCTGCAGTGCACTACTTTGTTTTGGCCGAAGTTTTGTTTTAAATGCACGTGCTGCTCTTTGTGTACAGTAGAAGAAGTGAGGCTTAAAGCAGAGGTCTTGCACTTGGCACAAAAGATGCAGGCTTGTACTGTTCATAGGTTCTGGGGGAGTTCATTCCCGTACCATGAGGTTTGTCGTTATGGGAAGTTCTCTTTCAAGTGAGGAGCAAAGCTGGTTGTCACAGTCTTCACACAGGAACTTTAGGTGAATTTGAGACCCAGGCCACTGAGGGCTTTGGAGACAAGAGACTTGGGCTGGACCCAGCATTGTATGAAAACACTAAAAGAGGGTACTTGTCCTAGTCTGCGCTGGTGAGAAGGAGTGTTGCAGCCTTCTGTACTTGCTGGAATTTCCTAAGGGCTCGTGACTTCTTGCTCATATACATGGCATTGCTTTCGTCTAGACAAGAGTTGACAAAAACTTGTATAATGGGTAACAGGTCATCATCTGTCAGAATAGGGAGGAAGTGTCCTGGAACTGGAAGTGGTGGGGTGTGGTAGGAAGCGAGAGCTTGGTATCTGTCAGGAGCCCCTGGAGCTCTCGCAAGCGGCTGACCCAGTGTGCCGGTGGTTGTGGTTTGGTAACTTCAACCAAAGTCTGCAGGAAAGTCCCTGGAGTTCTTCCCTTCACACAATAGTGTAAAGTCTTTCTGTGGTAGGGCTCATTTGTAACTATCTTCATCTGCTCTTCTCAAGACTCAGGAATAAATTGATGGCAATGATACTGTTGTAAAGAGTTAGAATTATTTTGTGTAAATTCGCTGCTGACATACAAGTCCAATTTGGTTGTATCCACATACGGAGCTGGATAAAGCTGTAAAGTGCATTGGCTTTTGGGGGAACGCAAAAAAATGGAGGGCTGAATGACAGAAGTGTGGTTTCACACCAATACGCAGTTGATGCATCTTGCAGGGAACAGCTTACACTACTTTGGTGCAACCAGAACTCTTGCTACTTCCCTAAGTTAGAGTAACATCATTTCATTGCTGACAGTACCAGCACAGACTCCCAGAGGAGGGGAATGGATGTCTGCTGAAAAGGGACTGATGGAAACCGATTCTTCTAAGCCGGAGTGGCCAGCCTGTGACTCTTGTGAACAGCCTGATGCTGTTCCCATGCTGGGCTATATCATATGACAGACTTCACGGCTGTGCCGATGTAAGGCTGCTGAGTAATCGACTCCTCAGCTGCAGGAGGAATGCTGCTAGCTGCGGCGTCTTTGGTTATGCTGACTTAAAATCTAAACTGTTTCTATCCTATGTCTTGTCCTGAATCCAGACTGGGACACAGTTAGGATCCAACTTCTATTAGATGAGCCTGTAGATAGCTTCTGACTAACTTCTTTAATTTGTTTAGGTGTGAAAATCTTGATGCTCTGCATTAGCTGGATAGAAAGGATGTACCCAGAGCTGGCTACGCTACTATGTGCTTGAAGGGCAAAGGCAAGATTTCTTTTCTGCATTGCCAGTCCTGGTTGCCAGTAATGCCAGTTCTCCTTCACCCATGGGAAGAAGAGACGGGGAGAAGAACCAAAGCTTTGCAAAACTACCAGGCTTCACTACTGCCACACAATGCCTACTACTATGGAGTGAAAGCAAACTTCAGCAGGCTTCTTGTGCCTGGGAGCCATCCTTGAGAAAAAAAATGCATTCACACATCATATTGGCCATTTTCAAGCGGGATTTGTCACTGCACCCATGAAGTAAAGTGGCCCTACTTGTCGAACATGTCCCTCCCCTTCCCCACACATAAGAAATATAAGGGATAAGCAGTCAGAGCTCATGCGGCATACGGAAGAATGCATTAGTTAAGCTGTGCTTTCCGAAGGAATCAAATGATCATGTGGTTACAACACGAGGGTGTAATCAAAGGGGTACAATGGTGGTACTGCTACACAGCCATCTTCAAAGAGAGCTTTTTCTGCTGGGATTTCAACCTCAGTCTCAATTTGTTATTTCTTCCCAAAAGGGATGACAACTAGTAGCAGCACTGCAGGATGCTGAGGGATCTCCTGTGACCATTAGATGACATTATTTTTTCTAATAGCTATCATAAATAACATTTACTATGAAAATACACGACAAAAACTCTATTACATTTTTTGTTCTGTTTTGAAAGAAATGCATTTCTATAATTCATGATTGAATCTGGCTAAAAGATTCTGGAATGGAGCTTTTGTGATCAGACTGAATTGGAAAAGAAAAAAAGAAGTAGTATCTTCTTTGTCAAGGGGGTTTAAAGTTGCCACAATCAAAAGTCAGAACTTCCACATAATCTGAAATGATCAAGAATATTTTTACAATGTAATGTCTGGTGACAAAAACACTTCAGAAAAGTCATGTCACCAGACAAAATTAATTCAAAAGTGATCACATCATAATTTTTCTTTTATTCTAGATGTTGGCATATCTCATAAATAAACAAATAATGTAACTTGCTGGATGAATAGACCAAGTCCTGCAAGTTCTAAAAATAAGCAGTAATTCGATAAAGTAAAGATTTTTTAAAAAGAAATACAATATTTGGCTGACACTGTGAAATTTGCCCCTCCGCTTCAGCCCTCACCTGCACCACCACACTTCAGCTCACCGCCCTCCCGGGTGTGCCATCACGCGTGCTTATTAAGATCCGTGCTGGTCACTGAAATGATCCACTTAGCCCCCAAATCACGTAAGCAATTGCGCTGGCGCAGAGGAGAGGGCGCTAACCTGCAAGGAAGGGATAAGAACGAGCCCTGTGCACGTATATAACGTTGTATAACATCCTAGCCCAGTGCACAGATGAGGCTGGCGTTTTGTAGAATGACCCCCTCCTCCTGTATTAATTAGTTAGACAAGGACACTCGCAGCCACTGGCCCCTGGTCATCAACCCTGCTCATTTGTTAGACAGTGTCTGGCCCGGGGGTTTGGCCCTGGGTGACTAACGCTCTTCCAGTGGATTTGGGAGCTAGCACAGTCGAGGTCCGCTTCCCAGTAGAGACCCTGCTTTAGAAGTAAAGGGAGCTGAATATAATGGGTGTGGGCTGCTCCATCCCAGCTGGCCTTACCAACAGAGAATGGTCCTGGGTGGTGTTCATTTGCGAGGATGTCTGCCTACATACTTGTTCATCCATCTATTGCCCATACCACACGATTCATAAAGGCAAAATTATTATCCACTGGCCCTCTGCAAACTCTCACTGGAGCTTAATCACCTCTGGAGGGGACATGGAGGCCCACAGCAGCCCTGGTAGGCTTAAGTTTGGTCACTCTTCAGCATCAGGCTGAATTTGACCCTCAGTCATCGAATGAATTGAAATGGAAACTGCAAAATAATCAGTACTGGGGCTGGAAAAAGATTTTCTGGGCAATGTTTCCGAATCGTTTGGATGTAGTACTCCCATCTTTCTTAGTTAATACTGCTTTTTTGCAATGAAACTGCTTTGCTTTGGGTAGAACTCAGAACTTCTCTGCTTCCTTAGAAAACAAAATTGTGCTGATTTGTGTTTTTTCTGTATGCAGGCTTCATTTGTTTGCACACAAGATGTGAGTAATGAAGGATTCTACAAAATTCAGTTGGTGAAATTCTATCAGAGTTTGCAAGAAACAAAACAAACACAAAACCAGCCCATCAAGTAAAAATGGCTGATTGATGCAAAAGGCAACACAGATGGAGGTAATGGGGTTTCAAAAGAGGAATTAGAGAAGATCTGAACGGAGGCTCATAAATCTGCAGCAATTCAGCTTTGCCAAGAAATGCAGTGGGAAATCGTCATTACAGGAGATATTTCTGCGCTGTACTCACCCGTGAGAGCTTTGCTAGGGCAACCACAGGGAAAGCATGATCTAGTGGTGACTGCAAGACCCGGCAATCAGCATTCCTGAGCCCTGCCAGGCTGCGCTGCTGACTCACGCGGCGGCCTTGAGTTAGTCACTCATTGCCAGATGCTTCGACCTGACCTTGTCAAGGTGCCGCAAACAAGGAAGCAAAACAGACTTACCTTCGGCAACTCTGGCAAACAGGTTTTGTCACGTCGTACTTCAGCTTCCTCCGTGCCACCAGATGAGCAGCGTGGCCAAGGAAGAAGCTTTGGGCCATGCCAGGCCATTTTTGGGACTGGGGGCTGTTGCTCTGGTGTGGCAGAGGAGGATGAGGGAAGGTCTACGGCTGCAAAGGAAGCAGGAGGGCTGGTGGAAAGCTCTTTGTATGTAGGAAGTGGAGAACCTGGTTGGTGGAAAGCTCTTTGTACATAGGCAGCGGAGAAGGTGGTGGCTCAGCAGATCCCGTGGGAAAGACCGGTGAGAGAGGAGGATGCAGAGCCCCAGGGAGGGAGCGACGTGGATGTACGAAATGGCCTCGCGCCATGCCAGCTCAGCCAAAGGACTTGTCTCTCTCTGGCTAAAGGCTGGCCTTAAGGCTTCCACCAGATGGGAAAAAGATCACCAGTCCTAACAGTGGGCTGATGAATCTGGGAGGGCTGCAAAATTTGGGGATTTTTCTGTTTTGTTCCACTGGTTTCTCACCAGAGGGCACGTCGCATTGCTAGTCTGGGAAGGGCGGTCCTTGGTGTGACAGTCTCCCTGTCTCGAGGCGATTGCTGTGGCATCCTCTTTCTCTGCTGTGGGGTCAGATGTGAGGCGCCTGATCTGTGTTAGAAAAAGATTGTCAGGAGTTTCTGAAACACTTCACTCAGGGTTGGGTTTTTCCTGAGGGTTTCTCTCTGTAGTGCCTCTTCGTAGCATCTCTTGTACCACCACCTCCGACCACTAATGCTGGGCTGGACTAACAGAGATTTGACCTAAACCTGACTGGCAAAGCCTGAAAAAAGAGCTGAGACCTGAGTGGTGCTTGGTCAAACCTGCAAGCTCAGGGGAGAAGGAGCTGTAATGGCCCTTCTCCCTGCCCGAGCTTCAGCTCCCTTCTCCTCCCAGCGCTGGCTCTGGACCAAACTTTCCTGTTTCATCACAGGAGATAGCTTTGTCATTAATCATATTGCTGCATCCAGTGTTTATACACAGAAAATTCAACCTGTACTCCAGATTATTGAAAATCCCTCCTAAGTGCCAGCAGAGGGTTAGGTTTTGGCTGCAGCTGCCCAGATCCCATTACCGGGATTATTATCCCATTAACGATCCTTACCTGTCGGCTGCGGGGGAAGATTTTCAAGGAGGGGCAAATGAGAGGCTGCGCTGCAGAGCTGTAATCCGGGGTTTGGAGTCAGCCCACATCTCGTACAGAGCCGTATATAAGTACCGTTAAAGTCAGTCCAGGAGCTCCTGCTGCATTTGGCAGCTGAGACACAAGCACAGGCGACAAGTCGTGTCCTGAGCCCCCCTCCAGCTCCCCGGGGGCTCTGTGAGGGCTGTGAAACGCTGGAGGGTTTGGGGTTGGTCTCAGCTCTGCTCTTCTGGGCTGAGGAGGGCAAGCCATTGTGAGTAAGCCCTATGGTCCCTATTTTCTGTTACTGTGACCCTTCAGTGACATCTGAAAAGCTTCAGGGAGTGATTCGTAAAACCCCATTTACAACACGTTAGCTGCGCAATGGGGCTGTAGGAAAAGGTGGTTAGAAATCTTCGCAGGTGCGGGCTAGGCCTGGCTACGTACCCCAGGCCACGCCGAAAGCTGTCCTTGTACTAACCCACAAGTCAGGTTTTATTTCGGGAGGCAGGTCTCTACCAGACTGTAGAGCCTCCTCAGCGCTCCGGCAGTCGCCCAGAGAGGTGGTGGACATCTCGCTGCATGAGGTCTCGCCCTGACACCACGAAACGCTCTGTAAGGAGCATGTCTTCATTCAGAGAGGGAGATGCCTCGGTGCAGTAAGTGCCCCTCTTATTTCTGCTCTGTGACCCTGTTGGAAAACCAGGCTAGTGAAACACGTTTGCCAATTTTAATCTCCAGATAGCAGAGAGAAGCCTTATGTCCTTTGTGCTGCTTCCAGCTACAGCATTGCTTTGCTAAACATATTAAGTGTTAGAATTTTTGTACTCTCTTGGTAGAAACAGATATAAATAATACTTATGCTGGAGCTGGCCCATTGGAGTTAGTGAAATATTGAAAACTCCCAGTTGTCTTTGAATAGATGATACATTTCAAAGTATTGCCCAAATACTTTGGAACAATATTCAAACCACGGTTGGTTTGTGAAATATTTTATTTGATGTTTGCAAAATATTTGATATCTGCAAGCTATTGACTCTCAGCTCACGTTGAGTGCTAAGCAACATGTTTCATGACTGTAGGACTAAAGCTTCCCTGCCGACAAACGGTGACTTGCACACCACTGTGCTGCTTTTTTGACTTTTCTACAGGTAATTCATGCTAAATTCAGGAAGCGTTTGCAGGATGGCTTCTAATCACCAATAGATAAACCATTATCTTACCCTAGAAGTTGCAGTAAATGAAATTATACGGTTTTATTTGCTGTGCACCTACATGTTTTATTTGCTCTTTGAAGAGAGCTATAAGCTAAATTTCTCTTTCTGAAACTATTAGTAGGCATATTTTCTGTCACAGATGGAGTTGCATATGTATTACATGACAAGCTGTCTTGTTAAATTCCTTTAAGCAAATCTTCATTTAGTACCGCACATGCAAATTCTTCCGGAGCCAGCAGGAGCAGCGAGTGCATATCGGAGAGCTGCGTTTCGTCTGTTGAATCAGATTGCCCAGACTGTCAGATGACCAAAGGGGATGAGGGAAAAGATGCGAGCCATAAATTGCGGTACTGTAATGCGTTGGTATGCTGGAAGGATATAGAGGAACATGCCTTTCTGGACACATAACCGCTTTCCAGCAGTGAGGAAAGCTGGGGAAAGTGAGGACGTTTGAGAAGCTGGGAAAGAGATGTAGCAACTGAAGGTAGTGGGAGAGCATGACTGTACCCACTGTCAGAGTTTCAGTGCACCAAAGCCAGGGTGCCTCACCCCGTAATGACACAGCTAAATGGAAAGATTTTGTTTCTTTTGTGTCTCCACCCAGTTAGATAAAGGTATAGCTAACGAAAGCCAGGTCACACCTGTCTACTGGCACCTTTTCCTCTCTCATTACGTGTGTTACCTTCACAGATAGATTTATCGTGGAATAGAGATAAAGGGGGTTCTTTTTGTTTGTTTTCTGTTTTCTTTTTAATTTGAGAGGAAGTGTTTCATACCTGAAAGGTACAGATTACAGCTGCTTTTGCTTTTTCTGAGCTTAAGTCAGGCAGGTCGGGAGCTGCTGAATCTCTTATGCTTGATCCACTAGAGAATAAATATGTAAAGAAAAAGTTGGGGTTGCACAAATTATAGCCCTCTGACAATAGTCCATTAAAAGCCATGAAGTAAAACCAGGGATATCTTAAGTAATTTAATGGAATGAAAAAGATTTATGTTTTTGTTTTTAATATTTTCACATATCTTTTTATCTTTTTGCATGTTATGATTTGAAGGAATTTTGATTCACCTCAAAATACCTGTTAATGCAATGGAAACACTTCAATGTCTAGTGCAGTTGGTTCTAGACCTGCATCTTTCATCAATACCTTCTCTGGGGAAATCCTCTTTATTTCTAATAGATGACCCAAATCAGAGTAACAGAATTTGACCTACAATGAATTAGGGATGCAGACATGGCTCATCTGAGAAAGCACAGGTTTCAGTTAATCATGGAATTATCTGTCCTAAAGCAAAAATCCTTCTGGAATGTACTGTGTGTTCAGATAATAGAATATTTTTTCAACTTCAAGCCTCTAGCAGAATGATAAAAGTCCCCATGTTGAAACTTTTACAGGTGCTTCACGCAACATTGAGTAAATTACTCCGGAGTGAGTTTGGCTGGGGAGAAGTGACAGTACTTTTATTCATTGCACAAGCACCTCAGTCAGTCTGTCTGCTCAGGTTTCTGGAAACCTCTGTGGTCTGATTCACTATTTCCTTACTGTTTGTTCTGGGACTGGGAGTAACTATGCAAACATGATGTTGATGTAATATTGTAGGGAGTATCTAGGCTAATCCCTGCATTCAACTTCTGAACATGTTTGTTGAGAGCAAGGGGTTGGATTCCTTACTGTCTTCTATCCTGCGCTGTCTGTAAGCCTATGGAGCTATAGCCAAGAGTTTTACACTTATTTTCTAACTGTAAATCACCATGCGCAAGCCAGTGAAAGAGACAATTTCTAGTATGCAGTGGACATGTTCTGACAGTTGGCACAAGGACATAGCTAGCAGAAGAAATGTATTATCACACTCAAAACCTTTTCACAAATTGTCAGTTTCTGAGAAATCATCTTTGTCTTCAAAATCATCTAAGGTAGTCAAGCTAACACCTTCGTTTTGGTATTAATGGCTAGGCGCTTTCAGGGAAGAATTAGAATTTGCTTCCCTCCAGATTTGCTCTAATACGTCCAAAGATTTAGTTGTTCTACCAGGACTCTTCTGGTGACTCAGACTTTAGTTGGAAGGCCAGTATAGGAGCCAGGGACATGCTTTTAGAGATCTGTGTCACTTTTTAATATGTATTTCAGGCACCATCCATCTCAACTAACACTGACCACCTTCAGCATAGACGTCTACACCTGAGCTGGCCCTCTATGTCCCATTCCAGTAACTGTGAGAAACATCTGACCTGGTTTAGATATCTACCTTATGAGGAAAGGTAGGAAAGCCTGCTTCCCTCCATAGGCTGTGAAGGGATCCATGCAATGTACTCAGATGCAGAAGTCTGCAGCTATGGGACATCCCACCCTTTGTGGCTGAGCAAAAAGCAGGATTTGGTACAAGAAGTAACTTATTTACAGTAGCAGAACATGTGAAGGAAGAAAAACCAGCAGGCCTTCCAGACCTGCTTTCCAGTTCCTGATTCTTCAGGGAGTGTTGTGTTGTTTTTGGAGACGTTTTTCAGGGAGGAGGGTTTAATTTTTCCTTTAAGGACTGCACAGTTTCTAAGAGCAGGGTGGATGGTGGTTGCAAGCCTTTTTAGGAAAGAAAAGGTTGACTTACGTCTCTCTGCAGACACTGCCACTTTTAGTTGCAAAGCAGCGGTATGGAGATCAGAAAGGTTTTCTGTTTAATCTCCCAGGCCAGAGCTACAAAGATATGAAAGATTCTCTAGAAAAACACAGCTAGAAGATTGCACTTCTTGGCACTGGATGCGTAACATTTAATTGTAGGTGGACGTGGTGTTTTGGTATTGTAAGATGTACGTGGTCTGAAGACAGGCAGGACAGATGTCCATGGGACTTGTTGGGATGCATCCGAGGGTGCTGAGGGAGACAGCTATGGCTTTCCGCCATCTTTGAAAGGTTGTGGTCATTGGGCAAGGTCTCCAATGACTGGAAGAAGGCAAATGTCACACCTGAAGGGTGAGAAAGGATCCAGGGAACTGCAGGCTGGTTGGCCTAACCTCAGTCCCTGCAAAGATTATAAGCATATCTTCTGGAAGCTGTGACTGGACACATGAAGAACAAGCAGGTAAGTGGGAACAGCCAGCATGGGCTTAGCGAGGACAAATCATGCCTGACCACCCTGCCTGCCTGCCTTCTGTGCTGAGACGACTAGCGCTCTGAACGAGGGGAGAGCAATGCTCATTAACAAAGATGTTAAAAGGCACTGGCCCCGGTACTGACCGCTGAGGGAGGCCACGAGCAATCAGCTGCCAGCCGGACTTTGTACCTCTGACCACAAACCTTTAAGCCCAGAGATCCAGCCAGTTTTCCACCCACCGTACAGTCCACTCATCCGTTTCAGCAGTTTGGCTCTAAGGATGCTATGAGAGACTACAGTGAAGGCCAAGCTCAAGACAAGAGGCAACTGGCAGAGGCTACAGCAAAGGCAATCCTGATCAGACAAAAGGGAAACCAAACCTCACAGGGGTTGGTTGCCCGGTGAGACTCTGGAACCCCCATCCTTGGAGATGCTCACAACACAGCTACCCAAGGCCCTGAGCAACCTGACCTGAAAGAGCCCTGTTCTAGTGAAGGGATGGACCAGAGGGATGAGAGGCGCCTAGATAGGTCCCTTCCAAGCTGAATTATTCTATGATCTGTTCTGTGGTGTATGTGTTTATATGTAGGCGTGCAGGAGACTTTCAGCACCATCTCTGGCCTTGTGTGGGAGGCTGTTTTGTACTTTAATTCAAAACAGTCCTATCTAGCTTTCTCCAAGAGAAGAGACAACCTTCTGAGAGCTGATGTCTTCATTTCCATTTCTTTTACGGAGGTGTCAGGATCACCAAAGCTACCACTGTGTGCAGGACTAATTACCACCTATTTGAGAAAAGGTGTGGAACCTGTCTGGGCAATGGGAGGGGAGCTGCGCTATCCGAGAGAGGAAGGGCTCCAGGACAGAACTGTCAGTCTACTGCTTATCACCCCCAATACCCATCTCCATTTTGTGTGCAAGTTTGTTGTTTGTTCCCCCCTGCCCCTGCTCTAAAATTAAAGGTATTAGAAATCTGTAACAATATTGCAACATGGCTTTGTGACGCAGAGGCAGCTGAAGAGGAGTAACATCAAGGATAGATCCATGGGGAACAGCAGTGAGGAGCACTACATACCTTCTCTGTCCTCCGGACAGGGAATGGAATAACCTTTAAGGACTCAGCCAACAGTAAACATTTTCATGACATCATCAGTGTTTAATCTAAGAAATTTATGTTAATATTGCCTCCAATATCATGAGAGATAATGCCTGTGAACGGATAGGAAGGCTCCACGTTATCCGTATATACATGTTGCCATCTGTGCTCATTCTGGATCTTCATAAGGGTAGGTAAGGCAGGGCTCCTCTGACCCATTTTACAGCAAACCCATTTACACTGAGGTTCCCTTTGTGGTCAGAGGAGAGACATAGGTATTTCCAGGGCGTAATTTCTCTCTTTCGATAGCATATCTTCAGAATAGATGATACAGCTTCCTGGCAGCACCTGCTTCTTTTCAGCTACTGGAGAGGAAGCGTGGGTGACGGGCTCAAATGCAGGTATCTGCATTGTAAACATCAAGGGTGAAGATTCAGCTCACCCTGATTTTGGGGTGTTAGGGTCCTGCGTGCACTATAGGAGGTTTCAATTGCCCTGAGCAGCCTCCCACAGGACCCCCAGACATGCACCCTGTACCCCTTGTGCCTGGGGCTGCGTGTGAGCTCAGACCCTGGTGCCCAGTCCTTGCCCCAGCTAAGCTGTAGGTGTTCCTGTGCCCTCTCCCCCATCCCTGCTGATCCTGACTTGCTCCCTGGACTCCCCACATTGACTTCACACCTGGCTCCTTGCCTGCTGCTCCCCTCTGAAGGGGGGATACTCTGACTTGATTCAGTCACCTCCGCTCCGGTGCCATTTGATGCTGGATATCCTGCTTAGTCTTGAGCTACTGCTCCAGTAGTCTCCCACAGGTCCTCCACCAGCCCTGTGGGGATGTCACAGCCACCCAAAGGGGTCTGAAATGCTGTCAGACACCGATGGGCAGGCAGCTGGACTGTGCCTTAAAGCATAAGTGTCTGCATGGGAGCAAGGTGTCTAAGCTCTTGGTACAGTCAGTTAGGATCTAGAACATATAGTTAGTGGAGTCTGGAGAGCAATTTGGCTGACCAAGTGTTGGGGTTTACCTCAGGAGGAGGAGAGTAGAGAGTAACTGAGGAGAGGGCTCAGTCTTCCTTGGCTGCCGTGGGAGTTTAGGCCGTATCTGACATCCAGGCACTATAATTTAGGCAAGCTAAATCCCACCCATGGTGAATAAAAAGAGAAGAAATAAATACATTTATGAGAAAAATATGAAAATGATCACTCTTTGTGTTAAACATTATGATTTTCATCTAAGAAGTATAGAAAGGCAAAAGCTTTGTGGATATTTAAGGTTCAGTCTCTCTGTCTGAACATGCAATCACACACTCCCAGTATGTTATACTATATTATACACAGTCTCACAAAACACATCCTTTGTTTATAGTCTTATGGATTTACAAACACTCCCTGGAAGAACAAGGATACACTCACTGTATACAAGTTATTTTTTGCTTCTGTAAACTATAAATGTGGAAATATAAATAATAATTTTGGATATTTTGTGTATGGTTCTCTGTATTTTGTGCTTCTATCTCTACAACGAGTAAATGAAAACACTGGTAGTGTATAATGATGATCTCTTTTTGCCCAGTCTGCTCTGCTCAGTTCTACGGTATTGTTACATCCTCCTCTGTTGCCATAGAAATGATTGATATGTCCAATCACAGCATTCCTGCCATACCCTTGCCTCTACATATTATGTATCTTGCTCTTCAAACCAGACTCTCACTTGGCTTTTTGATATTTTGGGTTATGTTCTGCGGAGAAAAAAAAATATGAAAGGAAACTTTGGCTTTCAGAAGGCTGAAACTAATCCAAAAGACAAAGTAACATATATTAATATTGTGAATCTATATGATTTTACTGCAAGTTTTGTGACATTTGGTGCTTTTATCAATGCCTGACTCTGGCAAGCGATGGCTTTGTGAGAATCTTAGCATCTTCTCATGCAAAATAAGTATTTGCATTGTTTAAAGCTTCATAGCCATGGAACTTGAAAAGGCAAATTTAAAAAGCTGCCTTTTTTGGTGCGTGCTGATTTTAGGGGGAATGAATTACGATTTTTGCAGATTTGGGTTTCCCTTCCGAGAAAGCAGGAGAGAAAAATAACTACTCAAGCTATTCTTTGACATGATGCAATGAGTAGCGGTCAGATTGACCAATTTAATTTTACTTCACATGTTTCAAAACTTAGTAATGCAGGCTGGCTACTTCCAGACTCGGATGTTCATTCCACAGCAGTTTATCACCCCAAGAAATACCCTGGGGCCACCCTGGGCTTCCTTTCCGCTGGCTTCCCCTTCCCCCCCTGCAGTGCCTGGAGGGATACGGCACCAGACAGACCTCCCCTTCCCCTGCCTCTGGACAATAAGCCTTTTTTTTTTTTTTAATTCCTTTGCCCAGAGCCCCATGAAGGCCCCTACGCAGTCCCCCATACATCCTCTATACAGGAGAGAGGGCTTTCTGTTCATCTAAGGCATTTGCAACACGTGAGTGCTTTCATCTCGGAGCAAAGGAAGCCAACACAAGCTGGGTCTCGGGAAAGGGGCTGCATGGCTTTGCCCCCCCGCTACCTCCTATTGAGATACCCAGCATTTGGTCCATGCCCCGAAGGGTGCTCGAGGAACAGGGCGACCCGGCCAGCAAGAAAAAGGGCTTTCAGTGCAATTTGGGCGAGACATGGACGGACCACTGAGCTGCCACTGAACCTCTTTCTCAACCTCTTGCCTTTTTTCTGGGGCTCGTAGCCTGGTGTTGCCTGTAATATCTATTTCTAGCAAATGCCACTAGGTGGCTCAAGATTGAATCTGCTACAGGCAACAGCTTCCAGTGGGATGTGCCTGTGTGGGGGGGGAGGAATTTGAGAATTATCCTTGGGCGGTGAGCACCACCCTCATCGCTTCTGTAATTTTCAGATCTTGGTTGCAGATGCTGGAGGAGGGAAAGGGGCATCCCAGCAAACTCTCTGAAATGGGAACGAGCTCATTCTTATTTCTCACGTGAAATGAAACACTGGGAGTTTTCTCTTGATTTATTCCTTGAGAATTGGGACAAGTGATAGCCTGGAGCCTAGTAGTCCTCCCTGGAATACCAGTCACACTTTCCCCCCCACCCCGCGCTAGAAGAAAAAAATGTGTATTATTCCTTTCTTTTAAGCTCTATCAAAGGTGATTGTTACCATCATTAAGGGCTTATTTTCACCTGAGTTTGCCTTGAGAACACACCATGGATGAGAGGTCTGAGTCCAATGTACCGGGGGAGAGAAGCGCTTTCACAGGCCCAGCACATGACAAGGGTGATCCTCACAAGGATCGCTTTTATGCCTGCCACCCTTCTGACCTCTTTTCCAGGGGTGCCCTGGAGGAATTGATTACTCCCCGTTTCTCACTTCCCTCCATATTAAACCTCTGTGTTTTCCTCCCATTCCTGTTTGCCCTTATTCCAGGGTGCTCCTAGGGTTGCCCTTCCCTCCATGTGCGGGGCTTTATGTGTTTTCCGGTAGCAGAAGCTCTGCAGGCATCTCTTTTCCTCCTCTCCCAGACAGTGCAATTCCACATCTCAGGAAAGCTGTGCTCCCTCTTCCCTTTCCCTCACTGATATTTGTCTGGGCATCAAATCCGCAGGTTGGCGCACACCCCCTGTGGTGGTGGTGGCAGCCCGGGCATCTCCCACCACTCTGTCCTGCCCACCACCCTGAGCTGCTCCAGCTGCCTGCGGGGGCATGTGAGAGGATGCTGTGGGCAGGAGCTGGGAGGAGCAGGGAAGCCAGGATGCACAGCTCAGCCCTCCCTGGAAAACCTCGCCCTGCTCCCTGGGGAGGCCAGGGCTGAGTTTGTCAGGGTGTCAACACCTCAAAGGCAAGGAGGAGGAGGGGGAGAGAGGAGATAGAGGCATTGTTGAGCAAGAAGGTGCAAGTGGGTGCCATCAGCCAGTTGTTTGAACTATAAACAATTGCAGAGATGCTGGAAGCTGTAGCTATGCTAAACATAGCCCATCCCCCTCCTGTGCCGTTTCCATTCTCCTTTCCCTCCCCCACAGTCAACAGGGTTTTGGCCAGCGATACCTTCCCTGACATTTTGGATTTGATTAGAAAGCAACATATATCCTATGACACGCAGGCAGGCGAGCACAGAAACGCTATCAAGCCAAGCGCGTGGTCTCACAAGCCCTGACAGCAAGTCCAATATCCCCCCCACACTCCCTTATGGGCCTTAAAAATTCCTCATTTAGGGCCTGAGACTTCAAAGGTGACTAACACCAAAGCGCTCGCCCAGCTCTGTGGTAAAGCATGGGGAGATTTCATTTGGCTTCTGCACGGCAGCTACCGGAGCTCCTGCTAACCATCGACAAATTAGATGCTTGTTTTAAAGTGTAAAAATATACTTCTTCTGAACTTTGCTTTTATTGAGAGAAAAGGGATGAAAAATGAACTCATAAGCCCCACCTAAAGCCTCTTCCCCAGAGTTGGCTCTGCCTCAGCCTCTCTCCCCACAAACACTACCTGCCTCCCCCCCAGAGGGCTCCTCCTGTCTTCCTCATTTTTAGGGTGGAGGCTAATAAGCCTCCCCAGCCCTGGTAAGTCAGGATTAATTAACCTGCAGATCCCTGCAGGCTTCCAACACCTGCTAACTGAGAGAATCCAGCCAGTCTCTCACGGTGCTTTTTTTGCACACAGCAAGCGTTAGCACCTGGAATAAGGGAAGGTTACAAGCTCTGGCTTTGCCTGGGTGCTTTACAATAAGGGGGGAAAAAAAGGGGAAAAAAAAAAAGGAAAAAAAAAAGAAAGAATATTTTGTAGGGTCTGTTTTCTTTGTTTCTTTCTTTCTTTCTTTTTTTTTTTTTTTTTTTTTAATTTAAACCAGCAGCCTCTTTTGCATGGGAGGGGCATCTGCTAGCATGCTATTACCACCATTGCCACCTTTCTGAGGTTGCAGGAGGCACTTTTAGCTGAGTTCTGCCTCTCTGCTAATGGGCACCCCTCTCTCCTGGCTGGTGGCTGCCATCTGTGGCAAATGTTGTACAGCGTGTAGTCAGTCACTGCGGGATGCAGTTATCTGATGCAATGGCTCTCTAGGGACTGATTTAGGACCACTAGAGTAAGGATAGTTGGAGCTAATTGGATTTTTTTTTTCCCAACCTGGGTTTCCAGATGTGACAGGGCAGCATTGCTTTATTAACCCAGCCGTGTTCATCCACGATCCCTGTAACAGAGGAAGATATTTCTGGTTTTTTCTCTTGGTGTTGAATCACAGCTTAGTGGGGGTTGTTTCCTGCCGGTTCCTGAACAAGAGCCAAGCGGCCTTCCTTGCCTGCTGGAATTTTACAGCATGCACTGAGCAGGGGTGCCACCCTGCTGAACGCTGGCATTTTTTATTCCAGTGAACGCTTTTTGTTATCTCCACTAGTAACTGACTCATTTCAGTGGACTGGGCAAACCAGAAGAAAAAAAAAAGTTTCCGGGCAACATTCTTCAGTGACTCATGCAGGTGGACAAAGCTTTTACAAATGTCCCCTCGTAGCTAACAGGACACTGGCAAACAGCTTGTGTGCAGAAGAATTAAGACGGTGTTTTGCTGGCTCCCCTCCCGCAAGAGCCTTGGCCACTCTGCCTGTGAATTGCCACCACCCAGCCCTTCCCTGCCCAGGTGCTCGGCTCTGTCTCGGTGCCAGCTTTGGTGCTCTTTGGGTCCTCACCCCAACCATTTCATCACCCTAACTGGGTGAAAACACCGAGCTGTCTTCTGCTAGTGCTTTGGCCCAACACCTACCGGGCCATGAGGGAGGAGATGTGCCCACCTAGTTGGGAAGATGTTAGATCACTGTGGAGCAGCAGCCTCGGTTCCTCTGCCAGTGCTCCTCACCTGCCATGCCCTTCTGAGAGAGATGAGAAATAAAGGCCCAAGGAGGGATGAAATGACCTGCTGAAGGTCATAATACAACAAACCTAGCTTCTCTCACAAGTTTTGCTAGAGTGTTGTACCAAAACGTCAAAAAAATGACTTGAATGCTATATTTGTTTAGATAATCCTGTGCTTTAGATAATGGACAGCTTGGCCCCTATGCACTGTGATCCACTCATAGGGCAAAGGAGTGTGTTTCGGAGAGCAGAAATTATGTTCTGTCATGGCCATCGATCCTTTGTATTCTGCAGTTTTTCCCTGAGGATCTCCGCAGGAATAAGTGCTCCATCTTTATCTGTCCTGAAGATCTTTAAGAGAGGCTGAAGGCTTGCTAGTACTGTGCACAATATCACTTCAAAGCCAGAACAGAGAACACCCTTCAGATCAGCATGGTAAATCTGTGTTCTTCACAGTCCAGGCCAGGGTGGTGGGGGCCAGTTCCAACCCAAGTGCCTCCAGCAGGATCCTGTGCTTGAAAGAACTCTCCAGCCACCTACAAACAACCATGGCAGCGGCCTTGATAAATGTGGCTCTGGGTCAAGAAGGACCACAGGCAATGCCGTCTGCATAAATGTCAGAGGCTTCATGCCCTTGGAGACCCTGTATCTGTGGACACACCTGCTTGTGCCTGGCCACCACTTTCTCCCCTCTTCACACTTTACCTCTCTCCTTTTTTTTACCCTGTCTGCCAGCAACAGGGCAAATCTCCTTTTGTATGGAGAGCAGCTGCCCCTTCCTTACCACCCACCCATCAACCACAAGATTTTTTTCCAACCTAAATGATTCTATGATTCTATATAGCTCGTCTTTCAGTAGCAACTGAAGGCTAGTACCAGAATAGTGATTCTATATAGCTCGTCTTTCAGTAGCAACCGAAGAATAGTGGTTCTCCTTCTGAACTCCCTACCTGCCCTCCCACACATACAGTTTCCCTGTGAAGCATCCCCCCTAGCATGCTGTACTTGGCTTGCCTAAAGGCTGCAGCTCTTTAATTAGAAGACATGCCTCTGGCATTCCTGGGAAGCGAATTACAGACATGCTGGCAGCTGCCCTCTGCCCTTGTCTATTGCAATAGCTCAAGATGATGCCAGCAGCCCCTGGGCTGCATTAGGAAGAGGGTCGCCAGCAGGTCGAGGGAGGTGATTATTCCCATCTGTTCAGCACTGGTAGACACATCAGGGGTGCTGGGTCCGGTTCTGGGCTCCCCCGTACAACACAGACAGGAGCTTACTGCAGTAAGTCAGCGAAGGGCCATGAAGATGATGAAGGGACTGGAGCACCTGACATATGAGGAGAGGCTGAGAGAGGTGGGATTGTTCAGCCTGGAGAAGAGAAGGCTCAGGGGGGATCTGATCCATGTGTATGAATACCCAGTGGGGGGACTAAAGAAGACGAAGTCAGACTCTAAGTGGTGCCCAGTAAAAGGACAAGAGGCAATTGGCATAAATGGAAATACAAGAAATACCATTTCAACATTAAAACCCCCCACACTTCTTTACTAAAAGGGTGACCACCCAGGCAGGTTGTGGAGTCTCCATGCTTGGAGATACTCAAAACCTGACTGCGGTCCCGAGCAACCTGCACTAGCTGACCCTGCTCTGAGCAGGGGTCGGACTAGACAATTCCCAGAGCCGCCTCCCAGCCTCAACCTGCTTGCTGATCCTCATGTCCTGCAGTCAAGTCCCACTACCCTTACTTGTATTTTCCCTCAACCATCTTGATGGGGTGGTATTTGGCACTCCTGGGCGAAGGGACAAATTACCTCTTTTGCAGCAGATACTCAGAGACACCTGAGCAGCTGACAAATGCTGATATGGGAGTAGATGAGGCAAAAAGTCTTTCCATAGGGTGTTAAGTCCAGACAAGGCATGTGGGATTCATCCCATCTACCTCTGGACATTTGCAGTATAACCATTTATGCCTGAGTTATGTATCTAGACTCCCTTCAGAGTCAATACAGAGAAATAGGCATTTGTAGAAAGTGATTCATGTGACCTATTTTACATGAGATGAATCACGCCCAGGAAGTGCCTTTCTTTCTCTGCTGACTATTATGAAGAGAGAGAGATGTGAAGAGGTCAGGTCTGGACTTCTATACTGTAGACATCTTACGGCATTTAGGATGATTCCCACCTCTGATACTTGTACAGAAGTCTATCTGTTATTGCCTAGAGTAAATTTTTACACACCATAAAATGCAGTCAGATTTGATGAACGTCTCTTTGCCTACAAATAGGACTAAACAAACAGACAACTGAAAAGGACAGGCAAACCCCAAAGCGCTGGAGGTTAAAAATTCATACAAGCAATCTAGGGGCAGCTTTATTATTCCAACAGTGAGTATTTTAGGGGTACAGCTCAAGGGCATTTTGAGTAATGGGACCTCAGCTACTACACTGAGCCAAAGTCAAGGGCCCCAAACTCTACAGATTCCTTGTGTGGCTGGGGTCCTCAGCTCCTGAGGCCAGGGGAGTCTAGGGGAACTGGTTACTTGATCAGTCCATGCTACCGTCTCTGGGGTGGACAGAGGAGAACTGTGAAAAACTGCAGCCAGGACAAGATGGCTCAGTGAGGAGATATCTTAGATCCTCTTTTGCAATTGCTAGTCCAGATTCCTTCGCATACATCCATCAGCATGATCTTACTGGGGCAGAAAATCTTCACCTCATCACGCTGTTGATTGAACTTTCTTACTCATAAACTATCCTTGGTCTGCAATGACAAGCAGCAGGGAGGTAATGTACGTCCTTGGCAGTGATAGGCACTATGCTGGAGCGTCAAATGCTTGAAGGGCACTGCAAAATGACATGAGCTGTCTTGTTTTGTCTTTAGAAATATGATGAGGCGACATAGCATAAAACTGTTATCCCTTTTTGCACTGGCTGGCACGCATCTGGACAGCATCTGGAGAGAAGACTGATCAAACTTGGCAGAGGTGGTTTGGCTATGCAGCATGATGCCTGCACATGCTGTAGGAAGCCAGATTGTATAAACACACTATGGTGGTATGGGTGCTAGGGTGCAGTGTGGTCCTGGGCGCCTTAGACAGTCTAGGAGCATGACGTTAATGTTGCTGCGAGGGTTCTGTGAAAAGGCAGTATAGCTGCAAATTTCATCAGGCAAGTCATATTTGGGCAAGATGCTTAGCCCCGGGATTTTTCAAGGGAAGCCACAACTTTTAGAGATCTGCCTGCATTTTGGGCTGTTAGAACTGTAGATAAAGAAAGGATTGAGAAAGAGTATATAAAGTCATCTGCCAAGAAAAATGACGTGCAAAGTGTGAATGAAAATAGTTTGTCTCAAGTTAGGTACCCCAAATCCCAAATTAGTTCCTGATATAAAAGAACTTGTGACTTCCAATTTCTCAGCATTTTGATAAAGACAATAATCTTTTTTTCTCTAAAGTGCTCAGAGATGTCAGATAACCATATAAGATTTCAGTGATATTAAGTGTAGATATTAGCTGTTGTCCTGTAAAATGTAGTATGCAAACATGTTGGAAACTGCTGTGTGATGCAGGGAGAAGGTTGATAGTTAAATATAATTTTACACCTTGCCAATGTAAAATTTCATCATCAAAAAATCATGAAGTGTTTCCGTCCTACGTTATTTTGGTGGTGAGAGGACAGTGACTGTTACAAAATGCTTGGAATGCCTGATGCTAAGGTAACTGGCCCTTATTTAAAACTCAGTACCCATTTGGTATTGCATTTTCAATGGTATGAAAATATATCTACATGTTATTTGCCAGCAGAGCTGAGTGAACACCAAGACTGGGCCTTTTTCTCTCTGCTCCACAAGTGTCCACCTTGGTGGAGATGCATGATCTCCACCTCTTCTTGCACTGGCATGATTCCATGGAGGTCAAGAGCGTTCCAGCTGCAGAGGTTTTTAACCCCAACCTTGGAAGATTCAAGTGCAAGGGAAAACTAGTTTGGTGAGCTCACATTCATCCTCAGTGAGAAGAATTTCAGATCCCAACACTAGTGTAAAGATATCCTTTCTCTCCTGAAGGAAATCAAGGACTTGATCAGCAAAGGAACGGCAGGCAGGGTTTGAGTACATCTGGCAGCGTCCTGGGGAACTCTGCAAAGCGCCCTTGCCAAGTACTTAGGATCTGAGCTGGGGGAACGCCCTTATTCAGAAGCGCGCATTTGCATGCCATTAATGTCCCACTGCCTTCAGTTCTTTAGCTGTCTTCTGAACTGGGACTTTATCCTGTGGTGTACGCCTTCATCTCATCATTTGTCCCTATGTATTTACACCTAGCCCAAGTAACGGCTCCAGTCTGGGCTTGTAAGAGGAGGGAACAGTAACGATCAAAGCAGCAGAAAAAGTTTTCAAGTGCTGTTGGGAAATCATGTGCTGTTTTTCTACCCTTTGTATAAATTTTCCTGCTTTTTCCATTTCAGAGCTAATTGAGCTAAGGGCAAATTGCCTATTCACCATTGCCTAACAGCATGCTTGTTTCTGGTGATGACTGCTTATAGTAAATACAGTAGTCTTAAACGGGAGAAGTTAGTCAACAGAGCTTCTGTGCAGTTTCACAAGAAGAGCTACACTAATTCACAGCAGTTAAATATCTGTCCCTTTGACTTCACTTTGCTAGTTAAATGGGTAAACAACTTCCAAAGCATGCAGGACTGCATAGCTGAAAATCTTAAAAACTGGCATTGCATGAAAGAGCATTGACTGGCTACATGGGATTCATTGCACCAGCCTGAGGTGTCTTCAGCGCAGGCTTCAGCGTCCAAACTTAACATGCCTTCTTCGTAGTCAGTGCTATCATTCCTCTGAGCCACTTCAGCTCTCTGTTTCTGCATGAGATGAACTGTACCCCGGAGGTGCTTACTTCTTTGTGTCAACTGTTAAAGGAAGCTTAGGCGATCAGCTTAGATACAGGCATGCAAAATGGACAGGTGAATCCCACATGTTTTATCTGGAGATGATAGCTCCCTGTAGACCCTCTTTATTCAGTGTTTCTGTTATGACCAGAAGACCACTGAAAGCCTCCACATTTCAGAAGATAAAATAATTGTATTGATTAGGAAGTTCTTCAGTAACAGTCACACTGAGGAGCTTTGCCAAACTGCTGTGTCAGAGCATCCCTGATAATTGGCTTACTTAAAACCAGATCGCAGAGGGTAAATGTGTCATACAGAAGAGTCACCTGGTAAATCAACAGGATCTAGAAGAAAAGGACAGAAAATGCCCTTTCACGCCAAACTGTAGCTAAAATACTTTGCCTCACACCAAAACCTAGCAATGTCCCATAACATTCAACCTTTTACTATATTTTGATGACACCATTTTGTTTAAAAAAACAATACCTGGAGGATTACATTGTGTCAATCACCAGCCCAAGGGTGACTAATACTTTTCATTTCAACCATCTATTATGACCAGTGGGTGTCTTTTGTTAAATTATATGCTGCATGGTGATGCCTAAAGGCTTTGTCTCTTCCCACGGACCTTTCCCTGGCATTACTATTGTCATGACAGCAGCAGCTCCATGAGATCTTGGCTTTGCTGTCGGAGCTAACTTAAGAAGTTGCCAATGACATTTCACCATTTCAGTCTTCCATGTGCTCCTCTTTGCCGTCACGCCCTCCTCGGTGATGTCACCACAGTTGTCTGTGGGGTCATGCCAGAAATCAGAACTGATTCACGCTAAAAATCACTTCTTCTGGGGGAATGTTATTTTTAAGCCGGTGTGCGGCTCAGCCCTGCAAACCCTTGTTCTGGCAACAGGAGCTGCCCACGGAGAGGGCAGTGCTCTGCGGTGTGAAGCCAGGTACGAGGCGCCAGGGAAGGGAGGAGAGGGAACATTTTAAGTTAGCTTTACTGACAAAGCCAGAGTTTCATGAAATTATGGCCTCCGTGGACCTCATGCTGTATAAAATGAAAGGGAAACTTAAACCAATTAAGCCTGCATATTAATTGTGGAAATCCTTATGTGGTATCATTTTTGTTCTAAGTTCCCTTCAAGAGCACTGGAGTTTTTAATTTTTCATTTGAAAGGGCAGTTAATTCTCACCTATGCTTTTTTCCCCTTTCTTTTGCATTTTGGTGATAATTCACTTTTCATTTGCAGAGTTACTTTCGAAACATAACTCCCTACTCATTTTAAAATATAACATAAAATGAAAATCCCTTCAACGTTCAAATAAAAGTCACTTGGAAACTGAAGAAGATAGCTTTCAAAGGGCAGGCTTCAGTAGCCTTAATATTTGTTTAAAATATATGCTTTACACTTTAATTTCCATTTCTATAATTGACCTCACTTAAGCCACAATCCTCAAAGATTTATGAATTCACAGGGAGTTTGCACAATGCATGAAGTTCAACACGGGGATAAATTTGCAGGATTAAAGGCAGCTGTACTCAGACCAGGGACTATGGGAATATATGCTCTCACAGCTTTCTTGCAGAAGCCCACTGTTGGTAGAACTGCATTGGCTTCATTCTGGTAACGCGATGACTTCTGTACCAACTCAGGTACATGGTTACAGGTTGGTTATTACCAGATCTGTGGACTTTTTGAGATCAGCTTGCTCTGGGTCATATGTAAGCACACAACAATCTTCTTTCCTTTCAGTTAGCCCAAGTATATAGAAGTATTTCTGTGGTAGCTTTATGCTTTTTTTACCAGGTTTAAGCTGGTACAGGAGGACTGACAGTACCTGCTCTGTCAGATGATGTTCTGGGACAAAATGACTCCTTCAGAATTTTTTTAATACATTTGAATTGACAGAGTAAATTCATACAGGTTCAGTGCTTTGCATCCTCCCACTGTGGCATTTCTGACTCAGTACGTGGCACATCAAGATTATGTTCAGGGCCGTGCCAAAACAAGGCCCAAGTGCTTGAGAAGTAATCCCCACCTATCTCCTCAAGAGCCTGATAGGCTTGCAGACTCAACTTGAACTGTGTTTATGTAAGCTGGAGGCTTATGAAAGAGCAACCCAACCACCTCCATGCTCACTGCTTTGCTTGCTTCTGCTCTTTCACCACACTGTGAGCATAACTGAACTGGACAAAAGAAACCAAAATCTGAAAACAAGGATTATTTCCAATTCCGATCTGTTTGATCACATGGCTCTGCAAGTAAAGGCACCAGCACAACCACAAAGACAGCACAGTGACAGGAACCCAAGACCAGGAGGAAAAGCATAGGACACGTGCGCATGTGCTCAGTGGAGAAGGGTTGGGACGTCCTTACACAAGCACTGCCTGTAGAGAAATGCCTGCAGAGCCACAGCCACCACCACGTTGGTAAAGCAGCTTTTCTTATTCTAGGGCACAAATGTGGCGTGAGCAGGTTGTCTCTCTGCCTTGCTTGTCATCCTGAAGCACGGATCTCAGAAACTCCGGGTGAGCATCCCCAGGTGCCCCTTGGTGAGATAAGGCACATCAAAGCAAAAGTGAGGAGGGACAATACTCCCCAAGGAGTTCTGACTCAGACGGGGAGGAAAAAGTTTGGTCATAGCCACTACAGATATGGCTCAGAGCCCTGTATAAGAGTTGAAATAAGTGTCACAGTTGGGTCATGGGAAGATAACTACAAGCCAGCTTAGCTGCAAGCAGAGATAGCCTGTGACAGCCAGCCACACTCGGTAATTGCATGCTTTGTGTGATAGATAGCAGGACCAGAAACAGCTAGCTTGTTAAAACTTAGAGCACGGGCAGTGCCTGAAAATATACCCGGGACCTCCTCAATTAGCCCAAGCATGCAACAGGTTTTATGCCAGGTTTATGCATTTTTGCCAGCTTTAAGCCTGGCTGCAGAACTGACAATTCCCAGTCTGAAGTGCGAGATCCTGGGCTGTGCTGCGAATTCTGTCTGGGAAGATCAATTAGGGATGTGGAGTCAGCGAAAGACTGCAGCAGCACAAAATCTCCCCTCCTTGTCCTGTTCTGTTCCAGGGACGGGAGCAGCCTCCTCGCGGAGGCTGTGGCTCCACGGATGTAAATCCTGTGCAGGCACGTTCAGACCCAGATTCAAAATGCCCTAGCTAGGTGATGCGAATTGCTGAACTTTACTCTGGTGGTTTGGATATCTCTGGGAACACTGTCCTGGCAAACTTTGTACCATTTCAGCTATCAGCTTCTCATGTCCTACAGCTTTAGATGGACCGGGTACCGTCTTTCTTCACCATAGCCAGCATAAAAGCATAAAGATGATATAAACACCGTATTATGTTATTTTTATAAGAACATCGTCATATGTTCATTCGTGATCTGGATCAAGTTAGAACTGCTGGGTGCTCCAGTACTGCACAGGTGTGATATTAATTATTACAGGACTAAGGTTAATTTGTCTCCCTAGGCTATACTGCAATGCCATTTGAGGTAACTCTATCACCCCAAAATGACTTTTAGGACATAGTTTCACGATACCTAGATCTCTGTGCAATAACAACTTGAGGAATTCCTGCTCTCACATTACGGCCCACTACTCCTTCAAAGCAGGAGGTAAGTTAATAAGGGGTAAAGCAAAGCCTGCAAAAAATAAAGAAAAAAGGTGTTTTCTTTTTTGCTAAGATCAGCCCAGCTATCTGACCACAATGCAGGGGAGTTGTACTGGCACAGCTGAAAGAACAGCACAGATGTGGAGCCTGGCAGGGAATGGGGAAAGGTGGGCACCTCTAAAGTGCTGAGAGTGCTGATAGTATGTGCCTTCCTGCCTGGTACGGAGCAGCCATGGAAGGTGCTCTGCCCGTCTTTGCCACTCTTCCTGCACTGATGGGATTGCTATATTTAGGCAGCCCCTGTGTTTCAGGAGTCCTTTCAGTCCCCGACCTGCTAACAGAAGAAGCCAGGGAGTGGACAGCGATGGCCTCAAAGCGTACAGCTGGTGGAAAGCTCCTTTTGGGCCCTGTGCAACTCGGTGTCACCTACAGCAACACCTACGCATGCTTCCCTGCGCTCGGGTCCAGCTCCATGCCTGAGCCTTGCCTGCAGGTCAGGATGAGGGTAACCCATCGGTCCGGGAGGCAGTGCAGTATCCCGGGGCGGGGGGAAGCAGCAGGATGTCACCAGCAGCAGTGTGTGCACAACTGGGCAACCAGAGCTGCAGGAACACATCCACCTATACGACATTCAGGTGCAGCATATAAGAGCCTGGGTGTGCTGGCAGTGCTCGCATGGAGCAGCCCTCATGTGGAAGTGTGAGATAGCGGGGGTGGAAGCAGCAGAGGAGGAAAGGGGTGTAAGCTGGAGGAAGGCTGATTGTGTGGCATGCTTCTGTATATGATCTGCTCCCAGCACCTGTTGTATTCACCAGCACGAGAACTTCATCAGCATGAGGAGAGCCGGCAGTCTTTAAAGCCTCCCAACCTCCCTCTGGTCTCAGGAGCCCACTTGCAGCAGGAGAGCTGGACTGTGCAAAGCCTCACTCAGCCTCGCTCGCTACTCTGTGCTCTGGTATTCCTCACCCTAGCTTGAGCCTCCCTCGTGGACTTTCCTGGCCAAGGCGAGAACCATTTCCCTAAACAGTACAACAGGGCACATGTCTAACACTTCACACTATCAAGTAGGTCAAAATCACTCCCATTTTCCACATAGGGAACGGGAGTGGAGGCAGGAAATGAGATGCCCCAAGGCTACGGGATGAATCAGTAGCAGAAACAAAATGAAAATTCAGAACTTCCTGTCTCTTTACTCATCTCCTTGAATACTGTTGATGATTAAGCTCTTAAAAAGTTAGTGCAGTTGATGACCTCTACATCTCTGGTCAGTGATTAGGGCCCCAGCGTATTAAATACGGAAAAGAATAAAACAAAGACAATTTCAAAGAACTGGGAAAAAAAAATAGAAGGCAAGGAATTTCTTTTGTGGCCAGAACATAAATGTTGGGTTCCCATTACTCCCACAGTGCCTCTTCCGGCAAGGAAGGAAGTTTCTCTAGTTCTACCCCTACGGGTCCACCGAGAGTTGAAGTTGGCTTAAGCCACAGCTACCACCAAGAGGCAATGCTATGGTTACACTTCCTCCCTGCGTGCAGTTTCTGGCCCCCCTCTCTCTTGTCAACACAACCGCTCAAGCAGGCATGCGATGAACCAGCCCGGGGAACTGATCAATAGTAACGTTAAAAATTATTTTCCTTTCCTGGGCTAGCTTTGCTATGAGTAAGTCCCGGCTCAGCTGTACGAACACTTATGCTGACACAAGTGACGTGGTGCCAAAGGATAGGAACAAATGGCCGGAGAAAGGGAGGCTCAGCCTCCCTCTTTCAGGGATGCTGAAACTGCTCAGGAAACTATAGCTCCTCTGTTCCCTCCGCTGCTGCAGATGCAGAGAGCAGGAACGGGTGCAACTGTGTCTGGGGGTGACAAAAAGCAGCACACTGGCCCCGCAGCTTTCTCCCGCTTTGCTCCCGAACAGATGGAGCTGACTCAGATTTTTTGATGCTTGTACTTAGTTTGTCATTAGAAGATGCAGTCACTACTGCTCTGTGTGTGGGGTGGCTATCCACAAGGCTGAAATTGCCTTTCCTTGCATTTTATCTGCATTATGATTTTCGACGGCTGTCCCATTTTGCCTCTTTCAGGGGTGCTGGTTTCCCTCTGTGAGGAAGAGTTAAAACAGACCGCTCATCTTCTTTCCAGTGGTTTTAGGTTTGGTCTTTTAACCTTTAGACTTTCCAAACTGGGCACGTACGCTGTGCTGGTAAAGAGCATGATGAACATGTGAACGGGGTGGTTTTGGCCGCAGCCAGAGAGACTTCTTCCTCAAGAAAGCAACCCTTTCATCCCTCTGCTTGTGTAGGAAGGAAAAGGAAGGTGAGGCCGTGCGGTGCTTCACCGCGGGAACTAGCAGGAAGCTCTCCTATGGCATTTACTGCTTTATGAAAACTAGTTTTTTCCCTAACGTTAGGGGATGCACCAATTTTCAAGGATTCACAATCTTCTTGTTAGCACTTCTGCTTCTTTAGCCGTCTTCTGGTATAACACTAAAACAAACAAAAGAACAAAACTCGCTATAATAAAATACAAGCTCAAAGCAGAGAGGGGACACTATGGTGGAGCCACATCAGAGCTACAATGGTGAAAATGTGTATTTGGGCTCAGAGCCCCAGCTCTGAAAAACTCAGACTGTATTTTTGAGGGGCACGAGAAAGCTGTTACATAGTGAGTTTGGAAAACTTGCAGTTCAGAGTGTGGGCTTGAAAATCTTTGCAGCATCCAGAAGAACACAGCAACAGCCTCTGAGGTAGTATTACCACTATGGAAAGGGATAGTGGAGTTATAATAGACATGTTCCACAGAAATGTAATTTTCATACTCAACAACAGTGAAAAAGGGAGTACCAGGAGAGGAATGATACCGCCATGACGCTGCATGGGGAACCCATTGTGGTAGGAAGTCGATTCCCCTGCCTTAAAAAAGAAGGCATTAGAAGCAGAAATGGTTCAATGAAGGGCAAGTATGGAATGGCTTCGGTTTGTGGTATCACTAAAAAGACCAGAATTTGCTAGCTGGCAAAAACTGAGGAGGAACACAACAAAAGTCTATAAAAAGATGAATGTAATGGAGAAAATGAATAGGAAATGATTGTTGTCTCTTCCAACACAAGAACCAGCAGGGGGTTCTTGCAAACTAGCAGATGTTGGTTCAAAGCCAATGAACAAAGGTGGTCTTCACATAACAAGCAGCTAGTTCACCTGTGGAACTCCCTGCCAGAGTAAGAGCCAGAAGCATGTACGAATCCACAAAGTGAACAGGCAACTTAATGGAAAAAACTACCAGAGAGTATGAAATTATCAGAGTATAAAATGTGGTGACACCAAACTCTGCTGAAGAACTCCCTGAGCCGCAGAGGGCTGGGAGGGGAAGTATCACTGGATGGTTAAAGTATCCCTGTGCTCTTCCCTCAGCGTTCACCACTGGCTACATCTGGAAACCGGACGCTGGGCTAGACGGGCGATGGGTTTGACCTACCAAGGCTGCTATTACACATAGAAAGGCAGAGTTAAATAAGCCATGTAATGCAAACCAGGCTGTTGATAATAAATCTTCGTGGAAATCCTCTTTTCAAAACTTACTGCATCTCTAGACCTGATCCCACTACTGTGCGCATGAACTCAAACGGACCCAGCATCGAGCCCATTTGAAATCATTTGCCTTCTTATCAGTGTAGGTTCCTGCACAGAGAAAAACAGTTGCCCAGTCCAGGCCCGAGTTTCCTTTCTTTGTAACTACACTTTAAGTGAAAATGAAGTACACCATTAAACTGTTATGGTAATTTACCCTTACACTTTCTGCTCAACAGGTTTGTTTTGTTTTAAAAGTATGTTTCTGTGATACTTATAGCTATGTATATGTAATTTTGTGGTTAAAATAGAAGAGACAGGAAAACCTTGGTTCCCACAGGAAACGTAACTCGACCTCTTGCAAGCAGGTAACATTTTTGCCATATCAGTGTGATAAAGAACTTCAATGAGAGACAAATCTTGCCAACGTTTACACCTGCGTGCAAGTGCCTGATGTGACTAGCTCGAGAGAGGTTAATGAGATTTTTCTATGTGATTCAGATTCTGCTGGAGGATGCTTCTGGGCGGGAATGGGGCCTGAGACAGTTCTGGCTGTCCGTAAATGATGTGTTAAAACTCATCGAGTTTGTTGGATCTGGTTCTGGAGGCCAGTATTTGTCACCGTGTCTGCAGAGGTATCCGATGGGGCAGGAACGTTTTTCCTGTGGGCCTGGAGGCTCTGGGGGGAAAGAGACAATGAGAGATTTTGCCAGTCATCTCACCGGGGACAGGATCTCACGGGCAGCAGGGTAGCTCCGACCTCCCTTGCACACCTTTTCCATTATTATTTCCAACAAGTGCCTCGCAACACCGGTCGTGACACCAACCGTGCTGTCCCCCCAAAGGGCACCTGGCAGCGCCCTGCACACGGGCTCCCTCCTCGCCCCCGCCGCGGGGCAGAGGCAGGGTGGGCTGCCCGCAGCAGCCAGCCAGGCGGCGCGGCAAGCCCCCCCCCCCGTCCAGTCGCGTAGCATCACGGCCCTGCCGCGGACGCGCGTGGGCCTCCCCGCCGGCCGGGCCCGGGCGTTGTTCGCGGCGGGGTGGGGGCCGCCCTCGCTCGCCCCCGCCCCGTCGGAGCTATTGTTGGGCGGCGGGCAGCGGCGGGGGGGTGCTGGCCGGGCTGCCGGGGCCGGTCCCGTCCTCTCCCCGTCCTCCCTCTCTCTTTCTCTCCACGCGAGTTTACCCAGCAGTGCTTTGGTGCGGGCGCGTTTCCGCCGGTTTTTCCTGTTGGAGAAGGGAAGGGGGAGCTGTTTTCTCTCTCTCTCTCTCTCCCTCTCCTCTCTCTCTCCCCCCGCTCGCAGTATATTTTGTATCCCTTTTCTCCTCCTCCTTCTCCTCCTCCTCCTTCTCCTCCTCCTCCTCCCCGGCTATCTTTGTCTGGCTCGCAGCACCCCGCTCCAGCCCCGCGCCCGTGCCCCGCCGCCGCCGGGACGCGCAGCCCCTGCCCGCCGGTGCCCGGCGCCGTTTCATGCGAGGGCAGCGCCGCGGGGAGGGCTCGGAGGCGGCGGGGGCTCCGCCGCGGCGCTGGGCGTGAGCCCCCCATGCGAGAGCGGGGCCGCGGCTGCCGCTGCCGGCTCCCGGCGTGAGCGCCGCCCCACCGCCGGCCGGGCCGGGCCGGGCCGAGCCGTGCCGTGCCGTGCCGTGCCGTGCCATGCCCGGGCGCGGGGCGCACCGCGAGGCTGCCAGAGGCTGCCGGCCCCGGCGCCGCTCCTGCCGCCGCCGCCGCGACATGGTGTGAGCCCGCTGCCGCCGGGGACGCGCGGGCACCCACCGACCGACCCACCCACCCACCGACCCACCCACCGACCGGCCGGCCGGCCAGGGCACCGCCGCCCGCCTCGGGGGGATCCAGCCCCGCACCGCAGCGCGGGGAGACAGACGGACCGCAGCACCCCCTCTCCTCCCTCCCTCCCTCCTTCACCTCCCTCTCCCCCCTCCTCCTCCCACCATCCATCCATCTATCCATCATCCCCCCCGCCAACCCCTCCCAATGCTGAAGAGTTTCAACCCGGCGGGGCTGGAGTGAAGAAGGGAAGGGCGGAAGGGAGGAGAGGAGCTCCGCGCAATTCACAGCTGCTTCGGGGAGGGGGGGGCGGCCTCGCTATTATTTAACAGAGAAGAAGAAGGAAAAAAAAAAAATTAAAAAAAAAAAAAAAGGAAGAGACGGGAAAATGGCGAACGATTCTCCTGCAAAAAGTCTGGTGGATATCGACCTTTCCTCCCTGCGGGTGAGTGCCGGGGCGGGGGGCCGGGGCGGCGGGGCGGGCGCCGGCGCGCCCCTTGCCGGGGCTGCCGGGCCGGCGGGGGTGGGAGCGGCCGGGCCGGGTCGGGCCGGGGCCGGTACCGGGGCGCAGGGGGCCGGCGGCCGCGTGGGGGGAGCCCCGCGGGGGCGGGCGGGGGGAGCGCGGCCCTGGGCTGCTTTTCCTTTGTTTGCATGTATTGGCATGTGCGTGGAAAAACAGGGCGCAACAGCTGCACGCCGCCAGCAGCCGGGCTCGCTCGCTGGGCTCTGCCAGCAGCCATCGCCTGACAAAAATGTAACCCCGCTTCTCTTCTCCCCCTCCCCCCCCGCCCTCTCTCGCCCCTTCCCCCCCCCGCAGGACCCCGCTGGGATTTTTGAGCTGGTGGAAGTGGTTGGCAATGGCACGTACGGGCAAGTCTACAAGGTTTGTGGCAGAATTTCTTCTCTTTTTATTATTGTCATTTTTCTAGAGGATACCCGGTGTCTCTGCTGGGCTGAGCACACGGCTGATGGCGAGACACCCGCTGTGGCAAGCGGAACAGTTAGGGATGATAAAAATGTTGTCCTTGTCATTGTTGCTGCCCGTGACAAGTTTGTCAGCCTCTTGGCTTCTGCTTTACCAGAGGGGCACAAATTCCTTTCCCAAGTACCCATCCTGAAATGATGAAATAGTCCTTTATTGTCCTTATTCCTGTCCTACCCCCCTCAGAGAAATGACCAAACCGAGTGGACACGGCCAGAGTGTGTCTGGGCTATACAAATAGGTCCACGGGCTTATTCAGAATTGCTGCTGGAAGTCCTCGTGGAAGTTACTGCTGCTGCTGCGGTGACTTTAGACAAAGGCATTGGCCTTCATCAAAATTGTCACCTGGTTTCCTTGTTGGAAAACCTTCAAAGTGCTGAAGCTGTCGAGTCGGGGGTGAGTGGTGCTGCATCCGATCCCGCTGTGCTGTGCAGTGATGGGGCGGGCAGGATGACAATAATAAGCGATCGAAGCAGGGAAGCTTATTTTGTGAAAATCAGAATTCCCAGAATAACCTGTTTGACGAGTGTATGACTTTAAAAAATAGAAATCGGAGAGTGCCCATGTGGGTGTGAAACTAGCCTACTTTTTTTTTTTCCTCTCCAGTGTGCAGTCAGTGGAACAAACAAATCTCGAGATTGCATGACTTTGCAGCGAGTGCTAGCTACCAGGATGACTGATTATTCACACAGTCTTAATACTTGGCTAAAGACGGGAGGCTCTAGCCTTATATTGTATAGAAGTGCAAGGCACATTTGCAGAGGGAAGGAGAGATAACTGAAAGTAACCGAGTATGCCTAGCTGCTTGGGTTTTGGGGTTTTTTTTTTGCTTATAAACAAGGCAGTATAATTGGTGAGCTTCCCTGATGGCAAGATACTGCAGCTTGCAGCTCCGGTAACTAAATAAAGCACTTCGGAGCCTCTTCTGCAACTGAAACACATGTCAGTTTGTTTTGAGGGTGTGAACCTCAGCCTTCCTGATGGAGAAGTAGTCTGTCTGCGCAGTGTGCGAGTTGCATTTTAAGACTAGAAGTGGAATAACCAGGCTGCTGCTGTTGGCAGAAAGCTGGAAAAAAGGATATGTGGCTCAAAAGGCGAGAGGAGAGGGGGGGAGATGAGTGAGAAGCTGCACTTTGACACCACCTTGACCGTTTAATTTTTTTCTGACTTTTTTCCTGACAAATTAAATGACACCGTTTAATTTTTTTCTGTAATCCTTCTGCTCCCAGAGCTTGCATCACCTGAACCCTTCTTACAAAAAAAAAAAGTAGGGCGTGAATGTGTGACTTGAAACTCTCCTGTTAATTATTGCAATTTGGTGCATTGTTTCTCGGCTTACTCGTTAATGCTTTGACTTAATGAGTGAAGTCCTTGGTGGTTTAATAGTCTTGACAATAGAATTTTTAAATTTCATTTTCCTTAAGTATGCTACAACTCTCCCGGAATAGTTAGCATTAGAAATGAAACTCAGCACATGCATTTATTGACTAGGAAGAGTGAATGAACACCTGACGTCTAAGGGCATCGGTGTCACTCTGATAACAGGGGGAGCAGCAGGCGGTTTCTGTCAGGGCACTAGTTTTAGTGTGTGTCTGATGAGATTTCCCTGCCCTTCCTCACTGGTTAGACAACAGTGGCAATGTTGCCTCTTGCCTGGTAACTGAGGGCATGGTGGTTTGGGTGCCAGGAGTAAAGGTAAATACAGCTTTGCTATAGAGCCTTTCAGACAGTAGTGGATTGACAGGTGTGTAAGTTTGGATTTGCACTGCTACTTCTTAGGCATTTGTCCACATTTGTGTACATAGTCTTAAAATGTGGACACCTAACAGGGTTACACATAAACAAACAAAAAAACAAAACAAAAAACTTCATTGCTGCGATTAAACCTTGGCTTTCTTCTTAAAATAATGCAGTTCTGTAAAGAAGAAATGAGTGCAATAGCAGTGCAATAGGATTTAACTTTTCTCAGCTGCTTTTTTGTTAGGAAAAATGCTCCAGGGACACCCAAAGATGAAACTGCGTGTGTATGTTTTCAGGGCTTTTGGAGGAACTGCATAACCGAGGGAAAAACGTGGTTGCGCTGTGTTTGCTTGTCGCCTTCCGCTTTCCTCCTACCCAGCAACCCCTCCTTGAAATCCCTCTTCCCAAATGGTTTTATTTCCCTTTTCACCGGCCTGTCATCCCAAGGGACTGGTGGCGGGTAGGTTGTCTTTGAGGAGCCGTGCCCCGAGAACTCTGGGGCAGCGCTAGTTTGATGTACTTCCACATTTGTGTATCGGCATCAGCGATGATGTCACCGGGGTGCGGGGAGCGGGATTGGCTGGCTACCTGCCACTGCGGGGAGGACGGAGGGAGCGGGAGAGGGCATGACGTTATCTCTTTGTCTAGCTCATACACCCCGGCGATGATACCGAAGGTCGTTTGCCTTGCTGGGGAGTCTCCTCTCCAGCAGTGGGAAGGAGACTGCGCCGACCTGTTGAAAAGCAGAAAATAGTCCTGATTTTCTCCTCTTTGCCTTAGCTGAGCTTGCTGGAAATAGCTCAGATCTGTCTAGCTAGCGATATTTCTATAGATAGTTCTACATTAGCTATTTATTTAGCTATATATAGGTGTATAGATGTATATGCGTGCGTGAAATATGAGGGCAGCCCTTGGTTGCTTGGCACCTAAATGCAAGTGGAGTTGCTCCCTGTCACGGAGCAGTGTGGATCCTTCTGGGATTTTATGCCACTAAATGGGTTGGCTCACGTGGAGTGTACTGTGGGCCTGGGACCTCGGCGGTGAGGTATTAAAAGATGCTAAGTTTTCAGCTGCTCCGCTTAAAGTCTGTAGAGCTTACATTATTTTCACCTTCATAACCTCCCTTACACCTTTCCTGACGATGTGAAGGAGCCTTGCGTTTCAAGAAGAGCTTGTTATGTAGCGGTGAATTGGGGCAGAAAATGAGCCTGAGGTTCCCTGGCCCTGGGTGCTGAAAAGAAACGGGATGTTTTTGGGAAGTCTTTGCCCCAGCGCAGGGGAAGGGGCAGCGGTGGGGGTGGCTCGTTAGTCCTGGGGCAAAGCAGAGCTCCTCTGCTGATCATCTGAAATCCTGGGGAATGAAAGGCCGGCGTGGAAGTTGTTTGCCCTTTCGTAGTTAGTTCCAACTCCGAGAGGGATACCACAGAAGAAAGAGGGATGCTTTTGGAAGTTGCACGGCTTGCAAGTTAGAAAGCGAAGGGTTAAACGTTGCAAAGTAGAGGGAGCAGAGTTCCCTCCGAGCTGATGCAGAAACGACCAGCCACAGAACCCCCTGGGTCTGCGGTTTAACACTTTCACGGAGCCCCAACGCCTCTGCTGGAGTTTAGAGAGAGAAATTTCCCTTCAACAGGTTGGCATCAGCTGATGGGAGCCCAGAGGCATGTGCGGGCTTGTCCGGAGCAGCGCCCTGCCCGCCCGCAGCAGGCAGAGCCCGCGGAGGAGCACCCCAACCTGGGGCTCAGCACTCCTAAGCCCTCTTTAAGCAACAGAGTAGCGATGTACCACCTTTAACTAGTGAGGTGCAAGCAAGGAATGATGTGAATGGCACAGAATTCAGCAGAAAAATGGTGCTAGCCTGTAATTGTGCTTTTTGTGCATGCTGCTGTCTTGTGGGATGGCTGTGCCTCCAGTCTCCTTTCCTCCTGGAGTCAGTCCCGCTTTATCAGAGCACTTTGGTGTAACTGGAACTTGTAGCCAGCTTACCAAGCGATTAGCTGCCTTAAGGACTTTTTTTGATCTTCTGCAAATAGTGGAGAAGCATTTTTAGCATTGCTGCGGTTAGATTTTAGTTTTTCACATCCAGTAGTAAGCTTAATTTGAAATTTGGCTCACACAAAGTGAAAACACTTCTGAAATTTGCCTCGAGATAAGATTCGAACTGGGTGTTTGCTTCCCTTTTTTGGGAACCTGTGAACTAAAGGCATTGGTTAATATTTTGCACGTTTTAAAATCTCCACCGTCTGATCCTTCATAAGGCTGATTAATTTTGCTATTGAGACTGAACTGTGTTAACTTGCTCCGTCACTTTCTCTTTGGGGTTTTTTTTGGGTGGGGGTGTGTGTGTGTGTTTTTAAAGACAGCTAACACTTTAAAATAGCTGTTGTGAGTGCCCTGTTAGGTCTCACAGATAGGCATCGTAATTCTCTTGTAGCAGCAATGACTGGGGGGAAGGATGTTTTTGTGCGAGTTCTGAGAGCGCACCAGAAAGATGAGAATTAGGGATGATACTCCTAATTGCCCTCAACGCAGGCTGGTGTGGCTTTCTAAGAGCCTTGTAATAGTTAATTCATAGTGAAGGCTTCTTTTGTTGATTTATGTTGCAGCCTTCCAAAACTGCATGTAAATGATGTGTATTGTCTAACTGCTGGCTCATAAAAGGAAATGATGTAAGATGTGATCGTTTAAATGCTGATTTGAAAATAAATTAAAACTTGGATAAATGTTTTCCCACGCTAAGGATACTCTATTTTTGTCTTAATGGACTTTCTTTCTTACAAGGTGACTGTGTTGGGGGTTAGGAAGAGAGGACAGTGCTTGGTATTCTCTGCTAACTCAGCTGAATTTTTTTTTTCCCCCTCTCCCCTTTCTTTCTCTCACTGCTAAAGGGACATCATTGTGGATTCAAATGATTTTGTTAAACATGAATACAATTCCAGTCTTATCGCTATAAAGACAAACTGTACTGAGGATCAGTGAGGTCACTGGCTTTCAGGAACTGGTCCAGACCAGCTCTCTTAAGTATGAACTGCTCTTCTTCCCTTCCTCCTCTGATTTTTCGTGGATTGTGTTGCAAACAGAGGGTTTGCTATTGGAGAAATCGGGAAGGACCGGGCAGTGGCTGGAATACTGGCATTTCTCTGGGTCCTGTGGCTAGATGTATCCCTTAGCGTTGTTCCCCCCCCCCCATCCTTCCCCAAATTGGCTGAACTTTTGAGCAATTCTCCATCACCCAAATCCTTCTTAATTAAATATACAAAAGCTAGGCAGGTGGCCAGTGGGGATTACTGATATTTATTTTTATTCAAAAAAAAAAAAAGAGAAAAGAAAGCAACCTGCCAATTGTGGGTAACCACATGTCCCTCTCGTTCTTCCTCCCCCAGTCCATCTGTCTGTTTGTCAAAACGTCTTTTTTTTGTATCTTAAATCAAATTGCGGGCTGCTGGGGCAGGGACTCCTTATTCCTGGAGTAATTAGAAGAGGGCCCGGCACTCTGGGACCTGGGTGTGTGCAGGGCTTCAAGGTGATGGATGTAACAAAATACAGCCCAGAGTCTTACGCTGACTCCTAGGAATTTTTTTCAGCTTTCTGTAGGAAGATTTTTCAACTGATGTGGGTAAAATTTCAGTTGAAATCATCTTATACTCTCCTTGCTCTTTGTGTGCGTGTGCTGTCTCCTCGTTGGCAATGGTAGGGGTCGTTTCCCCAGGCTTGCGAGGGTAGATGGTTTTCCCCGTGAAGGTCTCTGCACCTCGCTCCAGGCATGGGGAAGGTGAGCTTTATTCATAGGGCCCAGGACAGGGATTTTTGTTAGTTTAGGGATATTAAAGAAAGAAGGGGAGAAAACCAGAAACATACACCTTCCCTTCCCTAGGTTTATTTTTGCTCTCTACTAGTAATGGAAATTTGGGTGACATATTATCAACTTCCAGGCACCAGAGTCCGGGCGATACTATGCAGAGGTGCTTTTTTGGGCCTCTGCGATAATGGCAGGTCCGCACCTCCCACCCTAGGGGATGATGTAGAGGAATGTCCCCAAAGGGAATCCAGCATTACAAGAGGTGTTCACTCTTTGCATTTCCCTGCCTTCAGCGTATACATTTTTTAGTATAAATTTTTGGACTAGAATGCTAGCTGACTTTTCTCATGTGGTCTAGCGTCTGTTTGTGTATACACATTATGTTCTAGTCATCTTCTTTTCAAGTGGTACTTTCTGTTGCAAGCGTGATTTCAGCCCGGTAGGTTGTGTACCTACCTTCTCGAGATCTGTTTTCCTTGGAGGAAAGCGGTATTTTTGTTTTTCCCGTTTCACATTTCTGACTGTACATTCTGGCTCCGCCAGAAGTATTTCTCCCTGCCTTTGGATGACGTTGATATTTAAGCTCAATAGCATTGACTTGCACAATGTGAGCTTGACTGTAGTCAAAAGTTACAGTAAGATCCTTATCTGCGGCGTTATTTTAGGTCCCAGTCCAACTCCCGCTGGAGCTGGTGGAAAGAATTCAACTTGCTTGAACGAGAGGTGGATTTGGGAGGGGATCTCATAGCTTTGTACAAGAGTTTTCTTATCAAATACTTTACGTTTGCAGCATTGTGGGTCCCTGATTGTTTCTCAGGTCGGCACAGGCTCAAGAAAAGATACTGTTGGCTCTAAAATCGGGCAACTATGGGAAGAGGGAGGAAAAAACCCTCAACTGTGCATACTTCTTGGGAACCTTGAGGTAGCTTTGAATGTAGAGGACTTGGAGATTTTGACACTGCATCTCAGTATTACTTCTAAAGTGTATTCTCTGCTTTGGATCAGTGTGAAACACTTGCACAGAGGCACAAATTATGACACTGATTACAAACTGCAGAGTGCTGCCAAATGGTCAATATGCTGTTGTGAAGTTCATGGTGCCTCCATCTAACCCTCGTTCCTAGTCCCCTGTCCTGTCCCGAGCAAGGCTTGACGTATCTCCTCCTGGGTGGCCACGGGGCTCAGCAGTCCTAACTGCTGTAGTATCAGTTTCAGTGTTAGAAAAAGGAGGGAGCAGCTTTCTGAAGGAGAAGCAAGTACAGTCTGGGGACACGATAGTCCTGCAGGCAGAACAGTCCCTTGCTCTGCCGGGCTTTGCTGTCCTGCAACAGAGTGAAATCTGCTGTTCTGAATGTAATGAATAACTACGATTTGACCTCAGTGGTGTTGGTTTTAATTTGCTGCTGATTGGGAAACCTGTGAGAAGCACCACTGAAGAAGGATGAAATCCCAGAGACTGGGGAATGAAGATGCCCACCCTTACAGAGGACTGGCACTTCCGAAGCACATAGGATCAGGTGGACATATGGATGGGCTTCTCTCCACTTTATTTAGAAATTGGTGCTACTAGCTCCTATCTCAAGTGCCCTGTGCAACTCACTGTAGCAGGCATGAAGGGTGTTGACTTATTCTCCCTGGAGTTTTCCCATGCCCTCCTCCTGCTTGATCTTGCATCATACTGACAAGTGAAGGACCAAATCTATGGGAAGATGTGGAGTTAGGAAGAGATAGTGGGACAGCTCGGAGAGAAGCAGCCTCGTGAAGGTGAATTTACAGAGGCAATCAGAGGGTGAAGAAGGAGAAGCTGGCTTAAATGTTGAGAATGAATTAGTGCATGATTCATAGTTGTGGAAAACAAAAAGTAGCGTGGAATCAGGGAAATGCTTAATGTAAGCAAAAGTAAGGGACAGCTTAATTGTCAGTAGAAATACATCAGCATATATAATTTTTATATATATTAAAAAAAAAATTATATATTATGAAAGAGATTAGCTTTTACCCATGGCAGTTCACTAGCTTTCACTAACCAGCCAACCTTCGGGCTTACGCACACCAGGGGAAGGTATATTGACACAAGTTTTTGTGCTGATTTCAGCATGGCCCGGGCTGGCGAGACCTCCCTCAGCCCACTTAGCTGTGTGGTGACCGTGTGCCAGAATAAGTGATGACTTTTGGGGGAGACTGTTTAACACTCCTGGCAAAATGCTTCTTTCTCACCGAAGCTGCACCTCCCTGGGTTGCTCTGCCACTGTAGCTGTCATTATCGCTATACAAACAGGACACTACAAGTGCCAACAGGTCCTGATCAGCCTGTCTAGTAATAAAACAGCTAATGTGGTAAAACTCCTAACGTGGATGCAGTTATACTGGTATTGTAGTGCTTATCTGGTATGTCTCCGTCACCTCCCTTTGGAGCTGTCCCATGGCACGTTGATAAGAGCTGCTCTCCGTGCAGGATTGCAGTGACTCATGGACTTGTACCTGAAGGAGCCGCATGGGCTGTGGGCACATGCTTCCTGGAGCAAGGTAGCACTGCCCCTGGAGAAGGTCTGCTGTGGGCTGGGATCAGCAACGCGGATGCTGGGACTGTTGGTGGTGTGCCATGGCCGCTCGTCTGCTTCCTCCCCTGCCCGTGTGCCTTGAGTGACCCATTAACTCCCTGGCTCCGGGGCTGCTGGCGAGGTCCACTTACTTAATCCTCTTCCCACCACTCTGGCCGGAGAAGTCCTAAAAGATCTGTCTGTGCATCTTGCATTTGCAACTTTGGAGGCACGGGTGCTGTCCCACTCCTTACCTGCCTCCAGGGGCTTTCCTTCTTCTAGTGCCGCTCTCCACATGGAAATGCTGTCCTCACATCCATCCATAACACCTGTCTGCCTGGTCTTTGGCTCCTCACTCTGTGTTGTGTTATCCCCAAAAGTGGCTTTTCTTTTCGCTATGCCTATGGATTTCCCCTTAGCTTCATTGGATGTTTTAGGGCTCTGAAAATTGGGCTGGTTTTAGATTTGAATGTTTGGGTTACCATCTTTTTATATTGTACCAGTCCATGGTATTACTTGTTGGCTCTGGTTCCTGCACCTGGCAGCTTCACCAGAGAACAGAGGTGAAATGGGAGGATGTTGCTTAGGTAGGTAAAGAATGGCAGCACCTTGAAATGCTCAGTTGCACCAAATCTGAGTTTTATTAACTTCCTGAGAGCTACCTAGGCAATAGTTTACTCCTGATGGTTTATGTCAAAGCTGATGTACTTTGGGATTTTTGCATTTGGAACTGTTAAAAATTACTTGAAGTCTTAAAAATACAACAGTCAATTGCAGTTAAGCTCTGGTAGTTTCAGTTGCTTCTTCCCAGGATTTTGTGAGAGTAGCTGTAGGGGATGACAGTGGGCAAGAGTTCATGATGCTAATTTAAACAGTAAACTCAAACCAAAATAAACTTGTCTCAAAACCTGCTCCTTACACTTGGAGCTATCTAATGGTATTGGGTTGTTTTGTTTTCAAACCCAGGAAAGAAAAGCTTAAGGTCAACAGGCCTTAGTGTGTTATAGTAAATCGTACTGTGCAGTACTTGGTTTTATGTGTCTTAAAAACAGAGACCTCCCAACATCATTACAATTCATTATTTTTCTCCATTTTTGTGCTTCACAAGGAAAATTCTGTAGACTATCTAAACGGAAGCACAACTGTGCCATCTTACAAGGCTGTCATCAAGATGGAATACTTGTAGCTGCATTACAAACCCTTGTAGGTAGGGGTATGAAATGCTGACGGACCTTTAGCTGTAGTGCCACTAGCATGTGCTACTGCAGTAATCAAAATAATTCTTGGGGGAACTGGTGCAGCAATGTTTGCATATAATGATGAGGTATTTGCTGACTGGAAGCCCTAATTGAGTTTCTTTTGTGCTTCTCCAAAAATCTGATTGCGCTGTGTATCTCCAGTTATTTTATGGTGGCCCGATAGGTGAAAAGTACATTTTGTAGCGAGAGCTGCAGATACGCTTGTCTGGTCGGTAACTTACAGCTTGTTTCTGTGCGGTGGGCTTGGATGGTACTTTTGAAAGGTGCTTAAGTAAGTGGGTTGCCTGCTGTCCTTTCGCTGTCTAAATCTGAGCTGTGTGCTCTAGGACTCACAGTGGAGAGAAATAGGACAGAGGAATGGCCTCTGGAGATAACTACCCTAGGATGAGATAAATTGCTCTCTACCTGAGTCTTTTTCTGTTAACTATAATGGGAACTTAAGGATGAATGTCTCAGTTGTGTGTCTTCTAGATGTCTAAGGTCGGACAGGTTGACCCCACTCTCTACCATGCACATAGTAGCTCTTACAGTCCGTCGTCTTTGTGGGATACATAGTACGAGTGAAGATGCCTTTGTAAGTGGATGTGTGAAAGTGAACGACATGTAAAACCCCTCTTGCCCATCACTGGGAGAGACGCATCCCTTTTCCCAAAAGACTTATAAGTGACCTGTTTTTGCATGCGTTTACCAAGAGGTGAATGTGCTTGCCCTCAGTTAGTATCTCTGCATTCTTATATGAAGGCTGGGAACTTAAATATAGACGGGTTTATTTCTGCAGAACTTCTGAGGGATCTGGTTGAGAAGAACGATCAGTGTGAAAAGCAGTCAGTGCCTCGTGTCTCCTCTCTGTGCCCTCAGCAGTAAGCTCTGGGGTCTTTCCTGTTCAGATAAATTAGACTTTTACAGAGAATGCATTTATTCTAGGTTACTGTTTTTCAGGAGAGAGTTATAGAAATACTTTAACTCTTGATGATGTTGAGAAGAGTTGTAATTAAGTGCCTAACATTCAAGCTATTTTGTCAAAGGTGTGCTTCTCTGCAAGGTATCCTTTCCCATCAAACCTGTTTGGGTTTTTGTTATTTTTTGTTTTTTCCCCAGCCATGTCGTCGTATTGCTTTTCCATAGCTGTAAGTCCAGCTAGTAGAATTCAGTCTGGTTGTGAATCTTATTTTTAAATTTCAATCTGTTGTAAATCTGAATATCTTTTCTCTAATTAACACTTGGGTTTTTTTGAGGCAATATGCTGCATGTTCCTTCGGCAGCTACGGCGGACATTCCTGAGGTACTTGAAGTTTCATATTTCGCACCATTTGTTAAACTGAACTATCAATTGCATGGTAATCTCCCGTATAAACACAGAAGGAAGTGGAGCTCTTGTCTGCTGCTTCTCTGATATCCAAGTTATCCACTGTGCTTTACTTCGCAGTGAGGACGTGGGAGGGAAGTACAGCGGGGAACTGATGTAATTTATTCCCAGCCACCCAGGAAATATGCGACAGAGGTACAATCCAGATCTCTGGACGCGAAGTTCTGTGCTTGAATCAAAAGAGGTCCCTTCTTTGCCTTAGTGATAGCTGGGACCAGCTTTCACGTTTACCCAAGCCAAAGAGAGGGAAGACTTTGCATGTTGACCCCCTGGTCTCTTAAGAGCCGCCCAGAGGACCGGGCTAAATGTTCTTGGGCGACTGGGCAGGTGGATCTCATAGAGCGAGCCCCATGGTACCCCTGCTTGTTTGACTTGTGTTTGCGGTGGAGTTGTTATGTGCTGTCTTGCAGTTGGTGAGGTTTCTGTGTTTAAATGAGTTTTGAAGAAAGCCCTGAACTGAATTGCTCGCATTTAACTGTATTGCTCTCTGTAACGGAGGTGGGGCAGGGATTAGGATATTTTACCATAACTAAACAGCAGTGTTAATACCTTTAAAATTGGTATATTGACGTTTATGAGCAGATATCACATTACAGTGATAGCTTCAGGGACCTTCTGCTGCATATGAGAGCACTTGGTTGATTTAGAAAGCAAATAAATAAAATTTTAAAGCCACCCTAAGACGATCAAGCATGTTAAATCGAAAATGTAAGGTGATGCTATACGCTTAGCTTATCCTGCGATCCCCTGTTATTTTGGCAGATTAAGTTAATGATGTACTGTCACAGGAGAAAGAACAAAAGACACAGCGCTGAGAATTACAGGGACGTCGTGGATGTAAAAGACCTCCCTGATTTCATGGCAGGCGTGTTGTACGCCGGCGCTGTACCTTGCACCCGACGCGCTCGTCCAGGGCCGCGCTCAGAGGAGTCCCTGCACCGCAGGGCTTGGGGCTTCGGCAGAGCTGGCGCGCCGCCAGGCTCCCTTAAATTGTCGCCTTCGCTTGTGTTGCTGGTGTGGTCTTGCGGGGGAAGAAAGAATGTCAGCCTATTAATAGTGACGGCACAGGCTCTCTCCTCTTCATCTGTTAAAAATCGCTGGAATGCTTTGAATAACAAATTACCAAAAAATCTTGTTTTTAATCTGAGAGTTGGGAAGGGTGCGCTTTGCTCCTTCCTTTCCCCCACGTGAAATGCAATGAAATTCTCTGATCTGACTTGTCCTTAGGGGCTATGGAGAATGCTTTATGCAGCCCCCCCTGTGCGTTTTAGGTGCTCGCCAAGAGTTAAATTCTGGAGCGATGACAAGTGAATATGGAGAAAATGTTTCAAGTCATATGAAAGAAATGTTACTTGCTAAATAACTTGAGTGTTAAAAGAAGGGATGGGAAAAGCTTTTCTTAGCCTTTGTGGAAGTCTTATATGGCAAGAAATGAAAATCTTTAGTATTGACCTAATTTTATTTGTATTTAAGATCAAAGAGCTCTTGTGAATGAGTTACTTGTCTTATATGTCACTGGCTTTATGGTTTTCTGAATGGCTTTAGGCAGTAAATCAGTCCTGAGTAATGCTACCTTTCCTTAGGTTTCCTCTGAGGTAATGGAAGAGTGCTCTGGTTTCCTCTTCAGGAATAAAAATATATTAGTTATTGAGCAAACTTCTTTCTGGTTAAGTTGCTGAGTTTGGAGGTGCCTCCTCATGGACCGAGTGTTGTGGCAGTGCTTGCATTGGGTTTTGGGAAAGGAAGAGAGAAGTGGGCAGTGAAACCGCTGTCGCTGACACCGCCACTTCGGTTGCAGATCAAGTCCTTGCTGCGATCGGGGTTTGGTTTTGGAGCGTGCTCTTCTGCTGCTGCTCTGCACCTCTTAGCTTTTTGATAACAAAGCATATAGGCAGCCTGTGGTGGTGGTGTAAGGTAATACGTTTTGTATACATACGGTGTGCACTGGGCTGTATGGGAAAGGGGAGGGTTTTATTTTGTGCTCCCCACCAGTAGGATTTCCTATTGCAGAAAGGAGAAGGGAAGGTTAAGGAGACAGCTGAAACGCCCTGGGTGGTATTTGGTTACTTTATTCCAGCAGGGAGAGGGGTCCTACTTGCTTACACGGTACAGAGCTGTGCTGAAAGCATCGGGTCTTGGAGATACCTCGACTCGCTGGAGAATCTACTGACGCGGTAGCACCATAACATGGGTTTTAGTCTGTCTCTGTAACTCAGGTAGGAGAAGATGGGAAAAGGGAATGTGAACAGCATTTCAAATCTGTAAAGATGGCATCAGCCTAGTTTGTAGATCCCTGGGAGTTTGGAAACAAAGCCAGTAGCCTTGGGTATTAAAGCGTCGTGTTACTGTTAATATCCGTTCACCCTGCAGGATCAATACGCTTAGGAGAAGAGGAGATGAAATGCTTTTTGCGGTGCTATCCTCTGAACTGTTGACTGATGTGAGATGGCACATGTTCTTGAAAACCCGCTGAAGAGAGTGTGGGTGGTACGGCACCTCTGGGGTGGTAGTTGGGTCTGCTGAACTTTGACTGCTCCCGAGTCTGTGTCGGTGGTGGTGGATGGTGCTGACTCGGCAGAGCCTCTTCTCACCTCATCTGCTTGGAGCCGGTGCTCGTTGTGAGAGCGAGAGGTGCCCAATAAACGGGGAATCTCGTAAAGCCCCTTGCGTTGCGGAACTTTGCCAAAACCTGGCTTTTTGTCAAGGTTAGCTGAAAAGTTGGGAGTGCGTTTTCCTTCCAAGAACTCTTGGTTTAAAGCTCCATTAATTGTATGTCAGTTACCATATGTGTTATGATAGTAACCAAGAGTGGAAAGGACTGGATTTATTTCAGTAAACATTTCACCTAGTAAAAATTTAATAGCTTGTCCACCTTCAAAGGCCATTCCTTTTTTTCCTGTGCAGACTGTGCACCCAGCAGCAGTACAGAGTGTTTCCCTGAGAGCCGTGTTTAGAACCTGACCTTGAGATGCTGCTTTTTCCAAGACATGGACGGGGCTGTTCCAAGGATGCTCAGTCCTGAGTTTCTTTGCAAGGCACAGATCGGGTTCACCTCTGCTGCGCTGAATTCTGTGGGTTTCTTTTAACAGTGACTACGGACAGCTTTGAAAGATGATAAAAGCAACACGCTGAAATGACTAGAGACTTGTGGCTGAATTACAACCGTCAGCAAAACCACCTAGTTTCGGGAACCATTCTGCGTGACGGCAGAAAAAGTCTTGTGAGCGCCCGAGCCAAACCTCTCTTCCACAAATACGTGATTTCATGATTTGAATGTTTCGAGGGAAATGTTTTGAATGTCTTTGCTGTCTTAGGCCGGCAGGAATAATATCCTTGACAGATTATGCAAACAACCTGTGTATTTATAATTTAAGAGGCGTAAATGTCATTTGAGAGAAGAGGAAGTGCAGTGGAATAGAGCATGGTAGAGGTAATCCTTCTTACTGCAGTGTTCAGGTGTATATTGGTTTAGTTTAGGTTCTTCTTCTAAAGCTAGAAGTATTTTGCCTGTCCAGGATCAGGCCCCATCTGCTGAAGTCAGTGGAAGTAAAAAGTGGGTATCAGCCTGGCTCTGCAGCTTGGGGTTAGAGCCACGGGCAAAGGCTTGCTCATTTTTGGTTCGAGACAATGTTCCCTCGTCAGACTTGAGAGAAAAAAGTATTCTTGCTAGAAATATCACTTTTTGGAAGTGCCTCGTGTCTTAAACAACTTTGACTTATTCTTTAATCTTTTCTTGTAGAATGAGTTTTCTACTTTTGCCCCTTTTTAGCGTGGCAGGTTTCTCTCTCTGTCTGTGGTTCGTTTTGCCCTTCTCGCTCTCTTCCCTCATACTCATCTGATGTGGGTGAATTCCTCCTGCCGCTCTCCCTTCCTCTAAACTCTACGCTCATCATCCTTTGCATTTCTTCCTCTAGGCTTGTCTGTGGCTTTTTTTCTTTTTTTTGTATAAAAGTAACTAACAAATAGAAGGGATATGGTTAAATCCGCATGACCTCTGGTATTGGCTGTAGTTCTGCCAAGATGAGTAAGGTTTGTTTGTTTTTTCATTAATGTGTTTCTCCACACGTATTCTGTACCTTCTTTAGATCTTTTTTTGTGGTCTCTTTTTACCCTGGCTTTCCGAAGAAATGAGGCTCCATCCGTTTTACCCTGTCCTCAACACTTTTTCAATCTCAGGGCTGACTTCAGCTGTGTTTTGGTTTGGGGTATGGGTCTAAAATCCTTATAAGTTTCATTAAATGAAATTAAATTAAATTAGATGACTAGGTAGGTGGGAGTGAGAGAGCCTGTTTGCTCTTCTTCTACCCCCTGCTTCCCCGTGGAGAAAGCCTATTAAAGTCCCTCTTTACTGGGCATTGGGAAGATTTGTGCCCAAGGTGAAGGCTTCAGGCTTATCTCTGCTTGCAGCTGTTTGCCTGCGAGGTGGAGGCAGAGGGGTCACACGTGTGACCTGTCAGCTGGGCAAAAAAGAGAAGGAAAATGGTCTCTGGTCTGTCTTTTGCTCCACTGGGGTGGGACGGTAGGTGGCTATCACAAAATTTGTATTTCCTTTCCCCTCGCCTCTTTCGGAGAAAACTGCGATGCCATCTCCTGAAGTCAGGGGGTTCCCCGCCGGCGGAGGCGGCAGGCGGAGGAGCTCTGTGGGGGTGCTCTCTCCCAAGGCTCCTCTCTCTGCTGGGACTGAAGGTGTGGGGTTTGTATGTGCTAACTAAAGTGCCTTGAAAGGCTTTGGCTAAACAAGGCACGCTGCCCTTGACACATGCTAAGCCCATATAGTTAAAGCCTCGGGTACTTAGTGTGGGCTAACCTCGGGCGGTAAATCCAGGGCCAGAGAGCCCCCTGAGGAGGTGGTGGACAAGGTGGGGATTTCTTTGCATTAGTCTTCGCTGCAACCTCAGCCGGTGCCTGAATGCAGACCTGCTAATAAACAGCCCTAAACCCCAGATGCTTTTTCTCTTGTCGGCTCCTGCCTGAATAGGGGCTTTTTCGTGACACATGCTTGTTTGCTCATGTTTCTCTTTTAAGGAAAGCAGTTGAACCAGGCAATAACCACCAGTAATTCAATGCTCCGTTAAGCACGTAATAAACCAAGCCCCAGATCCCTTGGTCTCGAGCCATTGGAGACTACTGCCCTTTGGTTTTCTCTTTTGGGGGAGGAGGGAAAAAATGGGGTGCAACCAATTTGTTCGACGCGGGCAGGACAAAGGGGTGGCTGGAGAGGGGAGAGGGACGACGGTGCGGGGCTCCCAGGACGGACATCGCCACCCTTCCCAAAAAGTGCAGGATCAAAACCCGGCCTTTGCTCTGTGCCCGTGATGGCAAACTGTCCTGGTGTCTGCTGCAAACTTGTTTAAAAAAGGGATTGCAGCTCCTTATGGTTGGTGCCGGACGAAGCGCCGGGTCTCAGCTCATCCTCCTGAGCAAAGCGGGCACCTCTCGTTAACTACAAGGCCTGCAGTCATTTTCTGACTTTTTTTTAATCCAGATGTGGCCCAGCTGTGGGATAGGCAGTAGCTGGTTCAGTTCTGCACTGTTTGCATCCATTGCTGAAATACAGCCTTCTACTGAGTTACCAAGTCGACTTTGTTGGGAATTTTTTTGTTGTTGGGGACTGGGTTTTCTTACAAAGGTACTTGGTGCAAGTGTTGGTGCAGAGTGGAAACAAAGCAAAGTCTTTAGCCAATTTGTGGATAAATGTTTAGGACATATCTTAGAGAGTTCTGGGAAACTCTTCGTGTAAAAACAAAATTAAAGTGCCTTCTTATCTCTGAATTGCTCCTTTAAGGCTCAAACCCAACCTCTGCAAATCAGTTTGCTCTTTTACAAAGAGAATGGCTGCATGCTATTTCTCTGCATGATTTTGCAAAATGCGTTTCCAGAGGGGAGCTTTCTAACACATATGCAGAACAAATCTTAGCAAAACATTTCACTTTCTTCTATCTTCAGACTTATGAAAACGAACTCCGTCATGACTTTTCAAAGTGTGGGTTTAAGCAAAAGCTCTGAAGGCATTTCAATGCTGATTCTGATGCAGCTGTTAGTTTAAGGAATCTCTTTTTAAACTGGAGGTGGCTGTTAATTATATTCAGGCAAGGAAAATGCAGTATTGAGCTGGATAAACTGTAGTTTAGCTGATACTTATTTTGAGGTTGGGTGTGGCAGGTAAAAAAGACATTCTGTCAGAAAGATAAAAGGAGAAGGACTGGTTTAAAATTTAATACGAATGATTTTTAACAACCTTCTCTAAAATTTTCTCCTTCTGCAACATATTTAACCAGCAATGCCATCCGGGAGAGCACCACCCCGCTTCGACTGCTCTATTTTAAACCATTGCAACGCTTCTGGCTTTCCAAAATATAATGCGACTTTTAGATGCTCAGTGCAATTCACTGGAGGACTTTTAGTATACGTGAATTTTGTTTCCCGGTCCTTTAGGTATAAGGAGGTGCCTAGTGGCTCTGTAAACGCCGAATGGCAGTGTGTAATACTGTAAGTGTTAGGCAACTGGTAGAGAGGGAGCGGGGGAATCGAGGGAGGAGAGCAGGTCGTTCCCGTGGGTCTGACTTCAGCTTGTTGGCTTGCAGCTTCCACGTGGACCGTCACCGCATCCCGTCTCTGGTTCTGCGGGTTAGCCTGTGTGATCGTCCCCCTGAGACTGTGTGGGCATCACGGCCTTACGAAATGGTTCATTTAATTCCTCGGGATGATGATAACATTTGGTGGGGGAGCTTTAAATGGTGGAGTGGCTGACCGCCCTTTGCGCCTTGAGCTTAGTCACTGTTTTCCTTGCCAGTTGCGCTTCTCCTTCCCAAATGCGGCCGGGGCCATCCGCTCCCTGCGCAGGAGTGGTGCTCTCCCCTTGGGAGCCGCCTGCCTCTCTGCTTTGAATTAGACCATACTGCCCGGGAACTGCCTTCCTTCCCTCCCGGGCGCAGGGAGAGCTGCGGGACACACCAGGCTTATTAGACTCAGTTTCCCAGCCTGCCAGATTTACCAGGTGAAGTAAAATTAGTTATCTATTCAGATTTTTCTCACCTTGTGGATGAATTGAGGCGTGTGTAAGGGTGTCTGTGGCCTTAGCCATATTGTGAGCAGCGGGGGATGAAGAAGCAGCTGATGTACATCTCCTCTCCAGCGTTACACACGCTGGTTGCTGCTGTATCCTTATTCAATTTTTCAGGTGCCGGATAGTAATGCAGTGGTCTTTCTGGTAGCAGCAGGCCACAAATTATAAAAATCAAAACTCTCCCACTCTAATATCTGCAATTTTGAATGTACTTACATAGCCTTTTTTGCAGGAAAACCACGATCGCATCTATCACTCAAGCTGTTTTAAGATTCCCCCCGCCCCGCCCCACCCCGTCCCGACTCCCTTGATCTGCAAGGAGGTGACAGTTGTGGGAGGATTGAGCCAAGTCTGTTTTTTAGGTATTAGGAGGTACTTAGAGGAGTTTCTGTTGAGACCACCATCTGGACAGAGATTCATTTGCTGAGGAGCTGCGCCAGTTCCAGGGGAAAACTGTTCAGATGTGGTGTGTACGTGTACGGTACTAGAGGGCTGAAAAGGCATTGAGGGAAGGTAAAGGCTGCTGTGTGGTTACTTTAGGACTTCATGTTTCTTGAAGATTTAACTGGACGAAAAATAGCAGGAAGTCCAGGCAAATGGGCAGATCTGTTTCTTAGAGGGATTGGTGCTGACCTCTGTAAAGCACTGGGTAGGCAAAAGGCTCTAATCATTGTTAATTGCTCCTATATGGCAAATTCAATAATAATATAGGTGCCTGAGTACTTGGGAATTGCTCACTTCCCTCCATTGATCTGGACCTGTCCCATGCAGGAATTGCTAAAAGCGGGTTATGTTCTTGGGAAGAGTTTAAATTGCAGCAGATTTCCAACTTGACCCCGTGAAGTGTTTGGATTGCTAAAACAAACTCAGGAGAGAGATGCTTTTGTCTTCGGACACGGATCCTGTTTGTCCTGCTCTGCTGAATTTAACCTGTTGTGTTTCATGCTCTCCATGCTGGGATTGATTGAAGATTAGGGCCGGGGTGGGGGGGACGACACGCACGTCCCGCTCTGGGGGGCATTGCACTGCTGGAGCTTCACATTGAGGCACCAGAAGGATTAAAGGGCGCGCTTTGAAAAGATACTCCTTCATCTCACTGATAAGCGGCGCTGAACAGGCAGAGGGAGAGGAGGTTAATGCCCCTTTTACCCGGGGTCTGTTTAAAGAAAGGCAGTCGTTTAGCTAAAATATACATCCACGGTTCATTTCTGTTTAAACAGAAATTACTGGGTAAAGAAAGGCATCCTGGGAACAGATTAAGCCATATGCTAGGAAAGGAGCACATTTCTCTCAAGCTCAGTTGACAGCGGCACGCTTAAGGGTTTTCTGTATGAAATATTTGTTAAATCTGTAGTAGACTTGAATTCTGCTTGGTTTTAATTACTTTTGTTTTCCCTCCCCTGCCCCTACGATGATCCCGTTTCATCGTGAATGAGTACTTGGGTATAATCGGCCATAGTCACCTCCTGGTGATGGGCAGAGCGATCCCTGCGGAGCTGGCCATAAGGCTACGTTTCCAACTCTGGGAGGTCCGGAAAGCTCTGGTCCTGAAACTTGTTGCTTCAGAATTATTCGATTAACTTTATCGTATTAGCATGAGGTTGGTTTTATTGCTACTTCCTATACTTTATCACAAATCTATTATTAAAAGTGCAAGCATGCCTATTTGCTTCTAATAACTCCTTTCTTTCTCTGCTACTGGCAGCAATTTGCTAGAGTGTTGTTAGTAGCCAGTGCATCCAGGGATGGTAGGGCTGGGAGGGAGGGGTGCTATGAGGGCATTTGCCCCTCCTATTTTCTTTGAGATATTTTATTTTGGTTTATTTTATTTTATTTTATTTTATTTTATTTTGGTTTATTTATTTTTATTTATTTTTGGTTTATTTTATATTTAGGGTGGTGGTTTTTTTTTTTGGGCTGGAGAGAAGCTGATTCTCCCTGTGCATTCTAAAGCAGGGTTCCAGATCTTCCTCCCCCGTCGAGTTATATTTGGAGGATATTTGCCCGTCTATGGGCTGTAAGCACGTAGGTGCCACTGGCCGCCGTGCCTGTTTGCTTTCTCCCCCCCGCCTCCCGGCTGAGCGAAGGTCGGACCTTTCACCCGCTCCTCGCTTTGCATTTCCAGCGTTTGGATAAACTTGTCTTGCCGGGCAGCCACGGGCACAGGCGATTCTGCACCTGCGTTATCTCCCTGTGTGATTTATGTCAGGCGGTGCAGTGGTGTTCCCAAAACACTGAATGGAGAGGGAGGTCAAGGGGAAAAAAAAACCCAGCCATAAGCAGTGACTTGTAGCTGTTTCAAACAGTCTATTCTTGCTGCTGCTTTATCACTTTATCACTCACGTGCTTTGGGCCGGCAGACTCTGGACTGCAGAGGGTAAAAAAAAAAAAAAAAAAAAAAAATCCACCCCAGAGAGAACTTGGTTCGCTTATTCACAGTGCGGGCGTCTTTCCTAGCAAGAACACAAATTTTTAAGGGAAAAGCACTGATCCCATGTGAGCAATTACGATATTTTTGTGGATTGTGAGGAATCAACACATTCCCATGCAAAGCAGGGCTGCTAAAAATACTTTTACCTGGCTAGGGGTGCAGGCCGGTTTTTAAGTTGACAGTCTTTCCCCATTTCTCCTTATTTTGACCAGGTCTGCAGTTGTTTGTCTCTTGAGAGACCCTTTCCAGAGATGTTTTCTGTGATTTTATTCCCCCCCCCCTCCTCTAATGGTATCTTCTGGGTCTCTGAGTTTTGCATTCTCCATCCTTCAGAATATTCAATACTTGGGAAATTAATCTTTCTTCAGTCTGTTTTCCATACGGTTGTAGGTATTTAAGAAATGCTGGAGACAACTAAAAGAAAAGACCTTCCCAGACAAAAAATGTAATACAAGCCACCTGAGTAGCTTGGTCTTCTCCAGCCGCCTGCTAGCAACCCTCCTTTTCCCTCAGCCTTAGGGCCTCCGTGAAGTTTCTCCCCTCCGGATTTGCCAAGCGCTCAGTTGCACGTTAATCACCAGTAATAAAAAGCATGCTTAAGATCAGACAAATGTCTAACGATACTTGTCAAGGCTAAATGTCTCCTCAGTCTCTGCAGCTCTTTCCAACAGCGAGTGTGGATGGAGCGATGCATACCCCTCCCAGGGAGCTGAGCGGGCGCACCTGTGGGCACTGGCTCCGCCATTTCCCTCTTCCCTCCTGCCTCGGGCAAGGAGGAGTACCAGGCAGATCCTCATTTCTCAGGAAGCATCAGGGAGGTTTTGTATGACTGGGTAGAGGACGTGTTTGCTGTCTGCAAAACACTGGTGGAACTCCTACTGAAGGGCTCTGGCTCACCCCGCTCCTTACTCTGCGGCCAGATGTGTTTTAAGAGGACTCTGCTACGATGGACAGCCATGGTGAAGATGCTCCCAGTGTGGGTACGGGTCGTAGGGGCACGGTCACATAGCTGATAAGGCTATATCTGCGTCAGGGCTTATGTTAGCAAGGAATGACCCTCTGGCTGACTGCAGGTTTGAAAGCTTAAGCTCAGGTGGGAGAGCCCGGTGGTGCCATCTTCCTCCATCACCTGCCTCTGCCTCTGCTCGTCAGCACCTTGACGTTGCCCAATGCCGGTTTAACTCCTTGTCAATTCATCTCTGTTATACAAGTCATCTGCTGACAAAACAAAGATCTGGGTCACTGCTCTTAAAATAGATTCAGCATTAAGCAAATTGCTCAAGCAAGCTCTCCTTTCCTCTGAGAAGGCAATGTCAACCCAACCTCATAGGGATACCCCTAACAAGCACAGCATCCTTCCGCAGAGGCCCTGTCGATTTAGCGATGCTTGCCTAATACGCTTTTAAAATGCAATGTCCAGCTGTTTGCACAGTGTTTGACTTGTGCCTGAGGGAGTAAGGGTTTTTTTCCTTTATATTAATGCAGATATATGTATCAATATGAACAGGCTTTTGAGGTGGTCTTTGCAAATCTTCTCTTGCTTTGTGCTTTGGTACCTGGAAGTGGGACTGGCAAGTTTAACTTTCATCCATAAGAGCCATAATAAATGATAACTGTAGAAGCTGGTTGTTGCCCTTGCTTATAGGCAGAGTTTAGCGGTGCCAGTTTCGTCTTGATCATAGTCATCCAGTAACCGCTTTGAACACACTGTGCCAAGCCCACGTATAGGTGCAGAACCGGTCAAGGTTGGATTACTCATGAAATCCATTGTTAAGGTCACAGCCAGGCCTCTGCGGACTCTGATCCCGAGTTTATAGGACTTCCTGCACCACGTGCCCTTCTGCCAAAGTCCTGCAGACTTCCTGGGCCTGGGCTGCAAGACGAGCTGCCTGGCGGTTTCTTCTGCTTGTCCAGGGGATTTCTTCAACTTTGAAGAGGGCTACCGTCACTGGGAGTGGGGCTGGAAAATACACTGGTTGAAAAAGGGGAACTGGAAAGTAGGATGTTGGTTCTTCTTGCTCATCGGAGTCCACCTCTCTCTGTGTGTATTGACTTTACTGTGGGCATGGAAAGCACGGTAGCCAGTGATTTGATAAATTGGGAAGTCCGGGTGGAATTTCCAGTTACGAGGCAAGTGGAATGAAATATGGTTTGGTGTCCCCAAATGGGTTCCCCGCTTCACCCCATGCCAACCTGGGTTGACAGTAGTAGAAAAGTCCCTCTACTGGTAGGGGAGGTGGCAGTTTTCTACTAATTATGCTGTAGAACACATAGTATGTTTTTGAGGGAGGGGTGGTTGGGCAGCGTGAGCCCTCATAATTCTTTCCGCACCCTCTTCCTCATGTTATGTTCATAGTATCTGCTCCTTTTTTGGGTTATACCCTAAGTAGACTCCAGGCAAGGTTGCAGGCAGTGCCTTGCTATCGTGTGAAACCATCAGCACAAATTGTGCCCCCCCACAAGGCTATGGGGGAGCAGATACCTTAAAGATGGATCTAACAAAAGCCTGCTGACTGGAGAGCCGTGTATGCAGGCAAGTAAAATGCTGGTGAGAATTGTGTGCAACAGGGTTGTAACTGGAGTATAATTCTTACTTTTGGGCTACAGAAAATCACTCAGTGCGAGGACTCCGCAGCCCTGAAAGCAGCGACGCGAGCGCTCATAAAACAGAGGGAATGCTGGTGGTGCTTCTCTAGTGCGTTAGCAAGAGCACTTGGCTAGCTCGGCATTAGGATGCAAGCTCTTCCTCGGGGATGTGATCTCTTCTCTCCTGCCCCCCGAAGGCTACTCCAGCCACTGTGCTATAGGAAAGTCTTGGTAGAATCGATCCCGCTCTCTTATTGAAATTTTAATACTTTGCATGAATAAATGTTTGATTGCTTTGGGAAGGAGATGGTATGATGCATACAGCTTTGTGTGATCTGTCGTCACATACAGTGTTTTCTAAGAAGTCCCAAATCTGCACGTCTAAGAATACTGAAATACTGTTTGGGTGAAAGAGAGGATGAAGGGTTGGTTGTTAATGGTAGTTCTTCCACCTGGAGGAGGGGAGAGGGGGATGCAAGTACCTGCTTCAGCCCCCTCCTGATGGTGTGCTTTCAGGAAAAAAGAGTGCCTCAGCACTGCGGAGGGGTGAGAGGGGAGGCTGGACAGAGGGGTTGCTGTTGACAGGTACTAGTTTTACCCCAGCGAGGGTCTGAGGAACAGAGGGAGTCGAATACTTCTGTAGCTGCTGTGCTCGGTGGGAACAGAAAGCTCCCTCCTTTATCAGGCCTGTCTGTCCCCAGTGCTTTGTCAGTCTCTTGCCTATCAGCTAGGAACAAGCCATTTCCTTTCACAGGCTGGGGGAAAAATCAAGGAATGCTGTGGTAACTATTAATAATGTTTCTCTACTTTCCCGTGACGAAGTATTGCTTTGTTTCTTTTTTCCTTGATGATGAGAAAACAGACGTGCCAGGCGGTGACTTTAAACTGCCTGTGCCAGGGGAGATTGCCACTTTGGAAATTAACCCCTTTACCTTGCCGAGCTGCCATCGGGGTTAATCCTCACCTGGAGCCTAGCGTTTGCCTTTTCATCTCGGATTCTTCCCACTCCCAAATCACAATCTAATCAACTTAAACAGAAATTAAAAGTGCTAAACTGGGAGAAGGCTTTGGAACTGTTTCCCTAAGGAGGCTGGTGCTCGCCCTGGCTTGCCCTTTGTCAACGATGCGTCGGGAGCAGAAAACTCTTGTTAGTTGTTGTTTGCCCCAAATCATTAAGTCAGGAAGATGGACTGAATGAGGACCAAAAATTGTTTTGGTTATTGTCACTCTTTTTTATTTCAGCTGTTCTCAAGTTTTGCTGTACTGAGCCCAGCACTAAACCAGAGTGCCCTTCAGCTGCTGCTGAACCTTGACTTTATGCTTGAACGTTTGGTTCAGAAACGTCGAGGGTTGGGACAGAGAAGGGTTTGCTGGCACATGGGTGTTCTTATAAGATCAGGCCCAAAGTCATTCACATGACAATATCGAAGTACTACAGTGCACGGAGTAGGGTTTTTCAAAGGGTGATGCTTGGTTGCTGTACACTTCCGTTGCTTGCTGTATCTTTAGAAAACAGTTATCTTTGTTCAGCATTCCTTTTACAAAATTACAGTAAGTTGGGCTCAAAACTGTTTCTTTCTAAATCTGGGAGTGAAATATTCACGTGGGCTAGAAAGTAGCAAAAAGCTCATAAATGTTTGCTGGAATGGTCTTGTTGCTTGTGCTGTGCTTTTAGCTATTCTTCTCTTTGCTGGAAATGTTGAGCAAAATCTTCACCAGGGTTTGAACGGTGAAATAATGTAAAGTGCTAATTTTGACTCAAACTTTGTCTCTCCACAAAAGGTAAGACAATAAAAGGAAGACAAAAAGAATATAAAGATGGACGTAATGTGAAGAGGTTGAATTATTATGTTGAATTAAAGCCATGTGTGGAATATTCTTATTCAAGCATTTCATGCTCTTCTGACTAAGAGCTCTCACCGCTGTGCTGTTTCTTGGTCTCCTCTGTGTCGTTACCATGAATTTTTCAGTGTATGAGAGAACTGTGTGTGTACTGCACATCAGAATAATATAAATCATGCATGTTAACATACTAAAGAGATAATGCTAACTGCTCTGGCAGGCTGCTAGCTTCTTTAAAATCCGGACTTCTAAACCGATGCCCTCCCCTCAATGTATGGAGGTGTGACAGCTGTCCTTTGGACATATGTGTACATGTATTCGTTTTTATTTCCTATATCAATCGGTAGCTTTATGCAAGGCTCGATCAGGTTGATAAAAGGCAAAAAAGGATCCTGTCTAATACAGCTTATGGTGAAAGTGGCACAGTAAGTTCCTCCTGCATGAACAGCAGTCCCCTGATGTATCAAGGAGACCTGATTATACAACAGGACTAATCAGCTCTGGATGCTGCCATGAATTATGGGTTGGCTTAAGTGCTGTGATACACATTTCTGCCTTAAATTGACGGCAGAAGCAAAACAGAAAACCAGAACAGAAAGCCCAAATGTCGACAAGGCTTATCTTCTTTAGGTCTCTATCAGGGTTAAAGAAGAGGTTTCTTAATGTAATTATAGCCTGTCTCTTCTATCCAGGCTAGCAAGACTAAACCAGGTTATATTGGAACTTTACTGCATAATGTTACACAACCGTGCTTATTTAAATGTGGCTATTTTGTAATATGCACTGTGCCTTAATGGGGGTAATGGATAAGGAGTGTTGACCCACTGAAATATAGCTGAGTATAGAGGTACAACGTTTATGGAAGTTACAATGAAATTTGGCAATTTTCCAACGTGTTTGCACTTAGGGCAGAAAGAAAGGTGGAAAAATAAGGAACGTTGAAAAAAAAAAATCCTATCTGCCTGGTGTGTTTGTATGCCTTTTCATCGTATGAAGAGCCAAAGGGTTATTTCCCCCTGCCTTTCTTTGACTGCTTTCCATTTTTATTTTGCTAAATACGATGGTGTAATTTTGGCACCTTATGCACAGAGCCTCCTCACTTTTGAATTTCGGACACCTGCAGTTAATGTCTAAGGCTTACCTATTTACTCAGCCTTGGTTGCATCTATGGTTGGTAGGGACTAGGTGCTTCCAGGTGATTCATCTGACCTGTCTTAGACCCTGATCAAAAGGTGACTAGCTGAAACTAGCAGTTAGATGCCCTAAATTAGGACAGATGTGTTCCCTCCCTCCACCCCCAGCTCAGATCGCTTTATGAAGAGGATGAGGAGGGTGACTTTGGTCTACCCCCAGTAATTCCCAAACCAAGTCCACAGCTGTTAGGTGAGTTCGGAGGGGAACTGTGCTTGGGAGATGGTGGTTCAGACCAAGTACTTGGCTTTCGGAAACAGGGTGCAGCACTGGCTCTCGAGTACTCGGCTGTTTCTTAGATATGCAAATCCGCTGCCTCTGATTTGGCTGGGAGAGCTGGGTGTCTGCCTCTCTTCATGATGAGATTGTTTGTTTGTTTATCTGTATGAGGTTTTCAACATTATAAATTCCGAGTATACTTATAATAAAAGATGGCATGGTTATTTCACGAACAGCGTGCCCTCTGCTGTGATCAGCTGCTGCGTTCAAGAGCCTACGTGCCCGTCCACAGCTTCCTGTCCTCTCACCATCTTTGTATTCCAGTTGTTCCAGCTTTCCCCTCCTTGAAAACAGCAGAAGTTTTCAAGGAGTAATAAAGGAACGCTAAGAACATGATCTAGCAAGGTGGACATTATTAACGCATTCGTAAGGAGCAGCACTCTGTTGCCTTATTTTTGTGCAGGCTGGGAGCCGTGAGTGACACAGCCCCCGTGACGTGCTAGGTGCGTCTGTGGAGGAAGGCTGGCGCTTACCTTGCAAATAATTACAGGCAAGCTTAGAAAGGGGGCGGAGTGCGGGGGATAATTCAGTTTGTGAGGGATTTATTGTACAATGAGATTGGCTTCACTTGGGTTCACATTTAGTTTTTCTTCTAGGGTTTTACCCTTGCGGGGTTCAAGTCACAAAGTAAGGGGACACTGCCACTCTTAGGCTCTTTTTTGGAGGCGAGTCTCAAAATTTAAACCCCAGAATTTAAACGTGGCTGTTTCTCAGGCGTTTCTTTCAGCAGAAGCGTTGGCTGGGAGATGTCGGCCCTTCCCCGCCGCCGTCCCCTCAGCCGGGCTGGCACAGCCCTGGCAGCGAACTGAGTTGCGGTCCCCGTGCAGCTGCGCAGAGCGGCACCGCCGGCGCGGCGGGGAGGGAGGGAGGGCGGGAGGAGGGATGCTGGCCTCGGCCCTGCTGTCGAAATGAGCGCTTGGGAAACTGTGGCTGGAGATTGACAGTTTGTGAAAGCTGGTTTTAGGGCCTTTTAATGCCGGATCAGAAGTGCTGAATCCTCGCAATGCAAACTCACTCAGCTGGTTCAAATCTGTTTGCGTTTATACTTTTTTTAAACAGGTTATCTTCCCACTGATGGGGCTTTATGTCGGTTTGGGTATCCCTCTCCTCCCGCAGCCAGCAGAAAGCTGGCAGGGAGTCTGAACTCCGGCTGATGAAAGAGAAACATGGCCGGCCGGCCACCGGCTTCTCGCCGGTGTTTCGGGGTGGAGAGGCGGCGGGCTTTTTTCCTGCATGGGGGAAGGTACGGTCCCCGGCTGGCACGGGCGTGCCAGCACAGCCTCTGCAACGCGGTGCTGCTTGCACAGCTCCTCTTGCCCGGGGACGGCCGTGATGGCACGTTCCCATCCAAAAGAGGGTTTTGCCCGGCTCTAAGAGCGTGTTGGGGATGCAGCATGTTGGGCTGGCTGCCCTGGCGAAACGCCGCTCCTGGGGGTGAGGCCCCCATCGCCCTCGCTGGGGCTCCAGGCCGGCTGGCATCTGTTAGCTTTGGAGTCAGAGCGCTTGCAAATACACAAAACCTGGATTAAAAATGTCAGGCTGGAGTGTTGAAGGGAGGTCCCTCAAGTCTCACCTATGCCGTGAAGATAAACATCTAGGCCTCTTTCCCTGGAGTACAGCTCAGCCCGAATAAATGGTTCTTAATATTGTTGATCAGGAACACCCCGCAGCCATCTCGTCTCCCTCGAGTCAGCTCACGGGGCTGCGCTCACAGGCGCTTTCTGCTTTGTCTTGAAAAGTTTCAATTGTATGCTACCGCTCCTGAAGAAACGTCGCGCAGGCCCTGTCAGAGCGAGATGAAACCAAAATCCTATTTAGTTGATACCTTCTCTAGCCCCTGCCCCAAAGAGCGGTAAGAAAACCTATGCCCCTTCTCTTCCCTCCTCCTCCCAGTCCCTGCATCTGTGGGATAGCGGATGTACCGGCCAGTGCAATACCAAATTAACTTCTTTTCGTTATTGTTGTTGTTTCTTGATCGGAGATTAAATGGAGATGCAAACCCCACATCAGAAAACTGGTATATCGTTTAGTTTTATCCTGAGGCTGTAGTAAGGGCGCACAATTTTCTTGATAGGCTTTTCCCTGAGATTGTATTTTGGCTGTGCAGCCCTTTTATTTGTTTGAACCAGGGATGCTCTCTCCTTCTGTTTACTGTTTTTTCCCTTCGCAAGCCAAACATCCCTCAGGTGCGCAGCTGAGCCAGCCCCGGGTGGGTGGGACTGAAGGCAAGAGGAGGACAAGCGTATGCAGGAAAAGACATATTCTGGATTCCTGCTGTGGAGATGAGTAATCGCTGGAGGTTAAAGAAAAACAGGACAGTTACAGATAGAGTTTTGTCTTTTCCTCATGTCCCTTTTCCCCACCCGAGAGCTACGTACCTTTTCGTGATTAAGGTCTAAACAGCGGAGCCTCAGGGTTGCAGAAGAAGATGTGGGCTGTGTTTTTTGATGGTATTGGAAAAACCTTGCAAATTGTCTTAACTCTTTTTCTCTTTCTGCTCTGAACTTTGAAAAGATGATGTATAGCCAAATGCCAAATACTGGATTATTTATGAAGGGGATTGTATAATCGATACACAGGAGGTGAGGGTACTTGTGTACTGTCTGGATATGAGGATATCAAACAATGATAATTTGTTTTTGTAGGACTAAACTTGACTATGTAGTGCTTTGGGGAACACAAGGCAAAACTGGAGCCTATCGGCACAGTTGGCCAGCCTGGCAGTGGTAGAGGGTTTGTGTGCGAGGCCATGAACAATGGCTGTAAATGTGATGCTATTGATTTTCTTCCCTGCAGTGTTTCATAAATACTGTGTAGTTTAACTCAGCTTTTAACCTTGCACGCAGGTTGAAGTGTGAGGCTTCTCGCCTGGCATCAGGTGGCTCACCCAGTGAAAAATAGCAACTGCCCTACAGCCCAAATCCTGTCGGTACGTGAAAACGTGCCCATTTTGCCGTCCGATTCCCAGCAAAAGCCCCTGAGTGGTGGCAGCCCTCCAGGGTGGTCCCTGGGAGGTCTTGCACAGCTCACCGAGAGGAGCACGACCGCTGCAGGCTTGGCACCGCCTGGAGCCTCAGGCTGCAGTCTTAGATGCCTTCGTTTCTTGCCTGGATGAGTATAACGTCTGTTTGGACCTAACAGGACTTTGTAGTACAGTCTGACTCTGCTTGCTGAGTTTTAGACTGCGTGTGGTACTCGGTGCTGACCTTGAAAAAAGCGGCCATAGAGTGTTCTGAATAGAAATCTTACAGCTAACCGAGACTTGTTTTTTACCAAATGGTTACTATTTCACTGAATATTGCATTGCATATTCATTTAAAAAAGTCCAGTGGGGGAGCTTCATACTTTTTTCACATTTTTGCAGTGTTCCCATTTTTCTGGATGCACAGGTGTCTCATTTACATTCCTAGAAACACAACTTTCGTGTTTTCTTTAAAGTCAAGGTTTCAGATCTGTTGTACTTAGTTAGCTCAAGGCATCCTTGGCATCGCTCAGGAACACCTTCGAGAGGGGATTGTTTCACAACGCAGTGACTGCAGGCGGTGACGTCGTGGCGATACGAGCAGAAGAAAAACGATCAGAAGCGTCACCTTGTGAGCTGGGTTTCTCCTGTGCCGTGTCATTCGTGAATGCGTCTTTTTGTATGTTGAGTTTCTGTCGCAGCGTGTCTTGATTCGCGCCCACGTGTTGTACTATGCCTCTCCTGCAGCCAACCATTTGTGCAGGTTCCTGTGCAGTTTCCGCTCCCAGTTGTGCAGATCTGGATTTGGTTAGTGCTGCACTCCTCTATCTGACTTATTAATTGTTGTTTCATTCGGTGGATCAGTGAATGCTGTTGAAAGATGTGCTTGATAGCAATAGTAGGAGAAAAGCCAGCGCCAACCTTGTCTGTAGGTGGAGTGACTACCCCTCGTAAATAAGATGATTAACACACATGCACAGATGCACACACCAGAAAAAACCCCCAACAAAAAAAAGGTCTTGAAATGTTCCCTTTTTCCTTTACACATCACCCTTGACTTGCTTGGGGTGATGACCCTGTGCTGCGAGTCTCAGATGGGTGACTCAGAAGGAGAGCTGAAGACAGAACACTTGCTTGGAGTTTCTGGTTACCAGATGAGCATCCTGGCCGCTGCTCGCCTGCGCCTCGCCTGCTTAGCCATCCGGCAGCTGGAGACGGTAGCTGTGATGCTTGCGTGTATCTGCACTAATAAATGCCCTAAAGTTACCCCAAAACCGAATTATACGCTGGACAAGCAGTGGAAGTGTAAACCTAATTTTTGTTTCCCCGAGTAGCCCTCTTTAAGCTTTGGTGAAGGAGAAGGAGTAGTGGAAATGGGACTGGAGGCTCTCACAGAGGTAATACAGGGAAGGTTTCGCTGTAGGATCAGCTAAAGGTGAAAAGGTCTGACCTGTAGCTGGTTGGAACGAGTGTTGGCTAAAATTAATGGCTGGAGGTTTGTTTTGCTGTGTTTGTTAATAACTCTCCCCAGTGCAACATTGGAAGAGATAACATTTTTTAAAGAAATATTTTGCGTTGCTAAATCCTGGGCTAATCTGTAGTTGGAGGTATCTCAGAACGGTACACCTCAAAGTGTGATCAGTGTGTATGTGCGGGGGCAGTTGGGACATACTGGACCTGTGCACTCTGCGGATTGAGCCACGTAAAACAACTGCAGAAAAATCCACAATGGGCAATTTTATGTCTTTGTGTTTTACACCTCTGCCTGTTTATACTTCTGCTTAAGCTCAAGTTATCAACGAAAGTGTCTAATTGCAGGCATTGCTAAAAGACTGTGATATTGCGTGTGGCTTTTAATGTTGAACTCCTCCAGGAACCAAATTCTTTCATTTTATGATGGAAAGATTTTGCACAAGGGCAAGTCCTAGGTATCTCTGTGTCTTTTTTTTTTTTAGGGGGCATTTAAAAGGAAAAAAAAAAACCAACAGTGCTAGGGTAAGTTAATTGCAGCCGTTAGGATGCTGGTAGGTTGATCCCATGCTTCCAGACAGCATAGCCGTGGTCCAGCCGTCGCACTTGAATGCTTTGCATTCTGGCAGCACTTGCAGTTTAGCTGTTGGGATCCTTCGGTGTGCAGAAATCCCCATGGCGGGAAGGCACGCACATGGGCTCTCTGCTGAAAAATCCTTCGACTGACCCCCTTCCCCGCCCTTGGGAAAGTACAAACATGTGCATGTACTTTCTACGGCTATTTATTTGCCTTGCAGAGGGTCGACTGCAAAACCCTTTCTGAAATTATGCTCCTTGAAAGCCTCCTGAAGAATGGTGGGCTCAAGCCAGAAAGGTCTTGTTTTACAGCCCTGTTGCCATGAAAGAAATTTAAGTGTAGAAAAAATACAGCTTAAATAACTCAGATATTTATTTTGACCTTTCATTACACAAGCCTCCCCTCCCTCCTTACGCGGGGAGGTCAGGGCATGAGTGTGTGTGGGGCTGCGCTTTAGGGGGGAACCCTGCTGCACCGGCCCTTGCGGGCCTCCCTGGGCTCTGGCCCCCTTATTGTTTTAACAATTAATCTTTCACCCATATATAATTTAAAACACTAATAAATACACCCTTCTCTCCCCCCAGATTCTCAGGAATCTCTGCAGTCTCCTGCTTGATTACACATCTCCGAGCTTGCACAAATAAGTCCTCCAGTGGTGTCTAGCCAAATGAAACCTTGGAGGCTGTGTTTGACCTTGGTTTGGGCAGTGACTGTACCTTACCCACTTGTCGTGAAGACAGAAAAGAATGTTGACATTCACAATATGAAAATAAATATTTGAAGATAGGTTTTGGTCTGCTCAATGTGCTCTGTCAGCATAAACAAAATCCTCTTGTTTGCGTTTTAAGGGTCCGTATTGTAGCCTTCACAATACTAACCTGTATAATCCGAAAGCCTTTCATAGGAGGCATTTTGAATTGAAAGTTAAAACCAGAAAACAAACTAGAAGTGAAACTCCTGTACTCCTCTTATTGCTTATATTCCTTTCTTCCTCCTAAATTCCATATATATTTTTTCCTTTTATGTTTTTGCATATCCCCACAACGAATGGGATGTTTGCTACCCCACTCGGTAGCTCAAACCCATGCCCCAGCCCTTGCTTTCTTGGGAGGCCTTAATTTGAAATCAAATTTCAGCAGTTCTGTAGGCTGCTAAAGAAAAGTTGGAAGGCTTGCTTCGTGTTAGAGCTCCCACCTTCCTTCTTAGCTGTGGAAGTAAGTGGAAGGCTTGTTTTGGTGACCTAGCCTGAACACCACCTTTTTCACTGATGGATGGAGGGACTGACTTGTAGCTCTGCCTAATGGTGAGCCATGGGAACCCTACTTCCCAGAGCAGGACTTGGGAAAGGAATAAAAGCCCAAAATAGCTACTTTTAGTTCCGTGTGTGTGCATCTGCTCCTGGAAGCTTCAAGATGGGAAAAATTTGAGATTCAAGGAAACCTGATTGGTAGTTTTGTTCTTGCGTGATCCTAGGTGTGGTTCAGCCTTCCTCTCCTTTCTTTCTCTGTATTGTTGAGAAAGTGTAAGCCTTTGTCTTAGACCATCCATTAGGACCACCTAAGAAAGTAAGGAGTGACATGCTGAATTTGGACTGGGCCAGGTTTGTTTGCCTGAGACCAAATAGGGAATCGTGTAGTGGGCTCTAGAGGAGTAACCTCTTGCAAAGAAAATGATTCTTCCAAGGGTGGTGCTAATTTCCCAAAATGCAGCTTGCAGGGGGCGAGGATGTCCGTACCGCTGAGATGTGGTGTCTCCCAGGTGTTCTGGGAGAGGTGTGCTGACGGGAATGGGCTCCTGACAGAGATGTGACAGTGCCTCCCAAAACTCCCCAACTAATATTGCAAAATTTCTTCTGGAGTTTTGCTTTAAAGACTAAAGGGGACCAGAAACATTTGACACTGGATCGAAATGCTGAGGTTATTGTTCTCCTACTTGCTGTGCTTTTCTAAAGCCCAGGTGAGAGTGGTAGCGATCTGTAGTATGTTTTCACTTGTTTTTGAGGTAGTTCCAGCGCTAGTGTGCCTGCTAGCACTATTGCAGGCCATCAGGATTTTGTTAGCTCCAGAGAAGACAATAGAAGAGCAATTGTTGGTATCAATTTCTGCACTGAGAGTTCTCTGACAGCCTGTGATGCATGCAACGACCAGATCTGGTTTTGATCTGATTAGCTTGATTATAGCTTGAGGTAGAAGAGCTGAAAACTGCCTGGAAGCCAGTTTGTCATCCTTGTTTTCCCTGGCTGCTTCAAAATACTGTTGCTTTTTCTTGGAGTTTTTCTGCTTATTGGGCACCCTTTCCTGCCCCGTTTCAAAGGGGCTGCCGTGTTTGGTGCAGTATTTGTAGAAAATCTAATGTTGACAGGCAGTGCTATATTTAAACAACTTTCCTTGAAACCTCTTTGTCATTGTTGGACTTTCTGGCAGGCTGATTGTATTCTGCAGAGCAGAGGCGTGGAGTCAGATTTCATGTTTTGGTTAATTTGCAGGTCATTTAGAGCTAAGGGTATTGCAGGGAGAAGACAGCAGAGCTGTGTGAAAAACAAGGGGTTTATCACTTGCCTCTTTTTCTTTCTTTTTTTTTTTTTTTTGCTTATCCGGAGGAATTAGTTTTCCTGCCTTTCCTGCCTTTACAGTTCATGCCCTAAAAATCACTGAACTTTCAATGAAGAGGTAAACTTTAAGTCAACAGATCGGCTTCCTTGTTTGTGTGTGTTTGTTTGAAAGAAAGTTTTAATTTTTTAAGGCTTAAGAGGTGGAAGTGTAACCAACCCTCACCAATGGTACTTCCAGCTCCTCACCCTTTGCCCGGTGATGTCCTACCTGGAGGTGGTGCCCTGATGGGACGGAGACCTTGGCCGGTGGTCCTTGAGATTGAAGAAGACTCTGTGTAGGGCTAGATCTGTCCTATAGCTTTTGTGGTCTCTGCTGTAGCTCTGCTCTGGCAATAGTAAATGACAAACGTGATTCTTGATGGCGTGGGAGGCCAAAGAGGGCACCAGCTACTTTCTGTTCAGAGCACAGATCACCTGGCTCCTGAGGCATATGCACCTTCAAATGGGAGCTCCTTAAACTCACTCGTCTTTTTTGCTTATTCTTCTCGCTATCGAGGTGGAAGTAAGGCACAAAAAGTAAGCATCAAGTAAGGTTAGAGTTGTGATTCAGAAGAGGTTCTTTGTTCCTTCCAGTGCAATATTAACCTTGTAATGGTCTTTCGGGTAAACAAGTGCTGGGAACGGTTAAGGAGTCTGAAGTCTGATCGCTTTAGCCAAATCCGTGGTTGGAAACAATGACAGACGAGAGGATGGAGCTGGGGCTTGCTAAGCTGCTTTGCTTTCCTGGAGAACGCCTCCTGGTTAATCTGTCACTGCTGTGGGGTGCCTGGGTGTCCCCCAGTGGGACCGTGGACGAGCTGCAGAGAGTTTGCATGGATCACCAGGCAGCAGGGCTACAGCAGGATGGGTCTGAGGCAGGAAAGTCCCAGCTCGGTACAGACAGCTTCTGAAACAGTGACATCAGGGTGTCAGCGCCTGGTCAGAGCCGCATCGGTGTCTTACTGATGTAGAACATGCTCCCCCGAGAAGGGGCAAGGGCAGGCTTACGTGACGGCGCGCTAGAGGCAGCCGTTAAGGAGGAAGGACTGACAAATCTGCCGTCAGTCAGCCAGCGGGGGGAAAAGCCCTCATTAATGAACAGAGAGAGAAGCGACTGGTTCTGAACTCCGTCTGTGGCGTAGACCTTTTCCCAGGTGCCGACAGCTCAGCCTGCTGGCACGGGGAGATGGCGTCTCTCTTCAACACTGATGGGGTGCAATCTGTTTTCCTGCTGCTCTCGGGTTTTTCCGTATTGGTGTGACAGGCAGAACCTGGGAGAAGTTGAAAACCAGTTGTTGGCCTGCGAGATCTTACTGGTGCCATTTGTGTTAGTGGCTTTCGCCTGCACAGGTTTTGGGGCTCACATTAGACCCGGGGAAGACGAACTGAATCGGCCCGTGTGCCACTTATAGCGCTTTTGTGCGTGGTTGTAAGTTGCTTTACTGGAAGAATAAGTGTTTGTCTTTTTTAGCCTGCTAATTTTTTTCCTTTAGTATAGCGATGGCCCGAGTTTTCCAGAACTAGTCCACTGAGAGTCAGAAAAACCCGGATGCGTTTAGGCAAATGGAGGCTTCAGCAGCTTAGTGCTTGTCTACATGGGGAAGTTAGTGCGCGGTAAGCTAGGGTGTGAGCTCGCAGCACGCTAGCTGCTCTGCACTAACTCCCCCTGTGGATGCTGAGTGTGCACTAAGAGCGCCTGTTGTGCAGGTTGATACAGTCCAATGAAAGAAAGTGTGCTGAAAATTCACACTGTCGCTTCCTTCACCCTGACTTTCCCATGTAGACAAGCCCTTAGTAAGTCTAGGACAAAAAGTCCTTGCTCGGAGGTCTGGCTTAAATTCTTTCTTTTTCTTTCCTCCTTATTCTTTCCTCCTTATTCTTTCCTCCTTATTCTTTCCTCTTTATTCTTTCCTCCTCCCTTTTATCCCTCCCTTTTCTCCCTTTTCTCTCTTTTCTCTCTTCAGTGCAGATTAAATGTTACTGGGGCTTTGTCATCCCGGTGAAGACTCTCTGTACACGTAAATTTGGGGGAAGGAGGGAATGACTTCAGAGGGAGGCGTGGAGGTGTATCACCTGCAAGTGTAAAATGCTTCTGGACCCGATGCAGAAGGGGGCATGTCCTCCAAAGCATAAGGCGGGTTTGACTCAGCCTAAACAGCGTAAGCAGAAGCTCGAAGAGCATCATGATTTGGAGGAATGTACTTCACCTTGCTTAGAAGGTGAGGACCTATTTATATGTGAAACTCTAGGTTTTGCAGATGTGTTATTAAATATGTTTAATCTTCAGTAGTTAGGGACCTCATCAAAAAAAATTCTTGAATGAGTAGAGGCAGTAATTCTGTTCCTGATTCCTGAGATATCGGGGTAGATTAGTGTTGTGGAAATTATGGAAACAAATTAATTTTTTTATGGGTTGTACTTACTGATGGTTATTTCCCTCATCACATCTCACTGCCTGTTATCTCTGTTTATTTCCTCTTGAGAGGTAGGAAATATGAGAAGGGAAATTGTATGATCTGGTACAAAATGTAGAGCCCTCAGTCGTTTTGGTTTTAGATGTGGTCTAGCATATGCAATTTTGGCTGTGTCTTACTGATTTTTCAATCTAGATTTTGAAGAAATGGGTGATTCCGGTGACTTAAGTGATGGAATGAAAATTTGCGTATCTGGAGGGAGGGTGACAAGGCATGATTATGTACGTGTGTGAAAATGAACAACTCTTTTTCAGCTCATCTTGCTGTGCTAAAATAAGCCCAGTCAAATGGGTGAAATGGGTCAGGCACAGCGTTACGCCGTACTGGCTCTTCGGACGTGTATCCTGGCTCGCGGTGGAGTTTCACAGACAGCTTTTCCAACTTGCCTGCCCCAGCACTGATGAGGAGGGAGATACAGGCTCTTCCTTCTTTTCTCTCTCCAGTACGCGTGCGCTCACATACAGTTCCGTGCTTGTGGTTATGCTGGATGCAGTCTGTTTCATCCGGTGTTTCCAAATGCGAAGGAGGATAAGCAATTTGGGGGTAAAAGAGTAACTCCAGGGCTGTCTTGATGGAGAGAGCTTGTTTTAAGGATGCGCACAAACACTCGCTGAACTATAGAAAGCGTAGGCTGGGTTCAGGGCTTGGTGGTGTGTTACAGATCCTCCCCATAGGCCCCGTCTGTGCTGTCTTAATGGTCCACCACCGTCTTAATGGTCCACCGTTGTAATGGCTCAGAGGCACCGCCACAGGGGATGGGGGATTTGTGTTGCTCATCTTCCCCATCCCTGTTTGTGCGGTGCTTAAAATCAAAGCAATTATATCATCATCCTCTTTTCAACAGAGAGTGTGGTGGTGTTGTTGATGTAGTTTGTCTTTAAAGCAGAGAAATTACAGCGGTGGCTTCTGCTCGGTGTCCGGGCTGATGCGGCAGTGAGTTTCTGAAGTGTGCTTTGGCCTCCTGTAGCAGAGATCATGGGCAGTAAATGCGGATATGCCACTGCTTTGGGGTCTTTTGACTTAATCCTTCCTATTGCTGTTTTTTGTCCGCTGCAGTATATCAGCCGGTAGTTTGTCAGCCTGTAAACATACATTTCTTTATTTTATAGAGTTTATAAAACATAGGAAGAAGTTCCTGTAGGGTTTGGGAAGAATAAATAAACTCCCAACGTATCTGTGCAAAGGAGCAGGAGTTGTGCCTTATATTGTAATTATAACACATTGTTGATGGATGTCTTTCATTTAAACAAGCTAAAAAAACCCGCCTGCAACCTGGTAGGTGCTCTTGCTGCGATTTCCCTTCCAAATTAAATTGATCTATGCCCTTTTTTTCTTGCCTGGTGTAACCTCGCTTAAATTGCTTAGAGCAAATTTTTTTTTTTTTTTAATCTGTCTGGTCATTTCCTTTCTTTTCTGGCATCCGTGGTGGGAATATGTCTCTGTTTAGCTGCTCCTCCCCTACTTTCCATTTTTGGGAGACCCTTCTCCTATAAATGTGCCTGGTGCCGGCCTCCCTGGACCGCCGCTCCCGAGCGTGCCAAGCAGCGAACAAAGCTGAACTTTAGCAGTCTCTTGGCTTTCCAGTCGCCTGCCAGCTTCTGAATAGCGGCCGGGGAGACTGACGAGGCACTGTTCGCCTCCCGCTTTGCTGCTCTTTGGCAAGGCAAGGCTGGCCACTGGGACCGTGCCCTCGTGGGCTTATGAAGACATTACTCGCCTTCTTTTAGCCTGGGTTTGGGTTTGAGTGACTCCCTTCATAGCTAGTGGGGCACAGAGGTGGGATTGTGCCGCGGCTGAAAGCGCGGGCTCTGCCGAGGTCGGGGCGCTTGCACCGGGGTCCTTCCTGTTTTTTATGGGCGAGAAGAGTCATTCAGAGCATCGCTTTTTCCCTTTGAGCATCAAACGCCTGAGCACAATTAAGCAGGGTGAGGAAAAAGGGACCCTCCGCCTCCACGGCTTTCCTGCGTGGAGCTGGGAGGTGGGGGGACTCGGTGCAGCAGGAGCCGTGGCAAAGCCTTGCTGGGTGGGGGGCGGCCAGCTCGGCACGCCGGGCGGCTGGCGCGCCTGGGAGGACTCGGAAGGCGAGGGAGATAAGGCTTGCATCCTAGTAACCCGACTAATAAAAGACTTATTCCAGCCTTAATAAGCTCCTTGGACAGATGGATTCTGTTGGACAGATGGATTTAATCTGGGAAAATGATTACACGGCTTTTGTACTCATTAGTGTGTTTGGTCGTGGTATTTATGCATTAATATTCCTGCGGTAGGTTGGTGAAAATAGGGTGGTGTAAACCTGCACTGCTTTCTGCTTGCAGCAGTGGGGCAAGATAACTTTACGCTTCCCTTCTTACCCAGTACGTGGTGAACACGTGTGCTTGTCTATATAGGCTCTATATATTCCTGGGATTCTTGCATGACTGAGGTGCAAACTTTTATTTTGGTACGGCTGTGAAACCCTGCGTCCCCTGAAGGTGCGGCTGTAAGTGATTTTCCAAGCAGGTATATTCTGCCCGTGGCTCGTGTGCAGCCATGTTTTTGAAGGAGACTTGGCAGCTCTTCTAGATAGTGAGGGAGATCAAAGTTGGGACTGTAGGATTGTCCTCACGTCCCCGATAACACAGTAGACAGCAGGGTGGACCAGAGGGTAGCTAAATAGCTATAGTCGTCATATAACAGAGGAAAACACTTGCACTGGAGCGGGTGCATAATAGGAGATGGTTTGAGAATAATTAATGTTAGGGCAGAGGACGCTAATAAGCGTCGTCTCTCCCTAAGGTTTGTTGAAAGCAAGAAGCTATAGAAAGAACGTGCCAAACATTTTGTGTTTGGACTTTTTATTTTCATTGACCTAAGTGAGAGGTACTTAATTTTAAGCACTTAATTTTCCCGTTATGGACGGGTGTCATTTGCAGCTCTGGACTGGCTGGGGATGTTTGAAATAGCTGGAGCATGATGAAATTTTAAATGAAGTCAGAAACCGAAACTTACAGTGGAAACTTTCTTCATATATTTAATTTACTACCTCCAGAGCTAGTGGAAAAGGGCTGGGGGCAGAGGGAAAGGGAAGAATGATAGTCATGAATTGTTCCGCGGGTGTGTGAGTGGGTGTTTTAATGGAGGAAAAAACCAAACAAAAAAGTTAATTTCACAGGGTTTATAAACCTACCCTGCTATAAACTGAAGCGGTGTTTGCCAAATATTTGTTTTCTTGCTCCTCAGCACTTCATTTTCCTTTAAGTGCTTTACCAACGCTACCTCTCAGGGAGGATCAGCTCGGCAGTGACCCCCACGTCGCAGGCGCTGGGGGAGCGGCCGTGGGCGGCAGGAGGCAGCGGTGCCGGGGAGGCGGTGGGTTTCGTCACCCGCCGTGGAAGTGCGGGCCAAGTGGCTGGCAGCGTGAGGGTGCGGGGTTGAGTGATGCCCAGCCTGTTGCCTCCCTGATGCAGGGCTACCTGCAGGATGGGCAGCCTCCCGCTTCTGGCGTTGTCCGGGGGGGATCTCCTTTGAAATACCTTTACCTGTGGAGGCATCTGCACTTTTGGTTTTCATACTGAGCGTGCTAAGGCTAAATTATTAGTATTTAAAATGTTTCTGTGCTTTGTCAGATGTAGCATGCCCTTTATCTTTTCCTGCGAGTAGAGAGGAATAGGGGAGCCGGCTTCTGTTTCTGTCAGTGCCTGGAAACCCCAGGTAGGGGTGTCAGAGGTCCCTCGTTCAGCCCTTTCCTCACGCTCCCTGCAAGCCGCGGGGTGCGACGTGGTAAGCGAAGACGGGGCTCTGGCAGCGCTGGGTGCTCTGCAGCTGGAGCACAGGGTGCGGGTTGTGCTGGTGCTTGCATGGCTTCCCTGCCCCTCCTCACCATACTAATGCGGATTAGTATTAAAATAACACAGACTTTAGTGTGGAAGGTGTGCGTGTTTGATGCTCTGCTTTTTTTTGGGTGTCTCTGATGACTTGTTCAGCACTTACACATGTCTAGACTTTCTTGATGCTGGAAAAAAAACAGAATAAAGGACTCCAAAAATGATGTGCTCATGTTTCAGGGACCTCAGGGCTGTCGTGGCGAGATGTGCAAGACCTGGTTGCTGTGAGAAGGGGATCGGGTTGTCAAGCAAAGAGCAATTAAAGAGTTCTTCAGGGAACAGATGATCCCAGCTGTGTAATTAAAAATAGTGGCCTGCTGCTGTCAGTGCTGTTTGGGTTTGCAGTTGGAAGCGGAAGCCGCGGAGGGCAGCAGGCTGCTGCCTCTCCCAGAGCCCGGCTGTGGGATGCAAAGGCCTGGCTGCTCAGTCCTTCCCTCTGGTACCCTCTTTCCCCCCTGTTTTCCAAGTACACCCACAGGGAAGCCCCCCCGGTCAAGGGAGCGAGGGCTGGTGCCGATTGCCGTGCGTGCTCTGGGATGCTTGTTTCTGTGCAGCCTGCTTCAAAGCACCAGGCGTCCCCGTGCACAGAAAACCTTGTTCTCTCTGTGTTCCACTCGATGCTTCATGGGTTCCTCTGAAAAAAAAAAAAAAGGTGCTAACACAAGTCTTTAGTTACAAACAAAAAGCAACAGTCAAATAACGGCTGTGGAGCAGCATTGTTTATACTGGCTAGCAGTGAGTCTTGGAAATAGATTTTCCCCCAACTTACAGAGTTTACTTTTCTTTTTTGCCTTTTTTGTTCACTGCTGTGGGACTGTCCACCATGCAAGTGGTTTTCCAGTATGGTGTACTGTGTTATATATTGTATTAATAAATCCCTTTATTTAGGGGAACTGTCTCTTCGGCTTCTCTCCTTTATCTTTTAATGATGGTTTTGCTCTGCTTTCTGACTGGTGCCATGAATCATGTGGGTGTTAATAGATCTCTGTCAAGGTCTGATTGCTCACAGGATTCAGAAGGGGAACAAATGATTAGACGTCTCGTAGATGAAGAACTGCAGTAGCTGTATCATAGGTTGAAAACCCCCCAAAAAACCAAACCTGCTAGCATGAGGTTATTTTTCTGTGAGGAAAGGTGATTGAAAAGACAATAGAAAAGCAAATCTGGCATAACTGCGGCCCTCCAATTCTTTTAGTCTTGTCCAAGTGTGTAAAGGAATGCAGATGGCATTGGCCTTTTTGGCCAACATTTTCTTTGCTTGCTTGTTACGGTTCTTCAAGGCTATTTGCATCCTTTGCCTGTGGCAAACCAGAATTTGCTTTTCTGGTGAGATTTGAATGACACAAGGGAATTTCTGCTGTAGTTTTATTTAAATTCAAAACACCTTCTGGATCATGTGGCCGGTATCCTCTGTTTTGGTAGGAAAATTAATGTGTTTCCCATATTCAGCTTGCAAGGAGCAGTTGCTGGTGTGTTGAGCTGCTGATACTCAGCTGGATGGTTCAGGGCTGCAGGATAAAGACTCCTGGCTAAATTCCTGTGCTGAACTCGTTGGCAAAGCGACTAACCAAGCTAGCATTTGTGATTGCCTTTTTAATTCACTTATGATGCACGAGCAAACTGAAATATGAAGGGACAGCCAGGCACCTCTGTGAATGCTTGCAGATGAGCCTGGAGGGGTGTTGCTGTGCTGCTGGAAGCACTTTCTTGGTGGCAGCTGGGAAGCGGGGAAGGAGTGCCTGCCCCGCAATGCTCCAGTTTTTATTATCACACAGCTGTGGACAGAGGCAGCTGGAGCTCAGATGCTGCTCTGATGCAGAGCAGGCAAAACGTGCATGTAGGTGGGCTTCAGTAGGTGAGTTTTGCTGCAGAGGCAGGGATGGATGGCAGACCCTGGCATGAGGAGACCTTCAGCTACCTCAGTACGACCAGCCAGAGCTTGTCTGTCTGGGGTCCGTTAATAAATGTGTTCGGGTAACATTGGCAGAAACGAGAAATTATCCTCCACTCCACAAAAATACACAAAACCCAAGTTAGTATGTTGGGTTTCTTTGCTCAGAAGTTATGAAACGGTAGATGCACAGTTATTCTTGCAGCAGCTCCTTTTTTGCATCCTCCCTTTGTGTAGCCTAAAACACGGGCAAGTGGAGTGTGATGGTACTTTATCGTAACGCCAATTTGCAGGGAGACTGAATGAGAGCTTGCGTGGATAAAAGAATAGTCTCAGTGGGGCCAAAATTTGGGTCCGAGTATTGGATAGCTCCAGCACAAAGAAAAAGGTTTCTGCCGTAGGTTTAGGGTAGGGTATGGTGAGTTTTTTTCATTTTTCAGCAACTGTAAATCTGTCTGGCTTTGGCATTCCTTGAAAAGTACTGTTCTTTCACAGCATAGCTGCCATACACTTTTCTTTTCTTCTGGTCTTTTAGAAATAGTAATTCTTTAGACTAATCTTGCTCCGAAGGGTAGGTATGCATTTACTATCCAACTCTGCTCCGGACCATACTGGCCAAATCCCAAATAATTCCCAGATTTAGTGAGATCAGAATCCCAGTCCTGGGATTCAGCAGTGGGTTACAGGTCATGTGTGAACGTGCCATATATTGGATGGAGCTGGAAGCTGCTCTTTTTGAAATGCCTGTGCTTAACGTTGTAAGCTCTTTGCCCCCCGACCCCTGTTCGCCGTTTTGGGGATGACTGTACATTATCGCTCTCCTTGGAGATTATTTGCAGCGGTTTAAGCTATGCTGATTGCCACAAGTTGAGGCTGTCAGTAAAGTGTATTATTTGGGGTGCCTTTGTAGCTTAAAAATAAATAAAAATAAGTATTTTTATCCTAGCCTGTGTTCTTGGGAACTGCATGTGCACGTTAACCAGTCCTTGGAAACACCTTCTTGTGGCAGGCCCTACTGAGTAAATACTATAATCTCTGTTAAAAAGTGGCAATTTTAGTCTCTTATTCTGTCTCCCTTATATTTCTCCTCCCGATGTTTGTTCAGCTTGATTGCTTGGGAGCATGCCTTTAGGCTGGTGTACGTAGAAGGCTGCTGTATGAAGAGTTATCTTTAGTTTTGGATGGATGTACTAGGGCATTGATACTGAGGAAAATACAGGCGTGCTCTCAAGTTTACGTTCACAAATCATTTCGTTGACTAGGGGCCTAAAGGGACAAATTATTCCAATTTATTCATTATTCGTTTTTGTAATCCTGGATTTGAAGAGTTCCTGTTTGAATTAGATGCATCGCAAATGGCAGAAACCTGCATCTAGTTTATTTTACGTACCGAAGATCTAGAAATGGTTGGATTTGGATTAATTAGAGCTAACAGTAATAAATCTTTTTAGCCATAACTCTCAGACTGTGGCTTGAAGAACAGATTCGTCACTGTGATTGGAGGTGACATGAAAACTGAGTCATGGACTCAGCCCCATCCAACACTTGCATATAATACATTTTAATTACTTTTAAATTTGGAATAAAAGCCCATCTCATGAAGACCTCTGTTTTTGTGCTAAGAGCGTGTTTTGTTTAAAGTCTTTTGCTTGTAGACTAACCTAAGAAATATTAAACTGAGAGATAATTTGCCTTGTCTTTTTTATGCGGTATTCTTATGCCCTGTGTCGGTTTTGAACAACGTTACCTTTGGGTACACGATGAAGTCGATGACAGGTCGATGAAGTATGACGACAAAGTCAGGCTTAATTTTAGTATATTTTCTACTCAGAAAGTTCATGAAGTTCTTTTACAGTCTGATTTAAATGTGTCTGTGAGTTGCTTAACCCATGTTTGAAGTGGAAGGAGAAACTTTTCAGCAGGGCAGAACGTGTAATCATGGAAAGTGAATAACAGCTTGTGATTATGGAATTGAAACTACTGGTGAGAATTTTTATAGTGGCATGTAGTTTATATAACTAACCGAATTAAAATTTAACCATATGAGAATATCTTTCCTCTTACGGAAGACGTTTACTTAAAAAAAAAAAAAAGAAAACAAACCCCAAAGGAATCCAGCAATTACACGGAGTGCATTGCATTTGATCTCGTACCAATCTTCTCCTAATAGTATTTTAAAATATGAATTTAATCTTAACGCATACATAATTCTCTCCTATTTCTACTTGTTTGATTTGGACTGCAAGAACAGACCAGCAGCTAATATCTCTGTTTATCAATACCCGCTTCCACATCGCCACCTCCTCGGGGGAGAGCTTTTGCTTTCGGAGCAATGTTTCAAAAGAACTTTCCTAAGCTCAGAGCTGAGCTCTGCTCCCAGAAGCTGGCAGGCTGGCTCCTCCTGAGGCGGCTGGAAGACCGTTTTAATTTACCTGCTGCTTCTTCCATAAGGAAGAAGACATCTGAAAAAGAGAGGGGAGTAGGTAAAAAAAAAAAATCTGCTTTTTCCATTGAGCTGTACAACTCCGCTTAGCCAACTTGATATTAAATCCTGATAAAAAGAAAACAGGAACTTTCTCCTTTGCTTAGTTGCTTTATGTCAGCATTACATCCTCTCAGCTGCACTTAGTGCTGGGTCCTACTTTTTAAGATGCCAGTAAGCTGCCACCCTTGATGTAAAAGCCCGTTTCCAAGAACTTAAGCTTCTTCTACACAAAAATCCAAGTATATTTGGACTAGCCTAAGAGCTTCCATGTGGGATCAGCCTGTAATGGCCAGGCTGCTGTCTCTAATACTTGGCAGTGATGGAGGAAAGGATTAAATATATATATACAGAGAAAGAGAGACACCTCCCATAGGATATCCCAACCTTTGGCAGCTGATGGTGGGGCTGTGGGGTGGGTGCTTTCTTTTTTTTTTTTTGTTTTTGGACCAAGGTTGCGCCTACTTCATCCAGGCTTAATAGCCATTATGGTATAAACCATGTTTCCACCTTTGGCTTCACTGGCATCCTGTGGCAATGAGTCTGGCTGTGTGAAAACGTACTGGTTGAACTTGCTGCCCAGTAAACAGCGGTGGAAGCACAGTGGTGTGGCTCTTCTGGGTGGATTTCTCCGCCTGGGGAGGAGCACCCAAGAGCCGTCTGCAGCTGGCACAGCATCATCTTTCCTGCCGTTCATCTCCCTCATTTCAAGATATCAAAGTTACACCTACACCTCGGCTGCTTGATGACCTGAGGGTTGCGTTGCAGGCGTTCACAGCCTGCTTCCATCTGCCAGGCATAATTAATGATACGTGTGTGTCTGTCTATTAGAGTATCAGGCTAGTGTAAACAGTCCTTTTTCCTTTGGAAACACGGCTGCTCAAAAGCATGCTATCACCAAATTGGTATTTGTTTTAATCTACAAGTTGGAAAAATATGTTTTTCTGATTTATTAGGCTGTCATGAGGGCTCCGTAAGTCAGGCCTGAAGCTTGCCATCTCCTGCAATCTCAACTGGGACTCACTTCCAAAACTGCTACGAATCCCATTTTTGCTGAAACACTTAGATGTGTTCTGCAGTTAGAAGAAGAGTACTTCAGATGAAAATTTGTCTGTTAACAGCGAATTCGGGGCTTAAGTAAATAAGTTATTTCAGCTTTAAAAATGTTTTTTTTAGCTGTGAAAGAGATCTTGTTCCTGAATTTCTGCAGTTCCTTTCGCACTTCTCAACAAAGTGTAGGATGAGTTTTATGAAGAATCAAAGCAAGTTTTAGGCATTGCTTGCCACGTAGTGTTTGATGGGTATAGTTTCTCAGCTGTAGCGTTGATCTGCTGTAATTTTCTAATTTGGCTCTCCAGCCTGTATTCTAAGTTTATGGATTTGCTTGTAGGTCTACTTTCAAAATTTCATGTATGGAGTTTGGTGCTTTAAACCATTCTTACCCTTTGTGTTATATATAGAAGGAGGGAAGAACAAAGCAAAAATTGCGCAAATAAACATTTCACGGTATATTCTTATGTATACAAACTCAGATGTTCATCAGCTCAGTAGGGAGCAGGACTTTTTCCTCATTATGGTATCCACCAAGAAATAGCTCAGCAAATTTGAATAGCCTAGGAAGACAGGAACAAAGGGATGTGACTCATGCAGTGTATGTCTTCCAGGGAGACCAATGAAAATGTGAAGAAAGACTGAAATTTTGTGTATGTTGTTTTTGGCATCTGTTTGGACCTGCAAAAAATCTCCCATTTTATACGGAAAAATGCTTTTGGATATCTGTTTCTGTCTCCTAAATATTTTCAGCAGCTTCAGAAACCAGCATTTTGCTGGAAAAAAGTTAGGGTTATGGTTCCTTTGCTCTTTGTTAGTAGAGAGCAAGAATTATTATGATTTACTGTAACAAATATTTTCAGAATATAATAATCTGAAATGAAATATGGGATGCATTGAAGGTTTCCCAAAATATGGAATACATTTTTCGTATTTTTCAGAGAGTATGTAATCTTATTTTTTTTTCCAGGATGGAGATTATTAAAAAAAGGCTTTTTTTTTCTACACCAGCAGTTGGTGACATAGTTTGCCGAGCATGCAGTATATAAACAGATGAAAGCTATTTTTGATGTGTCATTGTCTCAGCAAGATGGGAATTGGCAGCACCCATGAAATGACAAGTACTTGGCGATGTCGACTTTACCACATGGCTGTCAGTCTAGCGATTAAAAAGAACTGGCAGGCGAGGATTGCTGTGGTTTAAGCAGAGGAGCTGATTTTCTGCTTTAGAGCCTGATTCTGCACGTTTTGATTCATTTTATAGTTCTGAAATCCAGGTGACTTGGCTCAAGTGAGGCAGGGGTTGCTTGAGCGTCTTGCAGGATTGAGCTCCTCAGGACCAGGTCTGCTCCTCTGCAGACCCTCCGCTTGTGCTGCGGGGCTTGCTAGCGCACACGGACACATGCACACACGGACAGACGTGCACACTCGCTGTAAGGGTGTTGCATTTTGAGCCAGAAAGGTTCAGGCCTTGTATTGATCCTTGTGCAAAAATCTTCCGTGCACCTTTCAGCTCTGAACTCTGGGCTGAAGTTGTATTTGCTTTTTAAAGCGGCGCTTCTAGTTAGCATTGGACTAAGGAGGGTAAGTGGTTTTTTTACTGCTTTCTCTGAAATGGGCATCTAAAGTAACTGACTGTCCTCTTCAAGGTACCGTGGAGGGGAGATTTCGTCCCTTAGATTAGCAAGTGAGCTGAACACTGTTAATGAAGAGCTTGATCTGTTGATTGATGCAGAGGGGCAGACAACATGCCTAAATTTAGGAATTTTCTCTCCCGGCGGGTGGGGGTATATGTACCCCAGCCGTGTCACTTTTTGTGGCAGGGTGAAGGGGTAACATTGTTGCATAAAAGGTTTTTTTTATTTTAGTGTCACAGTTTAAAGGCTAATTGGAAGGGTGCTTGTAGGCTGTGCAGAAACGCTTAAAGGGCTCCTTGTGGAGGGCCCAGCAAAGGCCCTTTGTTCGGGGTGCGGGCTCCGGCTCGGCTCACGTGACGGCAGCGAGGGGATAAATAACGACAAGACATGTGCAAAGCAAAGGATTTACTTATCTTTGCAGCCCCCCCCAAGCCATCTCCCCCACCCTCGCCCTGCTGCGGGCCCTTGGCTAATTTTTTTTTGTTGAGCACGATCCAGTTCTCTCTTCTGCGGTTAAATTCGGCGCGGGGCGGTGGGGGGAGGAGGACGGGGAAATCTCCATCCGAGTTAAGACGAAGTTGCCAATGACTTAATGCTGCAGAAAGGGCAGTTCTCCAGACGTCTTTAGGATTTTAATGAGCGTAGCTGATGGTTCGGTTAGGGCTTTTCTTTCCTTTTTTGACAGATTGCTGATACCCATCCAGGAAATCTAAATGCAAAAATCATTCGTGGCTGCACCGTTGTCCTCCTCCTCTGTCTCCCCGGGTCCAGACGTGCTCAGCGTGGCAGCAGCCACGAGTGGGCTGTCGGCAGCGGTCGGTGGGAGCTGGGTTTTCTGTCCCGGCGAGGTGCTGCACGCCGGTCCTGGTCATAGCCCTGCTTTCTGCTGATGGGGATCGACCTCTGCCAGCAGATGCCGGTGATTGATGCTGGTACCTGGGTTTCAGAGGAGCACGCTCCTACCAACCCTCCGCGTGAGCCGTCTGTCTTTAATGACCTCTCCAGTGGGGTTGGGGTTTTTTTCTCTCAGCAGACAGGAAGGTTTTCAGTATTGTGCCTGGTGGTTTCACGTTACAAATCCTTTCAGCTGGCTTCTCATTTTATTGGCCATTTTGCTGACCACCTTCTACCAGCTGTAGGGAAGGGGAGAAAGCCGCTCTTGGGGGCTGAGGCTCGACTGCTGCCCCTGGGTTTTTAGCCTTTCCTACTCCTCCTCCTGCTTTTCAAGCTCAGTTTTAACTCTCAGTAGCAAATGCATGAAATGAGATGCTTAGAGCTATTCAAACCTGAACTCACTCTAACATTTTAAACTTACCAAAACTGTGTTAAAGGACTTAAAGCTGCATGGCCATTTCAGAAGTGCAGCAGGTATTAATTCCCAGAGCTCCATCATTAATCTTTACGGAGGGAGCTGGACCGCTGCATGTTTTTGACCTACGTTCCCTATATCTGACGGAAGGAAGAGGAGGTAAAATACAAATTAACTGTTGTTTGGTGCAGGTCTTTTTTTGCTTTGTTTTGTGGGGGACGTCAGGAAAGAAATGGAGGGTGGCACAGAGTTACCTGAAGCTTTTGAACTCTTCTGGAGGCTGAGAACAATACATATGGGAAGGAAGCATGAATTCCTGGCATCACCGCTCTCAGGATAGCGATCAGCAGAGCTTACAGCAGCCTAAAAAAGCTGCGAAAAGACATGTTTTAGGTTATACGTGTTTTTTAAAAATCCTTTTTCTAGGTGTTAGGACATGTCTTTGCCTTGTTTTAAGGAAAAAATGAGTAGGCATCACTGGTTAGCCCTTCCCGTGTTGCATACTTAACCAGATATTTTGTAAAGCTCCTATATACTGCCTATTCTATTTGAACACTAGTCTGACCCCACCTCCCCTCCTAACCCTGACCTCCAGGTTTTCCAGGCATTTGAAAGGTAGCCCTATTTCAGGTACAGGTCGGACTTACTGCTGTGCGCCCTCGTGGAGTATCGTGGTCATTTTGCTCAGCTCATCCATCATCTTCTCCGGGTGACTGGGCTTCAGGGAGGTCCTGAGCTCACACAGCCTGCCACGGGTTTTGAAGAAAACAGGCCTCTTTCACAGCTTTCTATGCTAAAGCTTAGTCAGGACTGCTTGCAACTTATGCTTTCAAAGCTTTCAGTTCTTATGGGAAGGTTTATGTTTTGGGGAGAAAGCAGGCTACTGGCCCTGGATGTTTTATAAGAGTGCCATCAGAAGAGAAAATCCTCTATGTAATCATTAGCATCTGATATTGCCAGTTGTCACAAATGCAGTATTACCCGTTATTATCCCTTAGTGCCCTATAGTTGTTACTGAAAGTGGCACTGTTTGGTCCCTGATGCTGTGGGGGGGCTTGAAATAGCTCCTGGTGGTCCTTCCCCATCGCACAGCACTGCCAGGTTCGGCAGCTGTCGGCACGTGCGGCCCCCTGCGTCCGGGGGAGGCTGGGAGAGGCGGCTGTGTTCAGGGCTGAACCCCGAGGGGAAGGAGCAAGCTTCTCCTCCTCCAGCTGCGCCACGCCGGCATTTGGGAGACCTTGGTTTTCAGGATGGGTAAATTGCATTAAATGTGGTCTTTTCACCACTGCCCTTGTGTTTTTAGAGGAGCCAGATAAAATACCTGGTTTTGGAGGGGTGTGGAGGAGGCAGACTGAAGGAAGGTTTTTTTTTTGTGTGTGCGCGTCGCTTGGACAAGAACTCTTTGACTCTCTCATGTAGATTTCTAAATTAATTCGCAGGGGGTGTGGGACCTGCAGCTCGAACTGTCAGAGGTGAGAAGTGTGACTATTCACGTGCCCACGTTTTTTGGGAGGGCTTAAAGAAACTTGTCTTTTTGGAGTGCGCACAGTATCTGTCTTCTGAAAATCACCGACTACTTCTTTTTCCTTTCTTTTTTTTTTTTTACCTTTGAAGTAACATTGAGTGTTACTATTTAATCTTCTGCAGTGCTGATGCTGACAAAATGCCATTGCTGGTGTGATACCATTTCCACTGCTGCGTGCAGAGGCAGCGAGGTTTTGGGGGGTGCTGGAGGTGAGGGCGGCAGCTTGCTCTCTCGGTTTCCCACCTTCCCACTGTGCGCTTGCTGGGGGACATGGCTTATCCTTCTGGGCTTTACCTCTCCTGCCATGGAGAGGCCCCTTTGGTCCGGGTCCTTAGGAAGATGAAGCTGGCGGAGGTTTTGGGATGCCCTGAAGGGCAGCAGAAGCCTGGAGGGGTGGGTAGCTCAAAGCAGGCACCCATGGTACTGAGTAGCCCCTGGGTACCCACCTGGTAGTCCCAAAGCCCTGGTGTCCTGTCATGCTCTGGCATCGCCTCCAGCAAGGTTGCTGATGGTGCTGTGGTATCCACACATCTCCCATTGCACTCGGGGTCACTGCTCCGTCTTGAAAATACCAGACTTCCTCTCCTGACTTGAGCAAATGTCAGGCCTTGTTCGTAAGCAGTATTTTCTTCCGCCCCCTTACTCTTCCTGTGAGAAGTCCCTGTGCTAGCCTTGAGAAGTGGATCAACGCTTGAATTTTCATTCCTCTAAACATGGTACTCCCATGGACTGACTTACAAATCCCATTGAAGCTCCTTATGCTGTTATTTGGTTTTGAAATATCTCAGATAGGCTCTTACTGTCTGTGGCAGCATGCTTATTTATTTACTTATGTATCCGGGGTGCCCTCTGGCCAGCTGAAGGGTTTCAGTCATTTTTGGCTGCACTTTGGTAGGTCTTTTAAGTGCGGTTAGGAAGCATGCTTAAGGACGGTTTAAAATTCTTACGGCTGAGCAAAATTACAGCGCGCTTCTGCCAGCGTTGTGGTGGGAGCCAACTGGTGTCGGGGGCCGTCTGAAAAAACATGCTTTGAGACGAGGGAGAGCCGCGGTGGAGACAAGGACGCTGACCTGTGTTACAACCTGGGTCGACCACAGCAATATCTGAGCCCCGCTCGACCCTTCTGCGCCATCGATGGCGGCTGAGAGCTGCCCTGCCTCCCTTCAGGGAGAAGGAGGCTTTGGAGATGAGATATGAGTTGATGGAGGTTGATGGTTGATGGAGGGGAGGCAGGAGGGAGGAGCAGAGGGGCTTCGGCATCGCAGAGCGGAGCGTGATTCACAGCGCCGGCCGCAAGCCGGCTTGCTCGAGCCGGCTGGCAGGAGGCATCTGTGTTTGTCTGTGTCATCCTGCACTTTCAGTCGGCACTTTCCATAAGTGTTTTTTTATAATAGCAGGTTAACCTTCCTGAGGGGAAAAAAATTGCCTAGCGGTTTAAGAGTAGAAGTCTGGCTATTGTAAAAGAAAATATGTTTGTAGTGCGAATGGGTAATTATCTCCCAGAGTGTGGTCTTATCTATTCTCTCTTCTCAAAGGATCTGATGATACCATCTCAGTGGCATTTCCTCAGGAAAGTTTGTAGCTCAGATCCCCGACCCACCCTGGCCCTGCTGGTAACGCAAGCCCCAAGCCGCTGGGAAGGGAAGGGGTGGGGGGGAGAAGGGAGCACGAAACGGGCATGTTTTCTGAGGGGGACGGGAGACAACACAGGATTCATTGCCTCCTTCGCCTCCGCCTGGCTCCCGAGTGCCCCATTGAGCCCGTCAGGCGTAATAGGGTACGAGTGGAGGTTTGCGCACACGTCCCCCTCGGCGCCTTTGCCGGGGCAGCACGAGCCGTGGCGTTCATGCGTATGCAGCGTGCTAATCGCGTGCATGTGATCGCGTCTCCTGTCGGTGTCTGGCCTAAGTTACTTAACAACCAGCAGATTAACCTTAGGAAGATTTCCTTTGGCTTGAGGGGGAAGCCTGTTCTTTTCTCCCTGAATAGGGGACTCAAGCCTTAGTTAAGAGACCAAAGGTTTTGTCCGCAATCCTTAGGTATGGGATGCACGGCACTGTCTTGTGTTGCTGGGCTTTTCGAAAACGTAAATCATTTGACGGGGTCTTGGACTTTTTTTTCTTTTCCTCCCAGGCAAGATTGGTCAGCTGCAAACTATATTAAGGAAATTAAGCATGACATCTTCCCTTGCCCGCAGATCAATAATTTATGTGTACGTGTTTGTGTATATACATGTATATAATATATATGTACACATATATGCATGTACAGATATACAATCCATTCATATAAATCAATCCATTCATATAAAAGTAGGGCTAGAAGGAGTCTCAGGAGATCATCCAGTCCTTCCCTGTGCCCCAAGACCGGATCACTTTGGTCTGTCAGGCTGTTCCTGATGGGTGTTTTGTGTAGCCTGTGGTCTCACGGTGCCGCGTCCTCAGGCAACCTCTTTCTGTGTCCCACTAGCTCTCACTGTTGAGGGTTTCCTAGTGCCAAACCTGAATCTCTCAGTCCCTGGTTTCTGGAGTTACCTGTCGTGAATAACGAGGACCCTGTAGCCTGTAGCAGCAGGCTCCCTGATTTCCAGCTGTTAAATGAAAACCAGCAGGAGTTTGTGTCTTATCCTCAGAAGAGACACTGTCTTTGGTAGGAATGCTGCCCTTGTTCACCCACCTCAGAGAAAGCCCTGACCCTGCCTGCTGGCTTGCTGACGGCAAGCACTCAGCCTCCCAGCACAGCAGCACTGGTTTTGCCTCCAAGCGATGGTATTCATTTTCTTTTTCTTCACCTGCTCCTTGAGACTCCAAAGAAGCGACTGGAGTTTTCTGCTGGTTTAGCTCTCTGAACCGGCTGCTGTGCCGTGCCTGAGCCTGGGGGCTGGAGGTGCGGGGAGGGGAGCCATCAGGCCTCTGCTCCTGGCGGCAGCAGCTTGCCCTTAGATGGGTTTTTAGCCATATCCTTAAGTCACACCCGCAGACATCTGCTCAGGGCTCGTCTGAGTGAGGTGTTAACCGCTGGTGCGCTGGCGGTGGGGCGAAACGCGGGTATGAGCTGTGACTTGCAGCAGTACGGTCTGCCCAAGGTAGATGGGCTTATTTTGACAGCGGGGGACTTGCGAGGTGTTGATGCACATACGTGGACTTCCCGTCCCCACTGCTTCCACGCCCTGCTTTCTACTTACGTTCTCAAAAATTGGCTTTTGCCCATTTTTTGCCTGTTCCCTCTTGCTCACGTAGTGGCTTCCCTGCTTTGCCTCCTTTACCTCCAAACAAGGACGGGAACTAACTTCATGCAGCTTGGCTGAAGCTGCAAACAAAACAACCTTCTCCTAAACACCCACTTTTTTTTTGGTGGGCGAGGCAGTAAACCTCTTTGAAAGAGCATTTTCACCACTCTTGCTTTCCTCTCTGGGGATCGATACTTTTTTTTTCAAATCTGCTTTTAATAATTACTGAACGTGATCAAATCACCCATGGCTTTTTGCAAGTGATCCTGTACGTGTAGAGAAGTAACTCCTGGCAAACTAGACCTTTTGGTTTCCTTATGCATTAAAAAAACGTGACTTGCTCTGCCCATAAACTGTACCAACCTTTCTATTTCTCCAGCTTTAGCTGAAAGGATGAAGTCAAGCTAGGAAAAATAGTCCTGCGTTCATCTAGCTAATGTGAGAGAGCCTGCTTTCATAGAGGCATGTTTTGAAAAGGCTTAAGTTACTCTTATGTTGTCCTCAAAAAACAGAATTTGTTTTCATAGCTGAGGACAGAATAAATGGATTTCTTTAAATGACAGTATTTTTAGTAAAAATGTGGGGAGTAGAGTAGTAATAAAATTGTCTGCAGCTGAGATAACATTTTATTTTATTTACTTATCTGGTTTTTTTACTAGTTGAGAGCTAGCACAAGGCATTGTCATTGCATGCACACAGCAAAGAGGCGAGGTGCTAATTGCTGTTCTCCAAGAAAGGAACAAGAGCTGGAGAAGCTCCACTTTGCTGGTGAGCTCCTGGTCTTTATTAGCAGCCTGTGATCTAATCTGCTCGCTCTTCTTGGTGACGTGCCTTTCTTCCTCCTCACCGTGTTACAAGATCGGCCGTCCATCCATCCATCTTTGAAGTCCATAGATGTGGTAACAGAAGCAAAAGTCATGGGACCAGGAGTCTGCTTCAGCCTTTCCAAATTACTTCTCAGTTCCTTGGCACCTCACTGAATACCCCCTGAGACATGCCTGGGGAAGGGTAGATATTTTTCTCCTTCTGACAGGGTTCATCACAGCTCCAGTCACACAGCACAGTGGTAGTTAATTGTGAAGCTGTACTAAAAGTGATGTCCTTGGCAGCAGTAAGTTTTTCTTGTCGAACTCCTTGGCATGGAAGTGGCTTTTAGCAACCCAGTACTCATGATCCTACTTCCTTAATTTATAAATATTAAATTAGAAGAATTAAATGTCTTCTGATTTTAGTCTTTAAGCTAATGAAAGTGAAGTAAATCATGGTTATGGATGAACTGCTATGTAAACTTGCCGCTGTAGAATATCCTGCCAAGTAGGATGCTATAACAAAGTAAATCCTATAAGCCCAGATCTTAATTATTGATTTGATTTAGGCATATATACAAATGCTAAGAAAATACTATAAATTTGGGTTCTAGTGTAAGTTGTAATTCAAGTTGTTAAACAGTTTCCATTATGAGCCTCAGAGTGGAGACCCTCAAACTAACTGATTGTTTTTTTTTTTTCCCTTCCCTGTTTTGGCCAAAAGTTGGCTCGTTCTCCCTAGAGATTGCATTGAATGTTTGGGCTCTGTTGTTTTGTTTAGGCCTTGGAAATCAGGAGGGAGATAGGAGGAATTAGTTCCCCTCATCTGATTAAATTCTATTCTTTCTTTTATAATGGACTATAGCAAACGTTTTAAACTAGAGGAAAAACTGGCATTAGGGAGATTTTGACTGCTCTGGAGACGTGGAAATATTCTTGTATTCATAGAGCAGTCCTTCAGTGGAAGAGTGCCCTGCAAAACTGCCTCCAACAGAATCTCACAATATTTTCTTAATACCAGGAGCATAAATAGTATCACAGACCCTATAGGTTAGGACTGTGGCGGTCCTGACAAAATTACATTTATAGGGAGACATAGTTGATAAAGGTGGTCAAAATTTTGGGCATGGAAAACCGCCTTTGAGCCTTGAAACAGAGGGAGCAAACTTCAAGCTAAATACAAGTTGAGTTGTTTCAATACAAGTTTCTGTCTAAGAAGTGGGTTTTTTTGTTTTTGGTGTTCTTTTTGGTGGGAGGGTTGTTTTGTTTTAGTTTTTTTTTAATATGTTTTTAAATTGCATGGCCTCTTTTTGAATACCACGGCTGCATTTTGACTACTTTACAGAACTTTTTGCTCATCCTTAGCACCACCCTAGCGTTTTCCCTTCTAGCTTACCAAGCGGCTGGGAACTTGCGGGACCTGAGTGTTGGACACAACGCAACCAGGTGAAGGAGCTGAATTTGCTGCAACAGTTGTTCAGGCCAGGCCTTTTGCAGACTGGCATTTCTGTCCTAATCGGGGCAGGATTTAACTCTCAGAATATTTGCTGTCTGGGATAGCTTGGTTGCACATGCTTTCCTGAATAAAGACATCAGCTGGTAAGCTGTTTGGGCTAAGCGGTTTGCCTATGTGGGTGGCTGAATGGTATCTAACACAATGCCGCTTTGGTCATGATTTGAGGCCACCGAGTGGTACTGCAGTATAAATAAGAAATAAATTGTTGCTGAGCCGCACTCCCACGCTGGGCCTGTGTAAATCCATTCAGTCCCAACAGACTGTTGTTCCAACTTTAATTAGCGTTCGGCGTGAGCTTCCCCCAGTACCCAGACCATGTCTGTAGCTGGTGGAGAGGCTGCAGCCCTATCTCTTCCCACTTTCTTTGCAGAATTAGCTCTCTGATTCCTTCGTGCTCCTAACTGAAGAGTTCCCGTCGAGTTCCCGTCGAGTTCCCATTGTGTTTGGTCCCTGTGCGCTCCCTGCCGCGCATCGGTGTTCACCTGCCTGAGCTCTGGGGACGCTGTGAGCAACTCTCATCCGCCTGGAGCGCGGCTCCTTAGGGAAGGGCTTCGGCTTCCTGTGCTGCACGCCGGGTCGGGTCCTCAGGACGTGGCTGGTGGGGAAGTTGTGTGGGCTGCAGGCTTCCTTCTTCCCCGCTGCCTGGATGACACCGTCCCTGTCCGGTTTCGGCTGTTTACCCTTGGGAGCTGGTGACAGCATGTGTATTTTTGGTGATGCAGAAATACTGCCTGGCAAACCCAGCCTTTTTCATTTATTCCTATGGACGGCTTGTACCTTGAAAATAACCTGCAAAACATCTGCATGCAGGGGTGTATTTACTCATGCTATAGACACCAGCTGTGAAGTTTCTTCCATCTGTGCCTCTGCCTAGACAGCTTAATTTAATTTCTGGCTTGCTGCAGCTGTACCTGCGGATGTGGGAGTCGTCAGTTCTGCCCATAGACCCAAGGCAGGCTCTCGCTCAACCTCTGCTCCTTTTCCTAGCATTTTTTTGAAGTTTAGGGTCCTCTTTGATCCTCGACTCGCCTAGGAAAGAGTGAACTGTGTAAACCTGAAGGTGGTTGGTTGTTCTACTCAACAAAAAAACCTCTCTGCTTTTTTTTTTTTTTTTTAAAGTAGCTTTATTTTTGCCATGAGTTTCGCCTTTGCTCTGCTTTACCTGTTGGCATTTGGACATACCGATATCAAACAGATAACCTGGGGGTATAAAATAGTTACTTATAAATACTGCACATGTAGCTTCTGCATTCTCCACAACGTCTTGCTGTAAGCTTGGTCTTCTTTTAAAATGCAAGAAACCTAATAGTTTAAAAGAAATGTGATAAAGCAGGTTGTTGGTATCAAACTCAGCTTCGGAAAGAGATGGGAGGAGGAGTGCGGGGAGGAATTGCACGTGGCTTTCACATTTGCGTGTGACATGAGGTCAGGTATGCATTTGCGCTGGATGGTGCTTTGGTGACCTTCGTCATTCTGTTGAATGACTAATCAAATAGATAGTTAAATGCCTTCCAGACCAAGTTGTTAGTCCTCCTTTCCCAACAAAGAGAAGAATAACACAATTTTAGCCCACTGTGCTGCTCCCTACTGTGCTATAGTGTTGGCCTCGCAGAGGGCTTTATTTGAAACTTGGCGTAGGGAGAAGATAATTGGACTGTTGCTCTTTTTTTTTTATTGTTCTGTTAAATTCATGATGCACTTCCCTCTAACCGATGCTCATTATATATAATCTTGTAAACTGCCCTGCTAACACTGCTAACGGCATGATTATCTCCACTTGTACCTTAGTAATATTCTAATGAATCAGAGGTGCACAAAGCATCAGGCAGAGGGTGAGTTTAGGACCTAATTAAGGATGTGCTGAATGTCTGCCCCTCCTAGAGGAGGTGGGGAGGAGGGTGACAAGTTCTCCCTGTTGGATGTGTTGTGCAGTTTCTTTAAATAGCTTGCAGCTGAGCGGGGAAGGAGGGTGATGAAGTCTGCCTGCTGAAGGGTCACGGGAGTGGTTGGCTACACCAAAGTGCTTGGTGGTCCTCCATCACAACATCAAATAAATCATGTCCCAGGGATTTGAGGATCTTTCACTTTGGAGGGTTCCCATCCTGCCCTGCAAAAATTGTCGTTTAAGAGGAGGGTTTAAACCTGTGGCGAATGCCAGATGGGTTGCGGGGCGCAGGAGAAGTCCCTGTGGGCAGAGGGTGCTGCATGACCCCGGGCTGCTCCTCGTTTCTGGAACCTTCTCCCTTGGGTTTGCAGAATTTTAAAATAGTTTGGCATAGAGTGAGCCATCGGCTGAGAAGTGTGGGAGGAGTTGGCCTGCGTTAAAGGCAGTCTTTTCTCACCACCCCTGAAACATGGAGCCTTCAGACAATCTAGTGACTTTTAAATTTGGAAACAAGAACACCTTAGGTTTGAAAGTACACCAACAGCTCCAGCTCCGAGCTGGGCAAGGTACAGAAGTGACAATGCTGAAGCAGTGGAGTTTTGTCCTGAAGGACAAAATGTCTCTGTAGAGTGGGAATTCAGAAATTTATTTCATTTTGCTTTGCTTTCAGGCTTACAGATAAAGATCTGCATTTCCTCTACATCAGCAAATCTCAGATTTACAGTCTCTTGAAGATGTCCAAATAATGCTGTTAATGTTTATTCAACAGATCTTTCTTTAATAAAATAGCTACTTCTTCTAGAGACTGTCTTAACCTGCTCAGTCCCTTTTGCTGTTCTGAAGAGCAGTTAGAGAATTAAAGTTAGTCCTTCCCGTAACCCCTTTCTGCCTTTCGAGATTTAACGTGGAAAGCGTTTAATATTCGGAAGCTGAAAGTTGTAATGCATATACTCCTTGAACAAATCACACTATCTTTTCAGGAATAGGAGATTTCTTTTTTTTAATGGAGTAAGAGTGAAAAATGAAAAAATGTGGAGGGATCTCATCTCACGTGAAGAAATAGTAAACAGTAGCCTTATTGAACGGGCACTCCTCTTTTTTTTTTCATCCTGCCTGCCAAATGTGGGATTGTTTGCGGCATGCCTTTTTACGAAGGCTGGGAAGCCATGCCTGCTCTTAAGCTGCTCGTGTGTGCTTTGTTCCAGCCATGTCGAGGCACTTCCTCAAAACCAAAGGGATTCCTCCCGCTTCCAGGGGCCACTGCAGCCCAGCTGTCTTCAAAACCTGGGTGCCCCCAGCCGGGACACTGCCTTCGAGCTGCTTGACTAGGGGTACGGCTGGTGGTGGCATCGCACCTCGCGGGTGGTGGGATGGGACCCGTGTCCCGCTGTCCTCCCCTCCACCCTCGTCCTCTCTGCTCCTCTCTGCCAAGGAGAGGTATGCTGGAACATCTGCCTAGCGCCCAGCATCTGCTCCAAAAGGACATGGATCTCTAATAGGTCTTGTGCTGTTTTCTGCCTGCCCTGGGATGTCCCACAAGGCATCAACCACCCATATTTAGACCACACGAATTGAACCGCAGGATGCTGGCAGTCCTGGCTGAGCCGCTCGCTGGAGGAAGGGGAAGTCTGACTCCGTTTCCTCGGTTTTCCCTCAGCACCCATGATCTTGTTGCTTTGCTTTTGTGGTGTCGGCCGCTCTCCTCCGGATCTGGCGAGGCACCGAGTGTGCCTGGTGCTTCTGCTGGAAGCGTCGGCTCCTGTTTCCTGGTCTCTAATGGCCACTCAGTACAGGGGAACTGCAAATACTTGTGTAAGGCACCAGTCCTGGTAATATTTAGCTGTTCCTTAATATGTGATCTATCTGTAGCAGCTTTTACCCGGGAACATCAAAGCACTTTTTAAAATAAATGTTAATGAATTACGCCTGACAACACAACTATAAAGTTAGTTAGTATTTTTATAGATTAAAAAAAAAACCCAGAGGAAATTGAGTTAGATGTTCAAAATTGCACAGGAAGTCTATGGCTGGGGTGGAAATGTGTCATCTCCTTCCAGACCTCTCTTCTTGACATGCTTTCTCCCACCTCACAGTATCTCATGGTGACAAACATTCCAGACTTGTGTGTGTTCGTGTGTCTCCTTCAGTGTGCCTCAAGTTGCTCAGGATCTCAGTCTCCTCGTGAACTTTTCCTCCCTGAATGGTTTTGAAGCTTCTGGTAGTTTTCATGGCAAAGCTGGAAAACTAGATTTGGGGGTGGGGTGGGGCATCAATGTCTGGAGTATCTCCTGGGAGTCAGCTCTCTTGGATGCTGGCAACGTTCCCATCTCTGCATTGTCTTCCAACCTCAAACCCATTGTCCATGGGAGGACCTTTCTGATGCTTCTGTGTTCTCTTGTAAGCAGATGGTTAGAGCTACCTACTGGGTTTAACAGGAAGAAGAGATGGTTGGCATGTTTTATCTTGCAGAGCAAAGACAAGGTGCAAGTACATGCTCTTTATATACTGGATGCTAAGGCTGTTTCCTCTGAGGAAGTGGAAGGTGGTACAAGAAAGCCATCGCTTTATTTCTGTAGTAACAGACTTTGCAGGATGTGGCTTGAAAAGAATGGAAAGAAACATTTGCAAACTGAGAAGACTTAGGGAAGTGGTCATAAGGGTAGAAATACAGATGCTGTTTGTGTCAGACTGTCACTGCATGCATGAATTGAAGGAAAAATGGTAGCAATGCTAACATCTAAATGCATATAGAAGTTTCTCCACAAATAATTTATATGTGCAGAGGTACTCTGGCACAGCTGCTGGTTTCTGAGAGCTTATGGTCTGCTAAAGAGTTTTGCAAAAACATGTAATAGATAATTGTTTTTTAAGTTTTAAAATTTTTGTTATTGTACCTTTTCATTTCAGGGGTCTTAACTATCTCGGTGTTGTAGATTTGGGAAGCACCTTGCATGTTTTGGATATTGCAGCAGACAAACAATACAGAAATTTTTTTTCTCTGTCTTTGAATGTCAGGCTGGTTTTTTTTACCATACCAAATTTGAGGTACCTGTATTTGAATGTTGACCTTTTAGTCATGGCTGAAGTGGTGGGAAGGACAAGTAGAATCCAGTCCTGGAAGAGCCTGTGTCTAACTGTGGTGGAAAGAAGCGTCGTTAACGCTCATTAACGGCATCATTAAATGGATAAGCCTTCTTTAAATATAGCTTTAAGGAACCAAATTATCTTAATCTTGAATTGGCAATAAGTCGCTGACACTCTTGAGGCAACTTTTTTTTCCATTAGGAATGAAATTTGGCGCTCTGAAGGCAGACTGTCCTGTGTAAAGAGCGCATAGGCAGGTTGCGGTGGTAGCTGGGATTGCTAAATGCTGGAATTCCCTCATCCTTACAACCTCTTGTGTGCACGCGTGTTTCCCGGGCCTGTCTGCTGTAATGGCCTGCTGTCACCTGTTGGCTTCCTAGCAGTGGCTAGGCAGGGGTCCTCTGTGAGGGCTAATGGTGCTGGAAGCAGTCCCTTTCTCTTCTTCCTCCTCCTCCTTGCTTTTTCTTTGGCTGTTGCTTCCAGCTTTCTGGAGTGGGTGCTACATCTTTATGTCATCCATGAGACAGATTTCTTTGTCTGAGTTTGGATGTTTAAAGCGAGCAGTGATGTTAGGAAAGGAGCTCTGTTGGTTTCCCCCCCTCCCCAGTTGATTTTTCGTTGCTCGTCACTCTTGCCTGGGCCGTAGCCGTGTGAGTGTTACATGGGATCCAGTATCAGGTAATCTTGATTCAAGAAAGAAAGGCTTTGCTCGTCATTCACAAGGTGATTCTAGCTGGGGGAAATGAAATCCTAACAATACTTGAATTTATTAGATATTCTCGCTTGAGATCCTGTTTTCTGAGATGAATGGAGTCGTCATCGCTGGGAGTGCTGAAGATCTGATGTGGAGGAAGAGATGAAAGATAAGGCTGTACTTGCACCTACATGCCATATCTTCAGCTCCCTTGCCATTGACCCATCCACCAGTAAAAATACTCTCTCTTGTTTGTTTGCAGTCGTTACCTCCTATCTCCCAGGGCTCTGCCAAAGCTGTAGCACGGCATGGTTCCCCAGGGCGTCCGTGCCAAGCTGGACATGCAGACCTCCACCCTGGTTCCTCGCTGGGGGTCGTCTGTCTTCTCTGCCGTGTTTCTGACTGCTCTTTCTCGGGTCTCTTCCATAGGGCAGCCTGGAGAAACGTAGCCCGAAGGCCTCCTTTTTAAGTGAATTTCCTTGAAGAAACCAGACTTGATTTAAGCATATCATGTATCTTCTAGTTTGTTTGCTTGGAACGTATTGGCACAGACTCGCCTATGCTTTGAATGATTTCTGTCTTGAGGCAGAGCTAAAACTTGTCATTAGTAAGTGTGTGCTTATCATTGCGCGTGTGACACATTCATGGGAGTCATAAAAGTAAAACAAATGAACTTCTGCCTGCAATGAACATGAAAATGAAGACTGGAAAGCTGGAGTGATTTACTTTGAATTCACACTAGTAGGTTTTCCTGATCGTTTTCAATTGCTTTTACTGAAGCTAAGGGTGGTTCTTGAAGATTTTCATGTAGCAGTCAACTAGACTGTTCGCTTTTTCTCGCTTGCCGCTTCTTGTTGAATTTCACCCCCTGATTTCAATGCTAACTATAAATGCAAGTGGCAAACAGTATAATTAGGTAGATTAAATCTCTCCTAGCTACAGGCTTATTCACATAATGGAGAAATGTTGGTTTTCTTCTTTTTTTTCCCTTTTGCTTTGGAATAATCTCTCCTGAAATTCTTAAACTAATGAGCAGACCAAATGGAAGCTTTGCATTATCCATTTTTAAATGTGTACAGAAGATGGCTTGTAAGCTACTGAAGCATTAGTAAAAAATGAAAAAAAAAAGCAGAGTCATCAAAATCGATTAAAATAAAATCAAGCACTTGCTAATTTTGCTAAAATGGAGTGCTGGCATTTGCCAGTTACTTGCATTTGCTTGTTTTCTCTGCCCCAAACATTCGGTTGGATATTGAGGAACCCTTGTTGTGTGCTCCCTGCGGAAACTTGGATGTTACAGCTCCTTAGCTTTAATTTTTCGGATCCTGGATGATTTTACCTCTGATCCTCTTAGCTTTGCTTCTTTCTTCGTTGCACTTAGGGTTTGTGGCAAAAATCAGAAAAGGAAGCTCCTGTAGCTTTCCACTGGTGGAAGGTACAAGCTCCTTCCCTTCTTTCTCCAGTACTGGGCATCTTTCATGCTTCCAGCTTTGAATTCTCGTGTTTATTTGAACTCAAGCCCAGTGTAATATCAAATTAAGCTTTTGGGGTTTTCTTGATGTTTCAGATGGAAGGTCATTGAAGGCTTTGAGCCTGGTTTTGTTTATTTTCTTCCCAGGCATCTCTGTTTGAGAAGTGCTGTAGCTAGACGAAGAGTAACACAAGAACCCTGTTCTTTTTACTTGTTTTTGACTAAAACATCCTCCCAGGCCCTGATCTAGGTAGAGAAAGACCTTTGGGACAGAGCTGTGTGTCTGTGGGGACCCGATTGCCCTCTGTAAGGCTGTGTGTAGCTGCAGCGGGTGCCCCCGTGGTGCCTTTTCCCTTGGAAAGAGCCGGTTTGTAGGAGCCTGCCTCCCTGCCATAGACAGAGTTAGGCAGAGGTGAGTGCTGATGGAAAATGTGTTTTGGGGTGTACTTGTGTGTCTGTGTGTGTGTTTTTCACCTTCAGTGATAGTAGAGCAGCATTTCAGCACAACGTTGCCGGCAGTGGGGCTGCCAGGGGTCACACAGGGCTGCGCCTTGGTGGCTGCCCCCGACCCTCCTTCCCTTGATGCCCTGTGGTTTCTGAATGTGGGTGGTGAAGCACCCTCTGGTGCTACTGGGCTGGTGTGGGTGGGATGGGCTTTTGACTTTCGTCAGGGTCTTGTGGCACAGGGTGGGTGATGCGGGTGGTGAAGCGGGGGTTGGTGCTCAGGTTTCGAGCATCGTGCCATAGTCAGCCCTTAATTCAGCTGTCTGTTTGATGGGGCTGCCCCGCACTTGGCATGAACATGCATCTGTGCATGTGCGTGTCTTCAGACACGGCCCATAATTGACAGCACGTTGCGCTAAATCTTGTCTTGTATGTGCTTCTCCTGGTGATCCATTGGTTCAGTGAAACTGCTTTAAGTGTTAAGCATTACTCTCCCTCGTGTTTTGAAAGACAAGCCCTTGGACTTGTTATGAGTTCTACTTTGACAGCAGTTGCAATAGCTGTGCATTGTATAATTGAGCAATCAATTCCAGCACGCTATATTGATGTTTTCAGTGCAGACACATGATTATAATAAACTGTAATGCTCTTTCAGTAATTAGACAAGTGGCTGTAAATTTAAAAGGCAAACTTTAAAAGCATTGGAACTTTCGGAAATCCAGTTTTATTACAATTTAAAAAATAATTACTTTGTTTTAGCTCTCCTTAGAGTGCTGTAATTTGGGATAGGCACAGCTGGTGTATGTAGACCCCTCCCCAGCATCTCGGAAATCCAGTCCTGCTGGTGATACAGCATTCAGACTGGTGGTAAGGATTTTGTTTTTTTTCCCTGATGTGGGGAGAAGGGAGTAGAAGAAGTAGTAGGGCAGCATCACAGCTGATTTAATTTTGTTTTCTGTGCATGACACTTAATTGGAAGATTGCTTAATTCTAGGAACTGCTGTTCTGCACCACCATACCACATAATGTATTTAGGTCATGGCTGTAGCGTTTGGTCAGAGTACCTGATTGTGTTTAACACGACTGTTTTCCAGATTTGAGTGGTGATTTGTGTAAATGGTGGGTAGCTTTTGAGGCAGCGTTGCTCAAACTTTCCTCTGTGGGTAGGTTTGCATACATTCTAGGAAACTGTGACTGAGCAAATACCTTAAAACAAGTGGAAGGCTTCTACTTTTTAAAAAATTTATTTATTCCCAGTCCCCCTCTCCACTCCTTTTAGTAAGGTTGGAAGCGGTGGAAAGGAATGGCTACAGCTTTAGCGTTATGTGTATCTGTGTTTGTAGGATTACAAATTTTTGAGTTTAAATTCTGAGAAGGATTAAGCAGTGTTTTCACTTGTGAATCCCTAACCAGAAACTGCTCCCTCTTACTGGAGGTTTCTGGGTTGTTTCCCACCTGGGTCCGTCTCTGAGCCGCAGTGGCTGAGGTGACCGGTTATTTTGCAAAGACCCACGTGGCAGACCCACCCTATTTTGCAAAGCCACCACGGTGTCGTGGCTCCAGCTGTGCTGTGAACCAGATGTGGCTGGGTGCATCCCTCGCAGTCACCTGCGTCTGCTCTTGGAGACATCAGAGTATGGGCAGATACGTGGGATCTTTCACAACTGCCTCTTTGGAAAACACCCAGCCAAGGATGGAAACTTTGGGCGTGTAGGGCACTCCTGAGTTGGGGCTGAATGATTGCTGGAGCAGTTTTTTTTGGTTTACCAGGGGCTGGGACTTCAGTCCTAACTGTTTACAGGCTTCCATTCCCATGTCTATATTTAGAGGAGATGAGCTGATGGGCCAGGAGATGGTCAGCCTGCTGTAGTCATCAGGAGGGCTGGCCCGTGGCCTGCTTCCTTGACGTTGTGCATCTGCCCTCAGCAAGATGGGACTCTGTCCAGGCTCGTGCTGCATCCCCGCTGCATCGCCCCCCGACGTGAGCATGCTGCCGGGATGCTTGAGGGGCCAGAGGGACGGTCTTGCTGCCCGTGCTGGGGGGTTGTTGGGGTTGAGGCGCCCGCCACCCCTTTCTTCCTTCCCCTTTGCTGCCTGGGAAGTGGTGCAGCATTAGAGAGGTTGGATGGGTGGTGATGCTGAGATAAGCTGCCTGGCTATAAGTGATTACAAAATGTCTTAGTCGTCCTTGGCAGGTGAATTTTGGTCCTCACTCCTCGTTTGCAGTCCAGGGCAATACAGACTTGTCCTATTTGTTCCAGTTTGCTGAATGATTTACAACCAAAAGCTTGGCCTTTCCAACTAACAATTTTTATATTACATCTAATGACAGTTCTGCTCCAGAGTAGTGACTTGTGGTCTGCAGGAATAGCTGGTGTTGGATCATGAGCCGAATAATACTTTCGTGTAGTGTCATGAGAAAAGAGTTTGTTTTTTTCTTCCCCAAGTGCAATTGTTATTAGAAATACTAAAAAAAAAAAGGTCTGCAATGTACATCCTACCTACAATTACAAAAGGCGTGTGTGTTGGGGACTAAAATCTCATAAATCCTTTCGCACTGAAATAACTTCTGCTTAATCTGCGTTATATTTGTACCCTGAGCGTACTGCAGGGTGGGTGGGGACCGGCTGCAATGGCAGCAGCACCGTGGGCTTGCTTTACAAGTCCTCCTGAGGAATTTCTTCCCCTTTTTGTTTGCCACAACTCGGTCTGCAAAGGCCCATGGTGTGTTATTTAAGAGCGGTGAACGTGTTTTGACTAGTTTTTGTGAGGCACTTGGTGTGTTCTTGAGTACTCGGTAAAAAGTAATAATCGGAGAACGCGCAGGCTCCATTTCCTTAATGAATGCCGTTCTTTTCCGTGGATTAACCTGCGAGCCGAATATGTTGCATAATGGCTTTTCTGTCGTGTGGCCCTTTCAAATAATAAACACGGTGGCCACCGGCTTTGGGAATGCAACTTAAATACTACCTAGGTAGCAACTGAGAGGAAATTGTGTTCACTTTGGTCCTTCTTTCGCTAAATAAATAAATAAAGGGCCCAGCGACCTCTGAGGTTGGGATTTTGTTGTTGGCAAGTCTGGTACAGAAAGGGTTGTTAGTACAGGCTTGGATTTCTGAGTCAGGCTCCCGTGCTGACGAAGCAGAAATAGTTTGAGGTCTGAAAATACTGCCTGAGTATTTGAAAATAGTTCGTGTGGACACAAAGCTGTTTACAGATCGCTCGCTGGCCACGTGCCAGTTTCTCAAGGACAAGGTAGGGTTGTGGGTTTTTTTTTTGCTTTAGAATCACAGATGTACTTGGCAGGGTATCAGAAGATAAAAATGCTGGAAAGAGCCTTCTAGTGCGAGTTCTCGTTTAATTAAAATACATATAACTTTGGGCTAAATTTGTGTTTTGCATCTTGCAAACAAGTTGGTAAAATATTTCTTAATCTGCTCTTACGTACGGGTTCACAGTATAAAACATGGTCCCCGTTCTTTTTAAGAATGCCTCCTCTTGTAGTGCTCCCTCAGCATATCTGGTGCCCTAGAAGATGCATTTTAGTTTCAGCAATTGCTGCCTAGTAAATTATGGCTCCCTAGCCCATAATGGCGAGGAGGTGTGACTAACTGGAAGTGGCACTGATGATGTTTGTAATGGCTAAATAAAGAGATGCCAACCAGTGTCAGCCCTCAGTAGGAAAAGCAAAAAGCCCTAAAACACACAGTTCCAGCCCTTCTTTGTTGTGCGTTGTAGCACTGGAGGAGAATTGACAGTTGGATTAGACTTTAATTTTTTTTTTTTATGTACATATAAAAATGTATATTTAAGAGTTCATTAACTTTGCTCCCTTACTGCTAGTGTTCTGGAATTTTTTAAAGGTTGCGGATGTGAAATCTTTCATTTTAACCACGTTGAACTAAAACTCATTACGCAGCCTGACTTCCCTGCTCTGCTCGGCTGTATTGTTCCACTGGGATGGTATAAATGAAAATAGTTCTCCTTCCCCTTGCCCCTCATTAATATTAAGCTTCAGGTCCTCCCCACGCAGTGTGTTTGTTAGCGTCTTGCGGTGCAGCTAGAGAAAAGGTAGGAGAGACGGCCGAACGTGGCAGTGTGTGTGTTGGGCTTCTCCTTGTCCAGCGGGCTGAATCAACAACATCAAACCCAAAAACGTATTAAAAAGGGAAATAAAAGCAGTGGAGCCAATTGTTCTCCCTTTTCCCTTCCCCTCCCACCATGTCTTTTGCATTTACAATGAGGTTTTGTACCTTCCAAAATAATTCCGCCATCCGTTTAGCGTACCTGAAATTAAAGAAGTTGATTTCTATTTAATAGCCCTCCCGGTGCTCGCTGGGAGGGAGGCTGGTGGACGCTGCGGGACGATGCCTCGGGCAGCCAGGCCCCCAAAGCGGCGTAGCCGAATGCGTGCTGTCCCTGCCTGCTGGATGCCGCCTGGTGAGGGACGCTGTCCCCTCACTGCCTGGGGTGGCCATCGCCTGTTTTTGGGTTGGTGTTGGTTACGGAGCTGCATGCAGCTCCGTGGCTCTTTCCGCCGCTGTTTTCGGCAGTAGACCAGACGCAGCAAGGCTGGTGGGGTGTGCGTGGTCTTGGTTTTCCTTCTCTCCTGGCGTATGACCTCTGACAACGTCGCCCAAGAGAGCGCAGGCTGCTTACAACAGCGTTGGTGCATGGTGGGGCAGGGGCTATCTATGGTTTTGATCTTTTCAAAGAAAAGTATGTCTTTTGTGGCATTTTTGTGTACCTAGTGCTTAAATACTTAAATCCGTCGGGAGCATCTCGCCCCGTGTTTCAGAAGGCGCGTGCCCAGCAGCGAGGTGGTTTCTCAGCAGCTTCTCGGCGGTGAGCAGAGTGAAATGGGCCCAGGCTTGCCTGGGTTTGCAGAGGGCCTTGGTCTCAAGGTGTAAATTGCTCCGTTTGGTCGGAATTTGATATGAATTCATTTAAAAACCAAACGAAGAGAAGCGGCCCCGGGCTCTTTTCATCCAGGCGTACTTTGATGTCACTCTGGAGAAGTGATCTGGAGACTCTGCCCTTTATCTGCCGCATCGCTCAGCTAAAGAGGTGCCTGCGTCGTTTCGAAGCTCCCGTCTGCCTGCGCAGGGACCCCGGTGGGTAGTTTGGGCCGTGCTTGGTCTGAGGTAGAAGCAGTGCATGGTGCACGACGTCTCTCTGAAGTGGCACCAGGTGGTTGTGATGGTGGGGGTGGCACCTGGCAAGCACAGGGCTTGCTCTGGCGACCTGTGGTGGTCTCCTTCAACCTGCTTAATGCCGTCCCTGCTGCAGGGACTTGCTATGGCCACACCACCAAACTGGGCCTGCCTCTCCTTCCGTCGAGATGGCCGAGATCCAACGGAGAGATTTGGTGATGAAGGTGGCTGCTGAGGTGTAAAATGAGAAATCTTCTGTATTTGTAGCCCATGTAATTTTGTATCTACAAGCACATATTTTATCATTTTGGTCTAAATTCTTGATGTTCTCCATCTGGCTTGTTTTTAATTATAGTTGCCAGAAAGAAATTGTTCTGCATAAAAGACAGCATTGCAGAGGGTCCAAAGAGACAAATCAGTGTTAGGAGGGGTGGATTTAGTGACTGGTAAAGCCGTTAAGGTAGGGTGAAGAACCCATTTGAATGAGAGCCGGACACAGCAGATTTTAGCTGATGTTTCCAGAGGAAGCCAAACGTACTCTGAGCCAACCGTGTCTGTGTGGGAGGTATGCCTCTACTCTGGTTTCATTCTTTTCTTTTGTTTTAGTTTGGGTTTTTTTTTTAATGTCTTTCAGTTATGTTCCAACTGAATTTACCTAGGTAAGTTTAAAACCAGAAAAAAATACAAGCAATAATAACGTTAGAGGCAGCTCTTCTCTTTTTGGAGAGGGCTGCGGGTAGGGACTCCATTATTAGGGAAAATGGGTGATAGTGTGTTTAGTGAAGGTCACTAGATCTGGACATAGCCTGGTGGTGGCTGGAAGGATGGCTCTTGAAAAGGATGTTTTCCAGGCTGGGGCCTCAAGCCGGTTAGCTGAAGTGTCCCTGTAGAAGAAGCATCGAATCTGGGGCAGGAAGCTCTGGGTGGCCACCTACAGAGCAGCAAAGCTTGATCCTGCAGCCAGGGTGCTGGGCCAGGGTGCTGGGAGTAAGCAGAGATGTGTCATAACTCTGAGCTCTGCCGTTGACCTGTTGTGATCCTGGGAAAGTTCGATTGTGGCTCTCTGCCATGGTTTTCCCACCATCCTTTTTTTTTCTTTTCTTTCCTTTTTCCTATTTAGGCAATGAGCTGTTTGGGAGAAAGAAATGCCTCTGGGTAATGTATATCCAGCATCTTTTGGAGTGGGAAAGCTACCACAAAACTAGCAATTGAAGTAAAAAAAGAGTGCATAGGACTCTTTTTCCTTATTAGCAGGTAACATCTTTTCACTCTGTCCCTGGAAGTACAAGACTGATAATAACTGTGCGTCTTTCATACTTCACAGAATGCAGTACTATGCATGAGTAAAATGTCATTGTTATTTCTTCAAATTTTATTCTAGAAGGAGCTTCCATGCCAGATAAATATTATCCCTTTTTTATAAATTTGTCTCCATCGCTGGAGCCTAGGATTATTTAGGTTACAGAATGCTGTATCAGTAGGAACAGCATTATTTTGGCTACAAATGCAACTAGATAGACTTTTTGCTTAAGAACATTTTGTATTTTATTATTTGTTTTTAACTGGGGAGGTTGCTTTCACTTTGTGCCATTCTGTCTTTTTGCTTGCCAAAAATGCATGTTCTGTTTCCTCCACCAGTGTTACTCCCATCGCTTTTCACAGGGTAGACCTAGTCCTTCTGGCGGGCGGGAAGAAACGTCTTGTAGAGTCCAAGTATTCGCAATGCAAAGTTGGTTGGTCTGCAACTTTCTGTGTTGGCGAGTGACAAAAAGAGCTGATGGTAAACATGCATTGGAATAGTAAGGTATCATTTATTGCACTGGTGTGTGCAACCTAATAGCAGAGTATTGCTCCATGGCCTATTGCCTCAGGCTGGGAGGAGTATAGAGTCAACTAAATGAGAAGCAAATTGAAAAGTTAATTTTGGCATGGGGGCATTGTACAGCACTACTAAGAAGTGGTACCATGGTGAGTTTTCACTTGATAGCATGTTTAAACCTAGCCTGCTGCTTCTGTGTACCTTGTAGCAACTGAAATGTGCTAGATTTTTTTTCAACTTAGTTGCTCTTCTTTCCACAGCTGTCAGCATAGGATACTGGGAGGTTGGAGAAGTTTTCCAAAGACTTGGTTGCGTACCGTGCACAGGATAATCCCAGCTTGCAAGTCATGAGTCACGCGTGCTGCCTTCCTTCCTTAACGTGTGATGTTGCCCCATATTCTACTTCCATGCCATTTAGCTGGGGAGCAAGCTTCTAGGAACAGTCCCCCAAAAGTCACGTTAATACACAGGCCGGAAACTGTATTAGTAGGAGAATTGCATTACTGTGGAATACATATCTTGGATAATTGGGGGGGGTTAGGAGGTAAATGAGCTGATAGGATTTCTTCTGCATTTAATTTGCATAGTTCTTTGATAACATTAAGGCATCTTAGGGAAAAAAAAAAGCACCATGAAAAACAGCACATAACACCACTTGCCTTTGAACCTTTCTGAAATAAAAATTTTACAGTAATAATGTATGCAGAGGAAGAAAGAGGCAAGAAGTAGGTGTATTAACTGACTTGGAGAGTGTGGGTTGGCTTGAAATTTATAATGTTCTGCAGATCTTGGCAGTCTACCAAGGATTCCCCTTGTCCCCTCTGCTTTTCAACATGCATAAAGCCCACTGAGATGAGAAATAAACAGCATATTGCTATCAGACATGACTGGGAATATGCTTAAGTAGTGGATTCAGTTTAAGATCCAGTTAAATGCTGCAGTGTTGCTGTGTTGATGAGAAGAGCTGTATTTTAAAACTCTCCATATGTAAATGAACTTTCTGTCATCCGCATGAGAAGAAGCAGGACAAGATTTGGGGTCAGCAGGCTCAACTCCATTGACTTGCTCATCCCAATGGGCTATTTAAAAACAGAACGGTGCAGTAGTGGTCCTAAAAATATTCTTACATTACTTCCTTGGGAGGATAAACAAGTACTTTAGTATGAGTTTCCCTCATGAAAACAGGGAAAGAAAGGCGAGGAGGGCGTGTAAGAAACGACAAGGAGTTTGGAAATTTTGGTCGATAAACATCTTAACATGGTCTAAATGAAGGGAATATGTTAGTGGGCTCTTTTCCATGGGGGTGGGAGCCAGGCTTAGCTGACAGTGCTGACGTTTTGTCATGGCCCCCACCCCGAGACCTAGTAAAGGGAAAACTCTCACTCCTGGGATGATGTAGCCTCTACTACCTGTTGCTGCTACGCGGTGCAACCTCTGCAGCCTCCTCAGTCCGTTGGCTCTGGAGACAGTCGTCTTACGCTTAACAAGATGCATCTAGGTTGCTGTCATCTTCATTGCGTATTTCATACCTGTACTTAACTTTCTGGCCAGAGGACAGTTATTCTGCGATCCCCAGCCTCTGATATTTGGTATCTAGCAATATTTTAAGAAACTGCTGTTTTCAGTTAGCATGGGTCGCGTTTTGCAATCTTGCGGTGTTTTTCAGATACTGGGATGGTAATTGCCGGCAATTTGCCGGGAGAAACAAAGCTGCAAGAACCTCCATGCGCCCTGGGGATGGGGGAGCCTGGGACGCCCCGAGGGGCCGTGACGCCAGACAGCGCTAAAAAAGGGGCCTCCTTCTGCAAGAAAAATGCTGTCCCGATGGTGTGTTAGCCCGTGGTGTTGCTGAGATGGTGTCTGGATGGGGCCTTAATGGTTACCACATTTGTGAAGTGCCCTGGGAGTTGGGTTTGAATAAATTTTAATCCCAGGAGATTGAGTTCAGAGGGTTTCTCCCGTCTATGAGTTCTGCAGTTCTTTTGTTGCATTCGACCACTTTGTGATTTTATTATTATTATTTTTAATGCAGACAAATTTTTCCAAAGCAAAAGCTGGCTATGAAAATCTGAAGATCAGTTTCCGAAACAGGAATGCTTAGCCATTTCATGTTGCAAGCAAAATTATAGCGGCATGCTAATAGTTTGACAAGTCTGTTCTTGAGCAGAGCTGCTGAGCAGATAAACAAACAAACAAAAACTCTGCTCATGCTTATATGTTGTGCTTGTGATGTTTGCTTTTTCCCTCCCTCTAAAAATGTTTTTAATGAAAAGAATGTGGCTTCACAATGTCCTTTTACTTCTCTCATATAAATCAATGTCATGCGACCCCCTCATATATGTTGTAGATGCTTAGAATATGAACGCTCCATACATTACGAAAAGGGTATTTGGAGTAATTTTTAACAACATTCTGAAATGACCGGGGTTTAAATTTGGCCTGGGATACCGAGCAGCCCACACTTCCCACAGTCTGCAGTTCCTTTGCTTTCCAGTCCCTTAGGAGGGTTATGGAGAAGCTTTTCCCATCCCCACTGCAGAAGCAGCATAGCGAAACACGAGCAATCGCTGCGCTCTGCTGTGGCTGTTGTGGCCCAGGTTTTCGTAGGGTCTAGTGGAGGCACCAGCAGGATCCCGTAAGCTGCAGGGGAAGGACGGCTGGGCTGGTGCACATTAGTCATCCCGAGTGGGCCAGTCTCACAGGGAGGAGCGGCGTCTTCAGAAAAGCTGTGAAGCTGAGCCCTGGGAAATCGCAGGCTTCTCTCTGGAAATAGCAAGCCCACCAGTAGTTCGTAGATTTAAAAAGACAAGTAGAGCAAACTTTCCATAAAATATGTGGCATCCCGTGGATGTCTTGCTACTTCGCTCTTCTGTGTGCCAGTTTTTCTGCTTGGAGTATGTTCTGCCACCATTTTAGCATCCCCGCTTTGCTGCAGAATGAATGGTGAACCGTATTTCACTGTTTTTTAAAAAGTTTCTTCTTCCTCAGTCCTCCTTAGTGTTGTGAGCTTTTTTCCTCTGAGATGTCCTTGTTTCTTCCTTATCTTTAGCATATTCTTTTTGTGCCTCAAACTGTGCTTCCCCATGTCCTTGGGCCTTTTAGTTTCTTCTACAGAGCTGTGGAAAATAGGGGCAGAGCTGAGAGGAGGCATTTTTCCACCTCGGTGTAAAACATTTTCCCCTCCTCCCTTGGTGGGATGGTAAGTCTTGAGGAGAAGACCACAGGCTTTTGTCTTTAGGCAGAGGTCCAGGGTGGGAAATTGGAGTTGCATCTCTCCGGGGCTTGCTGAAAGGCTTTGATTCAAGAAGTAGTGGGGTCAAGGTGAGGTCAGTCTTGGCCACTGCACACATGTTACGACCCTAGCTTTGTTTCAAAATCGAAACCAGCTTGAAACCGAGCTGTAAAAAGAAATGCATGCAATAAAGAGAGCTTACAGAGCCAGCAGAAGCCTGAGAACAGTAATTTATTTATAGAAAGCATGTGGATTGGTTAATAAGGGGAGAGCGCAGCACAATGAGAGTTGTGAGAGAAAGCGGAGGCTGTGAATTCTGCAGCAGTTCATCCTTTCTAATGCACCAGCAATGCCTGGCCATTACCTCCATGGAGGGCATCATGAGGTGTGAAGGCGTCAAGATTTCTCCAAAGAGACTAGTGGTTTGGGGTGCTTCAGTTCTGGGGTGCCCGTCTCAAAAGAATCTGTAAAGAGATTAAGAAGTTAGTCCAGGAAAAAAATATACTACTGATGTCCGTCAGCTACAGTGGATGCTATGTATAGGTTTCTGCCTAGGAAACTTAGAAATTGGCGAGGAGAAAGATAAAGGACCTGTGACTTTAGTGAAATGTTTTGTTTTTTATCATAATTTGTGATAAAAGTGAAGAAACGTAGCTCTTGCTGGAGAGCTTGACTGATTCAGAGAAAAGCATTTGGGGATGATGCTTGGGAAAGGCGTTGGGAGACCAGGCTGTTTGACTGGAAGTCTCGGGGCAGACCGCTGGGTGTTGAGTGGAGAGCTGGAAAATACCAATAGTAGGACCATTTCTAAGTGCCTGTTCAGAAAAAAAAATACAGAACAGCTAATTGATATGGCCCCACCTCGTGTAAAAATATACTGGAGAAAGAAAGGTTTTTGTCAGAAGTCAGCTGAGGCGAATTCCAGCCCATCACGGCTGGAGGGGCCCGTCATGCTGCCTGCCTCCCGGCCCTGCCATCCGCCTCCTGCCTCTGACTGCAGAGCAAACCAGTTTAATTTCCTCATCTGCAATCCCCCACCCCACCCCGCAGTTTGCTTTTTCTGTCTTAACTTTCTGCCATTTTAGTGATCTCAATCAGCTTATCATATGATCCGATGAGTGCCAGAAGGAGCTCAGTGCTCCCGGGAGAAATATGTGACAGGAGGCTGGAGGGAGGCAGGGGAAGGAAGGGTAGGAGCTCCCCGCCGCAGGAGCTGGGATCTATTAATTCAGCTCCAGCTGTACTGAGAAACCGTACCCTTATGGTGGCGTCGCTGAAGGGAGACGACGTCTTGTTCTTGTCTAGCTATCGTGAGACAGGCAAAGAGAGCTATTGCAGGTCTGATGCATCACTTGAAGAAACCTCACTCTTTTTTACTAGTGAAGATCAAAACAAAGAGAAATGTCCTTTTGCAACCTCCTAAGCATGCTTGCATTTACCTAGTAATATGTCACCCAGGTACGAGGCACTACTGTATAGAAATAAAATATGCAATACGTGGAGTTTAACTATTCTGGCAGGTTAATAAACTATCATTACTGACTATGAGCTTTGCTAAAGTAAACAGAAGAGAAGCTGTGAATGTAATCAGTCTGTACCTAATCTTGATAATCACCCTTTTAATGTGGAGAAAAAGAAATGGGTTCTAAGACTTGTATAAGAACACTTTAAAAAGAAACTTTTTTTTTTAGCCATCTAGAGTATTTGTTGTTTTTTCATATGAAGTATCAGAAGGGTGCAGCACGGTGGCTGGAGCTCTTGTCCGAGTGCTTTGCTCTGTGTATGCTGAAGGGATGGGTGAGATGCTGGTGCTGACGGTTCTCTCTCTTCTTCAGGGTCGGCATGTCAAAACGGGTCAGCTGGCAGCCATCAAAGTCATGGACGTCACTGAGGTGAGTAAAGGAACTTTCTGCTTTATTAGCAGTGTGGGTAAAATTTAATAATGAGAGATGGCATATGGCTTACCTTGTATTTATGTTGAAGGGCATGGTCTTTGCATGTCAACGTTTGCTTCCTGTTTGCAGGACCTGACCTCTCGAACCCATCTGCCCTTTACGAGATTTCTGCGTGCTTGTGTGCAGGGGCCTCTGGCCTTCACAAATTGCTTTGGCTGGTCCCAGGATGTATGAGGACACCTAGCACTCCCTTTTCAGAAGTTTCTCAGGAGACGGAAAAAAGCCAGATTCTCTGCTTCCCACTTTTTTCTATTAAATGTACCATCTTGCTTTTACCGAAAAAGTAGGTGAGGAAGCTGCTTGATGTAGAGGACAGTAGTTTCCCTGGTACATTTGCAGCCTAAAAAGGGTATATGTTTATTCAAAGGAAATGGGTCCAATAAAGTTCCCAGAAGCCTGAAAGCAGAAACATCTGCAGGAACGATGAGCAGATTGCTGGCAAAATTCAGCAGTGTAAAGTAGTAGTTGTAACTGACCCAGGGGGATTTACTGTGGAGCTTTAGATGGGAAAGATGGGAAATTAACCCAGCCAAAGAAATAAAAAATATATGCCCATATTTGAATCTTTAGATGTCTTGCAGTTTATGTTGTTCAAAAAGCAATCAGTTTAAATTAAGTCTCAAAACAGATCAGGAAAAGCATGGGTTGATTCCATTTGTGTTTTATAGAGTTACATCGGCAAATTAACAAACTGCTTCAGATTTAAAATCGAATGAGATCCTTGACTGTTACAGCACTGTTGAAGAGAGGCTTTGCCTCTTCAAACCAAGCATCTTATTTTTCTGAACTCCTAAATCTTATATGGGTATTAGGGGAAAAATTATGTTAACGCGTGTGCATTGTACAAAGCAGGGGGTATTAAGAAAAACTCCTACAAGGGTGTTGCTGCAAAATGTTTTATATTTTGATGTGTGTGTAGGCGCCAACAAGTAAAAATGGTCTTGGACACAAGCTCCTAGGCGAGTGGCTGGGGTGTAACGGGTAAACAGGTAGGAGAGGTTGGAAAACAAGAAGGCAGGGTTAGGTCAACTGATAGGACTTCAGTCATATCTCTAAATCTCCTTGTGATCGATGGGCAGTGTGACTGCCGTTCTCTAACTTAAGCTGTTGTGTCTGCCAAGAGCTAGACGTTCTTGCTTTGGAAGATGGCCTGATAAAAATCAATTTTCAGCTCAGATTTTCAAAGGCTGCCTTCATGAGGAGGCAGTGCTATTTTGCTGCAGCTAACAAGCAGACAAACCAGAGAAGAACGAAGGTGCATTGACATACAGTGAATGTTCTTTGCACAGAAAACGTTTCCATTTGTGTAGTGGTTTTACATAGGGCAGCTTGCTGGACTGTGCATGACGAAGGCTTCTTCCGTAACATTAAGATTGGCTGTACTGCACACTCCCTCTGTTTTTAATAGCATATATTAATCACAAACAGTTGTGATGGAGGGGTTGCACAGCAAAAGGAAAACAATTGAAAAATGCTGTCTATAGTATGGCTGAGCTCATGTTGTGGGACATGGCTTGTATTTTGAAACTCTCTGTAATTTGTGGCTGGTTTTGAAACGCTAATTGTATATTGGCACTGTCTATCTTTTATCTCACAAGCTCGTGCTTTTTTAGGGGATGAAGGGCAGTCAGAGGGAGGAGTTTGGAGACGTTAGCCCCATGCAGCTTGAAACTGTTGTCGTTCCTACCAGTGGAGCTCATGTGTTTTTGCTTCAAAGTAATGAGCCTGCGGAGGCTAAAAATATGGTGTAAATTCTTCCAAGTCGTGCTAAGTCAGCTCTGCTTTTTAACACCGGGCGTGGATGATACTGTTGCTAACACCAGGCATGGGTGATACCGTTGCATGTACCATTTTCTCAGTGGCAGATGTGGCTGTAGGATATTCCCGTCCACTCTTGCTCGCTGGTTCCTCGCCTGTCTCCCAACACTTGTGCCGGCACAGCTGCCCCGGGGCCAGATGGTGACCTGGATCAGTGAACAGGACCCAGTTCCAGGTTAAAAATACCTTCGCTCCTCTTTCCCCCGGTTATTTATAACCCGGATTGGTTCGTTGATCTAGTTTAGCACATGACATTACAAACAGTTGTGCCGTCGCTATGAAGAAGGTGGCAAGAGATTGGAAAAGAGCTGCCGATGACCGTGGGGGAGAAGGGGCAGTAGCTCAAATTGACATTGCTGCCAGAGATGGCCATATCATCAAGCCATGGCTTCAGTTCCTCAAGGGATGGTTTCATGAACACCTCCTTTTGCTGGCGGACTGTGCAGCTCCATCCTGTTCTAGCTCACCACAGCTTACGGGGATGGTGGGAGAAGAGAACGTGGGGACGGAGGGGGAAGTGACTGCCACCCTCAGCTCTGCCCCGAAAGAAATGCTGAAGGAACCACAGCCTCAAATTTACCTTTTCTGCCTGCTTCAGGAGCTACAGTTAGATGAACTGGTCTTGTAGGCTAATGGTAACACTGTGTCCGTGCCCACGGGAAAAGAGGCTTTAGTGGAAACTTCCACAAAACTGAAATTGTGAATTTTTGATGAGCCGCTACTGAAGCTCTAGGTGATTTGTGCCTCTGTGCATGTTTTACTGGCAGCGTTATGCCTTTTTGCTTAAATACAAGCAGTGTCGTGGAGGGTATCTGATTGTTTTGTCTAACCTGCGTTGAGAACAGACACAAGATTTTCTTTCTTCTGGGATACCTCTGATCCAGTGCTTGGTTTGCCAAATGCTTAACAAATTAGAAAGCCTAATGTGTTGGCACGCTCTGTGGGCACACCCCAAATTTTCAGTTTTCAAGGCCCCAATTCTGCAATTCGCACATTGCTCAGGATCGGCAAGGTTACGTCAGTTCTGGGCTGTAAAGCTTTGATCACCCGAACAGGAGGGATGTCAAAGTCAGAGTGAAGGCTTTCCTTAAAAAGTTTTGGTTGGCATGAAGAAAATGAGGTAGTATAATCTCCGACTAGAGACTTTGGAAGAAACATTACAGCTCTGTAATGTACATGGCGCTGTGGAAATGCTCTCCATCCTTCTCAGCTTTTCTTGTGGTTTTCTCTTCAGATTTTAATTTTGAAAAGAATGGTGGTAAGGATGAGAAAAGAGGAGGTGGGCTGAAGATATCAGCTTGATCTTTGAATATATTATGACTAGTTAGTACTGCTGCCTGAAACGTTGCGGGGGGTGTTGATGTGCATAAAACTTTCCCTTCTCTTCCACTTTCCTCCTCTCTAAACAAATTAAGAAAAGACTTAGAAGATTGTATGGATCTTTATAGATCTTTACATCTACAGCACTAAAGCAAGCACTAAAGGATCTGCAAGATCTAAAGATCTGTAAGTCTTCCTACAGAATGGTGCATATGCAGGCCCTATTTTCACTTTCTGAGGGTGAAGCTAGAACGCATGTAGGGTGAAAAAACTTCACTGGAGCATAGAACAAATAAAAACAAAAAAACCACCAGTCCTCATCAATTGAAAGCTATTCTGTTGTTGGAATGAGCCCAATGACCGTAAAAGGGGAAAAATATGAACTATCAGCATGTACACGCTTTAAAAATTATTTTCCAAAATGTGCATGTGTAGGATGAATCTCAGGCTGCACGCGTGTTGTGTGGGGAGGCGTTATTTGAGAGATTCCTGTAGTCTGTCTTTAATCTTTTTATTGTAGAGTCTCTGTTCCTTTTGGGGCATTGTTTTGGAGAAGGCGGTGTTCAGTCCGTGTTGACCCCTTCTTCTCACTGACCGTGCTGTCAGGTTTCCCTGAGCTCCTTGCTGCACACTGGTGTGCAGCACTGTAGCATACCAAGTGAGCCGTGACTGATGTTATCAGATGCAACACAAGCACGCTGTAAGATTTGGCAGTCACTGTTTAGTTAGAAGAATGCATTTTCTTGTGAAGCAAATAACATTTAAAACCTTAGCAAAGCTTAGTTGGCAAATCTGCCTCCATCTAAGCTGTTAACTTACATTACACCCTAAACAGACGGCTTGATTCTGCTTAACTCTTTTGGAGGATTTCTTTGCAGCTGCGTGGTTGTTTCCAGTGTCACTCCTGTGTTCCCCTTCCAGCGATGCTTTTCTCTTTGAAAGGTTTAGTAACTGATTTTGAGGGAAAAACACAATCGCATCTTTTCTGTTTGTTATAACCCCTGACGCTGCTGCTTCTTCCTCCTACCTCTTCCCACACACACTCTTGGCATCCCTTGGGAAAGTTTTCCGCATGCCTTTTTAATAGCAGCATTTCTCAGCTCTTGTGCCCAGTGTTTCATGACTTGTCCAGTCTAGTCTGTGTAAAATTATGCTAAGTAAACAACTGGATACTGTATCCTGCTGATTTATGAAAGGAGCTGGATTGCTTTTAGTGCTTGCCTGTCTTGCCCTTTCTGTACGTGCTCTGCAGAAAAATTAACAACCCCAAACCAAAACCTCCAGGCCTGCAGAGAAACGTGGCCCATCTCCCGTACCTAGACAGGAAAGGTTACCCAGATTATTCATTGCCATCTTCCCGACTCTGCTGACTGCTTTTTTCTGTTGCAGTAGGCAAATCACTTTGATTCTTCTGAGTCTATATCTTATGGTCTACGTGGTGTTATAAACTGCAATCATGTGGATAATCTATCCATTGTCTGTAAGACATCCCAAAAGCAGTCTACAGAAAGACTGCAGATAAATAAAAATGTGTCTGTGTTCCCACACATGCAGGCAACCAAAATGAGGGGAAAACAAAAGTAATAAGCACGAAAAGTTTGCCTTAACTTTTATGTGCTGGTTTTTTTTTTATGAAAACTCGAAGACAGTCCGTGGATTTTGATCTGTTTGGAGGGAAAAAAATTAAAAAGTTGATGCCTCACTCTAGAAGACTGAGAAATGCAGATCCTCACGGCACTGTGCAACGGGACTGGGTCAAGCCAGTCTGGAGAAGCTGAATATGGGCTGGCCTTTTAGTGTGGAGTCATGAATGCACTGCTTTACCTGGCTTTACCTGGCTTTGTGCAGCTGCCTGATAAAGTGCTTATATACTAGTCCATGGCTGTACTTACTGCGAAGTTAGCCAAAGCAAACCTGAAGCCAATAGAGTTACCAAAAGCCTTTGCCGTGTCCTTTTCTCTTGATATGAATTGGGAAAAATGGATCAGGGACCTAAAAATCCAGCTTGTTCCCATGGGGAGTACTGCTTGCTTGTCCCTCAAATGTGAGGCTGGTTACTACTAGTCTGCGCGAAATTTTGTAGTATTTGGTTAAACAGTTACCTGGCAAAACAAAGAATCGTTCTGTGGAAAAGGAATAAATAAGAAAGGTATTTACAATATGGACAGCCCTGCTGTCCGGTCTGTCTTGAAGATGCTTAACCTCCGATTTCTTCCAGGGATTAGGTCAAAAAAAAAGAAAAAAGGAAAGGAAAGAAAAAAAGGCTGCTGGGAACTTTCTTTTACAGTTCAGAGGAAAACAGAGCTGGACAGAGTGGTCCCTTGAGCTGTAACGTCTGGTTTGGGAGGAGGTCAAAAAGAGCTACAATAGTCTTGCAGCCAGTGAGGCAGCCTTTTTTGAGCTGCAGAGCGTTTGTAAAATTGGCTGTTTCCCTCCTTAATTTGAGATCCCGCACCTACCTCTGCTGCATGCCCTCGCCCAGCAGCTTGGCACAGTTCTTCCCCCTGCTTTACCACGGCCCTGATGCCGGGAGGCTCAGCCCTGCGGTGCTGGCAGGGTCTGCGGCGCTTGCTGACATCTGTGTGGGACTGGGCTCTGCTGCAGCCCCCGTCAGCTCCGTGCTGCCCATTTTAGTGCGAGACCCCTGTTCAGGTTGGGCAGAGGTGGTCCTGTCCATCTTTTAGGGTGAGGGCTGAGCAGGGGGGCTCACTATGTCAGACGTGTCGCAACACCCCTGTCCTCAGGTGGCAGAGCAGTGCTTAGCCTGCCAGCCCATAGTCCTGACAGAGCAGAGCAACATTTAACTCTGGAGAGCCTTTTGTCCTTACAGTCATACAAGGAGCAGTGACTTTATCTCCCAGCAAGGCACATACATCTAACACCTGGCTTGAGTCAGATCTGTGATTTTTGGACGTGATCCAAGAAACTTTCCTGGAGCAGTGCTGGCACCAGTTTGGATAAAGGGCAAACTTTCACTCTCTTCATCTGAGTCCTGGGGTGGTTAGCAAGACTGTTGGGCTGGAGAAGCTTATTTGGGAAGGGGAGGATGTCAGGTTTGATGCGTCTGCAAGAGGGAGGTTGAATAGGGAGCTCCACATGCAGCTTGAGGTCAGGGCAGAAAGCTGTGGCTGTTATCAAGCAGCTTAGGAAATGATATGCAACATGGATTGACTGGAGAGAGCTGGTGTCGAGCATGAAGGCTCTGCGTTGCTGTGTCCCAGCAAAGAGCAACTTCACACTGATCCTGTGTGGTTGGGGGAAAAATTGGCAACGGGGAGAGAAAAAAAAGAGATGTAAAACATTCATACGTGCTTATTTCTCTGTCTGCTTTTTTCAGCATACGGTTTCTTCTTAGTGCAGGATTTCCACCTGAGTGGAAGGCTGTTTGCATGCACAGCTTATTGTCAGTTGTCCTTGTGGATATACCGCTCTATATATTTTAACATGCTTGTTTTGGAACCTGACTGTTTCAAGGCTGGAAGAAACAGATGTTTTCCTTTTGCCATGAAGATCCTTGAGGGCACCATTGCTGCCTCACCAGCATCTATTATCTGTCAACAGCAAAAGAGCTTTGACTGTGAAGGCTTTGTGGATCTCGTTTAGTAGTATTCCTGTTGCATGGCTTTTCAGCTGGGGCCAGGGATGGCTTCATACTCAAGGTTGATCGTGGATCACTGAGTTAAGAAAGTGCAAAGAAAGCTGCGTTGCCTCTGCCTTCTCTGCATCTGTATGCTTATGACAGGTCTGATGTGCAAGGTTTTTGTCCTATCTGGCAGAAAATGTTTTGCCAGTGCTCTGTAAATTGTAATGTAGTTTAGATTACACAAACTGAATTTATGGCCACATAAAGGGAACTTTGCTGTAGTTTGGAGAGCAGAGGAATCTCCTTGTTTTAGGGAGATGGCTGTAAAATTTTGCCTACCTGGCTGTAAGAGAACCAGGTAACACTCTGCTGTAGCACAACAAATGATGCTCAGGATATACTCCTTAGCTGTGGCACTGAGATCTGTTACTGCTTGGCAGTATGTGAGAGCACATGTTTAGTACTGGAGCATAATGGAAACTAGAAGGCTGTGTAGGCTACAGCTGACTTCCATTGGCGGAAGGGCAGGATTGTGCATTAAGATTTCTCTGCAAGTCTTGAGCTCTTTGGACAAATTTGGACTTTTTCCTTAAAAATTTCTTTCCTTTGGTCTGATGGTGCAACTGCATTGACACACTCAGAAGGAAAGGGTAAGTCATCTAGGTGAGCAACTGATGTCTGTTACCATCGTTGTAAAGAGTAGGACAGGTGCTTGAATTCCAGCTTTTGGGCACTGTTTATCAAGTGGGCAATACTCATGCATTTAACTGTAATCCTGTGCCTGTTTTTCTTCTTAGGCTGGGTACCTGCAGTCATCTGGAGACCTGCTGGAGACCTGTTAGCATTGACAAGGAAGTTGCTAATGTCAATGTGATTTCATATGTATATGAATGACTGCTAGCATCTATCTATGTTAGGGAAATCCAGACCCTAATACTATCAGTGTGGGTAGCATACAGATTCTTTCACAGTCATGATATTTAACCTACTGGTCATACCTGCGCTGACATGAATTTGAGCAATAATAGCCTGCACAAGTTCTAGTGATGGAGCATTTCTTCCGACGAGAGGGGAGCATTTGTGCAGGTGGCCTCGACACGGGCGTTTTGCTGCTGGTTTCCCAAGAGCTGAGCTCTGTTCGTTTGAGCTGTCTGAGGAGATTCTGAGTTCTGATGGGAAACAGATATGTTTTGTGTGCAGATAATAGCAAAAAGTACAGGGCTGCATTTTGTATCATTTCTGTCAGACACACAGCACAGCTCAATTTACCCCTGGTGAATCAGACAGGTTGTCTACTCAAGGAAAACAAGGCAACCCTGTCAATACAGTGTTAGAGCATGTGTGCTCTTGCCAGTTTGGGCAGAGTAAAACCAACGAGGATTGTGACAGAGCATTGTGCTTTCATTTTAGCAAGTATTTAGGCTGAACCCAGGTCTGTGGTGTATTCCTCCTGCCTGAATAGGCAAGCAAGAGATCCAGTGTGAGCTGTTGTCTTTCAGAGGTGCACTTTAATATCTGGCTTGGGCATTAGGATCAAAGACAGGAGAATTAATTTGCTGTTTATATTAAAGGGGATATATCTGCTTGAAATGTAATCTTTCTCGACTGTCTTTAATTGTAGTTTCATAAACCACACCTGCCTGTGGGCTCCTCCTGCTTTTGCTGCAACGTTCCATATTTTTATCTTGACTTCCTAAGGAAATGAGGCTTCTCGGCGATAGTGTGTGTGTCCTGCCTTCTTTTCCACCAAATACCTTTTGGATCTGCTGGCCAACTTCAGCCAAGTTTAATGAGGAGAAATTCCAAAGATAGGAAGTCCCGACAAGTTATATAAAAACTGGCAGGCTGTGCGGAGAAGAGAGAGGCTGAAATTTATAGCCTCTGCTTTGGGAATGGTAGGCAGACCTTAGCCATGTCCATTATTAGTCAGCTGGCCACTGTTTTGCAGTAAATCAGGAGGAGGAGGTAGATTAATTTCTTTTTTTTTTTTAAAAAAAGAAGAAGTTCTGATGCTTGGCTTTCAAGTGAGTGCTGCAGCTATAGGAATGTATGCAGGGTAGCACATGCAAACTACTTTTAAGCATTTTAAAATCTCCCTCTGGTTCTGTCTTAGTTTACAGGTCCACAAATAGTATTGTACATTTGAGGTTATCCTGCGTGATCTCTCTCCCCCTCTTTCTTAACATGTGCATGTGTATATATAAATATAAAATAGCAATGTGATTCTCCAACATTTAATGAGACAAAAATGTTTGCTATAAGTCCCTCAACAGTGCTCCTTTTGCAAGGCACAGTTTGAGTGATTGTGTAGGGAGTTGTTGGCTAAAATACAGTCTTAAAGCCCAGCTCCTAAAACTAGAGATTATGGCAGCAAGTGCCAATGCGCAAGGAACTGGGAATTCATTGTGCTCCAAGCTGACTTGTAACCACGATGAACGCTCCCCTTGTGCCTGACAGGAAAGTGTTCTTCTCCCCTTGTGCCCAATCTCTTAAATATGCAATGGGAAGCACATGGCTGAGCTAAGAGTTAAAAGAGCCATGAAGATGCTGTTCAGTTGATCAATGTAGGAGAAGATGCTGTTTGTCTCCTGAGCCTAGAAACGTCTCAAGTTCTTTCCATCAAGGGGCCTGTGTACATTCCTCTAGATAGGTTTAATCCGAATGGGATTAAAGCCCCCTGAGCATGCTTTGCGTAGCCTCTCTGGCAGAGTACATTTTCTACTGCTAAATAAAAGTGCAAAGGTGTTGTCATTAAATTGCAAAAATTGGTGCTTCATAATAAACGCCTGGTTTAGTTTTGCTCTCCTGTCTGTCCTTGCTGTCTCTCTTAGTAAGACCCTGCAGGAGTAGACTGATGGGAGTCTGGCCAAGGAGGCATCTTTTTGTTCTGATGACTCCTTGTTGATTTTTTTCATGTCAGGCTTTATTTCTCAAATGTTTTGATCTGAAAGGGGTGTCTGCGAGAAGCGAGCGAGTTAGACGCAGAAGCAGCTACTGTTCCTGTGTGGAGAGCACATTGCTGTTGTGTTTTGCCTCGTGTTCACCAGGTAAAATGGTAGTTTCTTTACCCAGCCCATCGCTGGTGCAAAAGGTGTGGTGAGAGTTCAACACCTGCTCTCTTCTGCACCTAGTTTTGCAGGATGATAGGGGCCTTCACAAATGTCTCTCTCTCTGCCTAGCGGAGAGGTCAGTTCCAGAAATGAACTTGCAGGTTTTTTGCATGTCGGTTGATGTATGAGGTGTTTCTACAATGTTTCACTAGAGCAGGGATATTTTCCGCTGTAGCTCCTTCTTCCTGAACTGAATTTTAGTGTTTGCTTCTGAGTTGGTGGAAAAGTAAGTGGAAATCCTAGTGTAAATGCAGCAGCCCACAGACCTTCAGATAACTGTTACCGGCCTGGCAAAGCACCTTGGCTCTGCGTGCGAGAGCATGAAGGGAGAGTGTCTGTGATTCCTGAAAATTGGTTTCTGATGTGGAATATTTTAGCAAATGGAAATGCAATTGGGCAAAGAGGCCACAGGCAACAGGGAGAGCGAGCATCCCGGTGGCTGGCCGGCTGCTTGGCTCCCCCTGCGCTAACCTGTCCTCCCGGCTGGGGCTGCGGGCGGCCGGGCGGCCGTGAGTCACTCCTGTGGAAACAGTGATGCAAAGGCAGCGCCATTAAGGAGGGTTTTATTTTTCTTTTGCATACTTTACCTCAGCAGCCTTTTCTCTAGCATTTACTGGTGTTTCCTCTCTTTGAGCCTGTGAGACAAACCTGTTGCTGTAAACGTCAGTCGTTTTTCACTCTGAATTTTTCTTTTTACCTCTCTTGCTACACCACTCTGCAACAATTTGTTTCAATGTAAAGCCTTGAGACGCTTATAAAATGATAGAGCTGCACTGATTGATAGATCAGAGGGGGCTGTATCGTCAAACAAGTCTCCACTCAAATTTGAGTCCCTGAGGGTGAAGGCGGTTCCTATTTCAGAATTGCTGCTGCTCCTCAATTCTGGTTAAGAGAGTTTGGGAAATGTACCTAGCCTAGTCTTGATTTACAACACAAATTGTTAGCGTTTGCACTTTTCTTCTAAAAAATGGATGGATCTGCATGTAAATGCAGTCATACTCTCTTTCCCATGCCTACAAATGTAAACAAACAAACACGCATGTAAATTCAGGAAAGGATTTCTCCCACTGGCAGGAAAGAAAGGAGGAACAGTTGGATTTTCTATTTGTAAATGTTCAGATGGTATCCTGTGGTGATAGCAGTGCTTCCTCCTGTGACATAGGTGTCTATGGGTTTTCCCTATTTTCTATTTACTTCTCCCTCGAGATGTGGTTTTACAACACAACAAAGCCAATTTGATGTGTGGCTGCTACTGCAGGGGCAGCCGTGCTTCTCTTCCCCCCTTTCCCAGCTCCCCTTGTTCCAGCATCTATCTGGTCCCATCCTTCAGAGCGCTCCACTGGCAAAGAAGTATTTTCTTTTTTTTTTTTTTATACAGATTAGCTTTCGCCCCAGCAAAAGCTGGCCGTGGGGTGGGTGAGAGGGGTCGAGGCAGAAGAGGGAGTGGGAGAAACTGCGGCCGGGAGCTGGCCCGCAGCGGCAGCATCAGCAGCATCTCCTCAGGGTTACAGCCATGAGGCTGCCTGGGGAGCCGCACCCCCGCAGCCATCCCTTTGCAGCGTGAACCTGGGAGGAAAGCCGGCTGCGATGCTTTTCCAACAGCCTGGCCGCATCTTCCTCGGCCACCTGCGACGGTCACTGAGGGACTGTTTGTAGTGCTCCACACCTGCAGATTTAGGAATAAAGAACGCAGTGTAAAGGTCTTCTGCAGGGATTCCCCCACCCTCTGATTCTTTCCACTGTGCAGCAGGCTATTTTCAGTCTGCTTGCTTGCCTCAGAAATTACTTCACTTTCTGCTTTGGACCATTTCCATAACATTTATTGTGATTCTGAATTCCAGTATTCGGGTTAATGTCAGAGCAAAGAATCGCTGGGTGGTGAGCTCGGTTCCAATGGTGGAGCCAAAAAACCTGTGCTGAGGATGTGTGATGCCAGATGTCTCTGATCTGGTGACCCGTGGGAGACTGGCTTAGGTGAGCCACATTTTGGACCATGCCCCGTATTTGCAGGCAAAGAACCTTGTTAATCCAGAGTTTAATGGTGCTTTGGTTAGTGAATGGCAAAAGAAAACAACCCTTTAATGGACTAATCCAGGTAGCCAAAGTAGATCTACCTCTGAATGACATCTGTTTGCTTTAAGTGAAGTCCAGAATCAAAAGCCCAGCCTGCCCTTGCTGTGTATGCTTGTGTGGTACCATGGCTAATTCACTGGATATCGCTCTTTCTTTCTCCAGATATTAGTTAGATATAATTTAAATCAGCAGTTTCTTTGGAAATAAAGAGGTCTTAGGATATACAAGGTGTTACAGCAGACTTTACTGTAGGAAACTGCTCATTTTAACATTGTTGCATATGGTGCATCTAACAATTTGCCACTTTGAGATATAAAAAATATATAGCTAGTTCTGTATTAGGTGAACTTCATACAGCTGGTTGATAAAGCAGAAGAATGCAAATCAGTGTGTTTGGGCAGAGTGTTGTAGCTTCATAGGAAAGATCTTCTGACGCAGTAGCATCCCTGAGGCAGTGCTGGATCCAAAGGGGGACAAAGACTGGCTGGCAGTTAATAGAAATTTTTCTTAGAAAAAAAAATGAAGATGTTTCTTCTACTGGTCTTCTCTGCAGCTCGATAATGCATGGGATGAATATAGTTGTGGAAACACAAGTATTCAGGAGCTGTATATTCGGTGGACGGCACAGATTGTGCCTATTGCTAAGGCACAATACAGATCAAAAAGCTGGATTTCAGTGTTCGAGATCGGGAAAAAAAAAAGAAGACATTTAGTATCAAGCCTACATTCTTACGAATTTTCCACATTTTTTTTTCTGGGTCTTAATTAAAAATGACTCGTGATGCCTGTTTTGGGTTAGGGGTCTAATCCATGATTGTTCACAAAATACCCATATTCATCAGCCTTTGGGTGACAAATAGCTATTTAGAGTGTGGACAAACAGTCACAAATGCTCTGCTTAGCATGGCTCCATGAGCTGTTATGTGCTCCTTGAGACATGGCCATCTTGACCTGGCGTGGCTGATGAGCAGTGATCTCTTGCACAAAGGTTTGTCTAAATTTTCCCTCCTGGTTGCACTCAAAAGCGAGTATTTGTGTGACTGCTGTGCTTTTGGCCATCACTAGAGGGCTTCAGAGTGAGAAACCTGCTTGCCTTCCACATGATGTCAAGAGCCAGAAGTTTCTTCTGAAACATGATACACAGCAACATAACAGAGACCTTTGAGTTATGCTAGTAGGAACTGACTGGTGTTTTTTTGCATCTTCCATTTGAAGAACATTTTTCATCTTTTTTTTTTTTTTCCTTTTTAACCTTCTCTTTTTAATCATCTTTACAAGATGAATGGTAAAACAGGGCCTTACCCGGCCCTCCAGGTGTGGGGCGAGCAGGGCTGGTGGGCAGCTAACAGCAGATAAAGGGAAGAGGACGGGACGTGCATGTTGGTGTGCACGGGCCCATGTCCGCTCTCCAGGCCAGCGCCGCAGTGTCGGGAGAGGTGGCCGAAACTGGGTTGTGACTGTTGCATGGCTGTATGCACCACGGCTCCTGGGGAAAAGTGTCTACTCAGGAACCAAAGGCGTGAGGGAATAAGGGCTGTATTGTATGAAAGGCAACCTTAGCTGGATGTCTTGCTTTGAAGAGGTTTGCCAATGAGTTGGAGAGTTGCCCTCAGTGAAGCCCGCTTTCAGTGAGGAAGTTTTATAGGTCATGAAAAGCATCAATGTTCTTTTTTTCCACTGTGCCTTGCCTTTATATGCAGCAGCACACATGCACTGCCGTCATCCCTTGTGCTTTGGATCGGCAGCTCGGCGTTAGCCCAGGGAGAATTGCGAGCGCCTCCGATTTCTCTCCGTGGTGTGGGAATGCTGGAGCACATAATGGCTGCGATTCAAAGACAAATGCTAGCTCTTTGCTACTGATCACTTTGGCAGAAACCCCCAGATGCTTGGAGACTACAGATGGAGCTGATTTGGGGAGAGTTGTCAAAAAAAAAAAAAAAAGCACCCACAACCTTAGAACTCCCTTTTTTTTTTAATTATGTTTGCTATCTTTATAATAGCCTCCCTGTTCTTCCTTTTCCTATTCTGCACCCCCCGCCCCTCGCTTTTTAATTCCTGCCAGCCAGAACGCAACTAAAGGCTTTTCCTAGCGGAGTGTCATTTGTTAGTAAACCAGCAAAGACAAGCTTAACCAATTCAACCAACATTTTCTGTGAGGCTTTCCTTTTTGACTGGGCTTTGGGATTTCTCCATGCGCCTGTTGGAGGGACGAGGCCGCAGGAAACCGCAGGAGAGGAGCCTCCAGCCGTGACGGGCTTTGTTCAGATGCCTGTAGTCTGGCAGAAGCTGACCTCCACAACACATGGTCTTTCACTTAGCTGCCTCTCTCCAGCTATTGGAGAGGTCGGATTTGCTGTGTGTGGGATTTCTGCTGCTTCCATGCTGCTTAGTAATGTTTCCAAACCGACCGGCGGCTCCTTGCCTTGGTGGTGGAGCTGGCACGGTTGCTGCAGCCTGTCCCTTTGTGCTTGGCTTCATTGTCACACAGCTCCGCTCTGAGCAAATCCGGTGCCTTAAAGCATATCCTCCTGAATTTTGAAGCTCTCCAAACAATCCAGGTTTCCTCCTTCGGATGTAAATGCTCCCCCCACCGCCCCACCCCCCCCCCCGCTTTGGCTGAGCTAATTGCTCTTTGTTTGGTTTCAAATCAGTGTGATTAAGGGAAGATTTTTTCAGACGGTCATTTCGTCATGTTACAGGACTAGCATAGTAAAAAGTTGTAATATCTGTCGGGGTGAGTACCCCGAGCATGGAATTACAGGCCTTTTCCTGCTCATGAATCATCTTCCCCTGAGACACTGTAGTGACAGCATTACTTTTGTTTTAAGGGAAAAGTCCCTGAAAAGGAGAATATTTATTTATCTGGACAAGAGAGGCCATCTGGTTTGTTTTTTGTTTTTTTTTTTAAATACGTAACTTTTGAATTTATCCTTAAGGAAGGCGCTGCTCCAGGCGCTGGAGGTGAGCCGCAGCTCCTGTGCAGATGCTGGCTGGCGGGCATAGCCGGCCGGGCGGGGGCCACGTTTGGCATAGGAGGTGTGGTGGCCGCTGGAGGCTGGGGAAACCAAAACGATACTCTTTCTGAGGCAGATCAGATTATTCCTCTATAGGAGAATTTCAGTAAAACACGTTACGCCTGCATTTATTTTACAGCCAAGTTGCTGGGTGTCACTTTTTAACAGTGGCTTGTGGTACAGAAGCAGGCTGCGCCTATCCGAACTGCCTGTCTGAGAAGAGAGACCCCAAAGCAGCTCCCAGCAGGCTCACAACATGCACGCACACATCCCCTTTCTGCTGCCTTTCGTTTTGAACACGTGTAATGCCCAGTGAGTGGAATAAACAAAGAGGCGACCCCCTCACCGCAAACCCGAAGGAGCTGCGTTGCCCTTTGCCGCCCCGGGAGGGGCTGTGTCCTGGATGGGGAGGTGGGTGTGCTCCCACTCTTCCCTGCCTGGTGCAGGGGTTTTTCTTTCTGGGTGAGGTGGCCTGGCCTCTCAGGTTTCTCTTACAGACTTTGTGGCTGATTTAGGGTGGGTCTGTCGAGGGAGAGTTTTGGACTGAGTAAACTTCATTTTCTTATCAGCACCCGGGTGTTGGTGCCTGGCTCCCGTGTTCCTGTTCGGGCTGCTTTCTGCCTGCTGTGCATACGCATCCACCGTTTTAAGCAGCTCTCTGACGAGTTATTATTTCTGTCCCTGTAGCCCCCACGGGTCCCCTCTGCTCGTCGTGGTGCAGTCGCGAAAGGCAAGGCGAGGCTGGCAGGTCGGGGGCTGGCGGGAGCCCCTGCTTTGCAGCATGGGAGCAGGAGGGCGAAGGGGCGGCTGAGCCTCACCGGCAGCCGGTGTCGGTGTTGGGAAGTGGACTCCTGTGCCCAGACTCCTGCCAGGACTCTCAGGGTTTTAGCTCAAGAGTGAGAGACTTGTGCTGGGATCTGAGCTGTTTGTTTTCAAACTGGAGAGTGAGATGCCATAGCAGCTCTGATTTTTGAGGTGAAATACCGTTTAATAAATGCAAGTCTGTTCACAGCCCAGCAGCAAAACCAAACCTGTACTGTAGTATTAGGACCATGTATACTTTCTCAATTCCTGTTTTCTTGGCTGTTAATCGTAGTCTCTTTGTCGCCTGCCCAGCTAAGGGTAAATGCAGCTGGGATGTAATATTTTCTGCAAGCATTTGTTGCTTTTCTTTATCCTGATGGAGGCAGAAGGTCTTTTCTTCGCAGACAGGTAAATAATTAGCTGGCTATCGGCAGCTTCCTTGCTCGGAGAGGGGGAGGAAGGGAGAGAGGGGGCCGTGACGCCCCGTCTGATAGATGGACGCGAGCATCTTGTGGCTCTGTTCATTGTTAATTCACTCCTGCAGCACTGCTCAGCTGTGAGGTTTCCAGGCGTGCTTGGCAGCACCGACAACAAAAACATCTGGTCTAAGAATATAGTTCCCTTCTGCTGGCAGCTGCATGAAAATGATTTTGTACCTAGTGGCGTAAAGCCAAATGCACTTACTTGTACACTAAAGTGCACAGCCTTTATAGAGCTTTGGCAGCGCAGGGCGATTTTAAATGCTGTGCATAAGTCAGCATTAATCTACCAAAGAAAATCAAAACCTCAGCAACCGATTTTATAAAGAACTCACTTATCACACGTGCCCAGACGTGGCCGTACCTTTGTACCTGTCTAACAGCTGTTCCTGTCTGAATACAAAGGAAGTGCCTTTTGGTCGCAGCCCTGGTTGTCATCTGTCCTCCGGAGGGGTTTGGCACAAACACGAAGGGAAATTTGCCCCTCGCAGATGTCCCCGAATTCCTCTCGTCACCAGCCGCATTTGTCTGTTACTGATAGAGGTTGTCTGTCTCCTCTCTTGTTTTGGGAAGGACCTAGTGTGTGCTGAAGAAAATGTTAGCTGTGAATCAAGTAGTTTGTGTGTCTGCCGGTAAATTGTAATTTGAGTGATTGGACCTGATAATTACAGAGTCATCATCATCATCTTGTCAGTCAGTTGTAAATCATTCTGTAATGGATTTCCTTTTCAAAAAAGAGCTGTATTTCTGAGTGCAAGTGTATTTTAGAGGTAAAATATAATATTCGTGTTCCTCCCTGCTTTGAAAACCCTTAGGGTTATAAGCGTGGATCTCGTTCTTAGGTGAACAAGCAAGTTGAAGAGAGGTCTTTGCTCCAGAAAAGCTGTTCTCAGCCCATATATTTCTGGTTATTTCTTTTCTGTTCATTCCCACAGAGTAGCTGGGCTTGGTGGTGCTTTTTCATCCCCAAAGCTGCTGTTCGGTTGTAGGTTTCAGGAACGCTGCAGAAGAGCGTGGAGGAGCAGAAACCCTGTGTCTGGTCTGGCATCAGTCATGGGCCTGGGTTTGCCCTTTGCAGAAGGAGCCTGTTCCTCCCCAGGAAGAAGCAGGTGGTTTGAGGGCTCGGACAGGGTATTTCTGCGGGTGTGTGTAGCGCTATCTGTCTCACAGCTACCGACCTGATGTTGATGCTCCGTTGTATCGCTGCTGGGAAGAGCAGTTCTCACCAAACCAGAGAGAGAAGGAAGAGAAGGTGGAGATGGTGGCAAAGGGAGGAGGAGCAAGCTTCCTCCTGCTGCCTTTCAAAGCGGTCGTTGTTTGCAATGCCAGTGGAAGAAACTGAAGGTATTTTCTGGGATATTTTTAAAATTGAAAATGGAATTTGACAAGCCTGTAGGGCTTGGTCAGATCTCCTTCCTTCTCCTCACCCCAGCCACCCACGACCTGTGCGGACAGTGTATATTCAGCCTGTTTCTCAAACACACGATGGTGAGCTGGTGTCGCAGCTTTCTCTGCGATCTCTTCTGCCCCTCGTCTGGTGAGAGGAATGGGCCTTTGAACATCTTGGGTCCTCCCTGTTCGCGCCTGGCGTTTTGCATTTGCAGTACTTTGCGCAAGGCAGAGGAGAAGATTGTGGATTACCGTCGGAGGTTGAGCGGTGACTAATATTGGACCAGAGGAGCTAAAGTGTTTAACCTTTAGGCAAAGATTACCTGAAATTAAAACTTGTAAGGACTTGTGCGCTCGCACTGTGTCATTCAGTTGTGTTTGTAAGACACATGTACAGATCGGACGATTCCTTTTATTCCTGGGTAATTTACATATTTTGGCTGCTTCACAAAAGAAACCTTGTGTTGAATAAGTCAGATCATGATCTCACACTAGTCCTTGCTTACAAGGAGTTTTTTGGAGGCTGTAGTGTAGCCCAAAATGTGAAGTTTTCCTTTTGTGGGTGTAAAACAGAGCATAGGTTACCAGCAGCACGTACAACGGGCATTAAACATGGGTATTGGCTCCTAAGCCAACATATTACCTTTGATGTTTGGGGATGTAATGGCTGTTAGATGTCATTTCATCTGGCAGGTGTACCTCAGACAGAGGTACACCACTTTAGAAAAGAAGCGTTAAATCTATTTCTTCATAGTAATGGGCTAAGTGAAGTATGTCACTTTATAGAAGTGGATTGGTGGACTGCAAATAAAATGCAGTAATTTTGTTTTCAGGACTTTTCTTAGTACTCATTTTCTGACAAAATGCAGGGCTTTGTTAGTGTTGCAGACGGAGTTTTAAATATTTGGAAGGAAAAACTGCAGCACTCGCAACATTTTAATGAGGTGGGTTTGCTTAATTAAAGCCTGGAAGACTTAGGGAATGTGGACAGCTGAGGGATTAGCAATGTGTTACAAAGTTCTTCTTCCACCTACCAGTTGATTTGGGTTTAAAATCCAAAGTTAGTAATAAAACTTGCAGTCTTCCAGTGGCTGTTTGCTGGCCTTAACCGTTGATGCTACCAATGACCAAAGCCTGGATTCATTCTGTCTAATTTTAGACACGTAGTGGTTGTGCTGGAGCCTGGAGCATAGCTGCCCTGGGTGCCCACAATTTAGCATGGGGGCGGAAAGGTGCCCGTAAGGGGACAGGTCTGTCCGCCTGAGGTGGGACTCATAGAGGGGTGAAGGTCACCGGTGGGATGTGTCTCCTGGAAGTGCGAGGTACTTGCTTTGTGGCTGCCAGCTGCTCACTGCTGGCAATTGTGGTTTGTGCTCCCCCATATTTTAAAAAATTTTTTATTTTATTTTTTAACATATGATTGATTTTGGAGTACCGTTGCCAGTCTGCTCCCTCTGCTTCGCAAATCTGTGTCTTTGCTTTTGGCCTAAATAATATTACGTACCGAACAGTGCCAAGCCCTCCATCCCTGTCGGGTGAAGAAATGGCAGAATGTGATGGAGCTTCTGAATTTCTCTTGTCAGCTACTTCTCCAGCCCCGTCTTTTTTTAATAAAGGATCCTATGTGAAACAGCCCGGAGGAAACACCAAAGTGGGATTACTTTTCCTTCCTCTCCTTTGTTCTATTCCTGTTCGTGTGTGCGTGGTGACAGCTTTTGGGTTCGTCATTGCAAACTGTTGGGGTATTTTGTTTGGTTTTTAGCATTTGGGTTTCGTTCAGTATACAAAATGAAAGAGAGGTTGTAAATAAATCTCTCTTTCCTGTTCATCTACAGAACTTGTTGGTCAGTGTGGGTGTGAGGCTGTATGCTGAACAAATCTGTCCTGTAAGGGAATCAGTGTCGTCACGTAATTACAGGTTTTCATGACGTATGTACTAGAAGAACATTCGTGTTATTCCAGAACTGCCATTTTTAACGTATTTTACCTTCCCAGCTTAAATTTCTGCTAATATAGCTTCTGTGTGGCATTTGGTGCAAAATGTACATAGGAAATCCGCTTTCAGTCATTTCAGCCTTTTGTTTTCTCTCCTCTCTCAGATGTTTGCCTTCTGGCCACCCCCCTCAAAGTTAAAGCTTAGTTTCAAACTAGAACTTTAGTTTCTCATTGAATCTCTTCAGCTGCATCAAACCTGCAGGACTCAGAAGCCTTTTCCATCTCCCAGGTCCAAACTGTGGTGCAGCAGTGTCTGGACTGCACACGCAGGGAGGGACCCATGTGTCGGTCCCCCTTGGGAAGGAGATCTGCCCTCCAGGTGGGAGTGGTGGCATACTGGGGCTTCACACTGCCCAGGGGGGACAGGGGCCAAGCAGTGGGCAAATGCTGCCCCTGGCTCTGTCGCCCCCAGAGATGCTGCTTTCCTTGGCATCAAATGCACACCGAGATTGGAAGGAGAAAAGCTGTGCAACATTTTGCTTTGTGCATAAGCCTGTTTTCTCTCCAGCGTCTACGTCTCCTTTTATTGTCTGAGCCCGGAGCTTTGCATAAAGGAAATTGCTTTAATTTCTTTCCTTCACACGCAGACTTATTTTTCATATCTGCTAGCGAGGGCTTGTTCTGATCACAAAAAAACTGGGACTGGATGTAGAATTGTGTAGCAACAGGCGTTTTTAGTGTGAATAATAGTGATGGAAGTAGGGTAGTAAACCTTCCCCCTTTTATGAGAGCTCTGAAGATGTCAGTACAAGGCTAGCTTGTTGCATAACTTGTAAATAATTTAGGCTTGATGAGGATGGACAGTTGAATTGTATAGCTGGGATAAACACGCAATCTGAGCAGAAACTCTTTTAAGTAATCATGACCAGGGTCAAGAGACTAGCCTTGGAAATGGTTGAAGGGGGATTTGCCCTTAGGAGGTTTCTCTCTCTCGGTTGTTTTCGGAAAAGCCCATGGCGTCCTGGGGTTTTACTGGGAGAGGTCAGCAGCGGTGCAGTCTCTGTGCCTGCAGCGCAGCTCATTCAGTGACCAGCGAAGGCACCGGGGGCACATCAGGCAAGAAAGAAAATATTGTTGTCGGGGTGATTGGCAGAGGAGGTGGTTTTGGGGGAGACAACAGACAAGTATTGTCTTCACGTGGTTTTTGGCTCCTTCCTGCCTGCACGTGATTCCGTCTCCTGTGCCTGCACAATGCTGCTACACAGGCTCCTTCGGGCAGTGCTGAGACCCTGCTTAAAAGCTAGCCGTCCCTCGTGCTTTTTTGTCCCGTTAACTTAATTGTTGCTTTATGGCTGCAGCCTCAGCGATGGCACTGTTGTGAACAATTTGGCTCATTTTCTTTCTTGTTTCAGATGGTGCCTTTAGCGTGCAGTAGAGAGGGTGTTGTGCCAAGGGGAGACAAAGCAGCCTCTGTTTTGCATGTGTTGGGAAGTGTGTGTCTAACCTGCTTGATGAAATCTTGCGGCTGAAGGTAACCAAATGTGGTCATAAGGACAGCCCTGTTCTCCCAGCCAGTTCTCACAAAACTAAGATTTTTTTGACCCTTGAAAAAGCATCACAGCCGTGTTCTGCGATCGCTCTGCCTGAGCAGAGCGTTGCCGGTCTGCTGCTTCTGGCAGTGCGGCTCTGTGCTGGCGGCGGAAGCGGCTCGGAGGCTGGTGGGCAGCTCACAGCGACAAGATGGGCTCCAGAAAGCTCGCAAATGGTAAAGCCTGTGAAGGGCTTTCTCTGCATGGGCTGCAGACGTGGGCAAGGGGCAGACTCTGAGAGGCACCCTCACAGCGATGGTGGGGCGATGCTCACCACCCACGCTGTTGCTTTCTGGATGTCTAGTACTCCTTCAGTGTCACTGAGCGCGTGGCGTGATGGATGCATTTTCTTATGGGCGAACAGTCTGGAGGCCTTTGAACAAGTGCGTGTTTGGGAAAGACTTGAAGGATGGTGCAGAGGAATGAACGTGCTGATGCCAGGGCGGGAAGAGTCTGTTGGTAAGGGGTCCGTGAAAGAGAGACCTTGCATGTGAAGTGGGACAGGCACAGTGAATGCTGGGGGTGAGGAGGTAACAGAGAAGAGAGACAGAAGGGAAATAAACTTGTATGAGGTCTTTAGCTTGAGGGTGACAAAGCTCAAAGGCTCTGTAAAAGACTCTCAAGAAAGACAGGATGTAATGAGAAAGTTGGAGGCTCTTGTATGTTAAGATTTAGGAGGGACTGTATATGGACTTGTTAAATGTTTACTGCACGTCTTGATTAAAGTCTTTTCTTTTAAACAGTTTAGGCTTTCCCTCCCAAGAAGCATGTGTTTGGTACTTTCTTTTAAGAACTATTTAATATCATATTCCCAATTCCGACACTCTGTTGTGGTGTTGGAGTGGATCACGTTTCTCCACATTGTGCTCTCAGCACTGCAAGCTGCTCTGCTTTATATGTACTTCCTACCTTGGCAGGCACTGGCAGGGACTTGCCCGGCGCTCGGAATCTCATTGCTCTCGTGGTTAGGTTCCTCCCAAAATTACAATCTCCTTCCCAGCTGGGAGGCAGCGCCACAGCTCCCGGTTCAAATACCGCGCTGTGTGCGATACTGCCCCAACTCTTCTTGCCAAAACGTCTCCCTCGTGTGTGAGAACTTTATTAACGAGTGTGTATATTATGGATTCCAGCACCAGAAAAGGTCACCTATTGTGCTAGGCACTATTCAGACTTTCCCTGTCCTGTACAGATTCAGCTCCGGATGGATGCTGGCCAGGCCTGGCGTGCGGGGAGGAGGGACGGTGTGACACACAAGCAGAATTGTGGTTTGCAAAAGTTGGTATCGTGATTTAGCCAGGAAGATTTTTGTTTGCGTTTGGTGCCTTTTAGGACTTTTTTTTTTTTTTTTTTAATGATGTGGATGGAGAGCAGAAATGAAAAGTGAGAGGAAGTGGAAAGGAAAACAAACTGGGTTTCTTGTGAGCTTCTCCTCTTTTTCTTCAACTTGCCTGTTGGGGAGAGACGGTGAAAGAAGGGCTGAGTTGCCGTGGTTCTGATGCCTCTGAAGGCAAACCAGTTTCCTCTCCACCTCTCTAGGCATCTGTGGGTTAGCGCTCCCTTCCCCCTCCGATGGGCTGTGGCTGCTGTGTGCCCCTCCACACAGATCCCAATTTTCCTGTGATTTAAAGATTCCCAAATGCCACAAGCCACCGCTGGAGCTCGTGATCCTCAGCAGCTCAGCTTACTCTGAAACCCCAGGTAGAGCGTCGCCAGCCGCCGTTCTCCAGGCAGTGCAGCTCCCTGGGTATAGGCAGGCAGAGCTTCGGGGGCAGCACGGAGGAAAGCAAAGGAAAGGAGACTTGGAGACTTCCCGTTTCCCATCTCCCTCTGCCTGCACGTTTGGCTTTCCACTGTTGGGGAGTGCTGTTAATTCTTAAAATGCTTGCTTGTAGCCTAAAATCACTGGATGCTGTTTGTGCAGGGAGAGCTGAGATTTGTCACCGTCTCATTTCTTAAATCAAAAAGGAAAGTTACTGAAGGGACCAATTTGTATTCCTCTGCAAACTGATTTAGGGCAGCATATAAATCATCTGGCGGGATAGGTAAACTTGCTCTTACCTTCATCACAGAACATTGTCTTGCTTTATCCTTGCTTGGCTGTGTTTCCTCGTACTACTAGGGTAAATAAAATCTTCTGAAATTGTCCCAAGTTTCTCCTCCCCGACTTGTGCCATCCCTTGAGAGGGCGGAATCAACAGCTAGCAAAGAGCAGTGGTCAGGCAGCATTTCCACCTGGAGGAGCATGGATGGAAAGTCACCACTTACGTGCCCTGGGATACTTCCTCGCTGTACCTTTAGGTGTTTGTTTGGTTTTTTTTTTTTAAATTCAGCTCCTGAAATAATTTCCTTGTACTATAGAGCTTGGAAAACAGTGTTATTCCCCCCTGCCTCCTGTCTGTTTCTCAGAGTCAGAGTCTCGTAGGGGTCTCGTACCAGTTGCAGTGCTGGGGCAGGTTGGGACTGTTTTGCTTGGTCTCCTGAGGCACCTGGACAACGATGTTTAGGGAAGTATATAAAAACGGGGCAGGCATGGAGTGATTTTTCTTTTCCTTTTGTTATATCCTCCCTGCTTCTGGCACTCGTAGAGCTGTAGTTCTCTTCTTCTCCCTCCCTACCACGATGTCCAGCAGAGTGCTTCTGAATTCCTCATCCTCTAAGAATTTGTATAAATAAGCAGGATTTTCTTGCAATAACGATGCAGGGGGCTTACCTTTGGAAAATGTGCTGAAATGGTATAATTGAGCTGTCCAGATTAATATTCCTTACATGGATCTGCTCTAGTAGCTTTTATTTGACTGGGAGTTACTCCAGTGGCACTGTGTTCAGATGCTTAAATCATTCAGATACTTAAATCATCACAGTTTTGTAATAACAAGTCATTGGTTTGCCATCTGCGTGCAAAAAAAATAATCTGATATTTAGCCTGCAAATGCAAGTGGTGGGGAGATTTTGTGCTACAGCCGTACGCGAGCTGATCGGGCGCTGCTAGGTGGCGTGCTGGGAGGTAACACGCCTGGTTTTGTTTTTAATGTGCTAATTTAAATGGTTAGAAATTATCTTAGTGTACATAGGTGGATTTCTGTGCAGGCGTCGCATGCGGTTTTTAATCTTGCAGGCAAAGTCGTTTTGATAAAACAGCGCGGCAGTTAGAAATCCCTAGAGATGCTGACATGTCCATTTAATCTCTGAAGGGAAACACATGGAAAGGGAGAGGAAAGCCGCTCCAAGCTTGATTTAACCACGTGAGTCTTGCAAAAGTATAGCTTACTGCAAAAATTACTAGTAATCAGACGTGCTGTCACAAACAGACAGCGAATGTATAAGTATAAAACACTTACACCAGCCCCATCACAGGCCAGACAAAGAAGGTTTCAATGGGAATTTGTATCCACAGATAATGGCTTAAAGTGGTAATTGATGCCAGCTGCATAAAATCACTAGGAAGGGCTCACCAGCTGCCTCTCTCCTCCAAGAAAAAAGGATGTACTTTTGTATTCCTTCATGAGAATGACAGTCTCTCGCCTCAATCGGTTTTAATTTTCCCCTTTTGTGATCCTGGCGCCTCTGCAAACAGAGGGACTGTTAGTGGCGGTGGTGCAGCGCGTGTGTTGTCAGGAGGAGGTGAGGGACCTTCCGTCCCTGAGGCTGGCTCACACGTCCAAATCCCGGGACGGCTGCCGAAACACCTCCCTCTGCACGGGAGGATCCCTGTGGCAGACTGCAGCCTGCCCTCCCTGCAGCACATCTGTCCGTGAGGAGACCTGTGTGGAAATGGTCTTATCTGGTGAGATTTTTGGGTGGAATTTATCTCACCCTGATCCAAGACATCTGCAAGATTGGTGTCTGGATCTTGGCTCGTGACCTCATCCTCCTTTTGTAGTTAGTGGGGAGAAGTAAACACCAGCAGGGCGCACATTGTTTGGCCTCTTTCAGATGTCCACATTGGGATGAAATCAATTGTACCTTGGAAAAAACTGTTCCTGAATTTGGAACAGAACAATTTTGGTCTGGCCACCTTTTAAAAATTTTTTTCTAATTATCTTACACCAATTGCTGTACCACAGTGGTACTGCAGCCTTCTCCATGCTGATTAATCCTCATGATAGTTCCTGTCGCCACAAAGTCTTCAGGACTCAGTGCCAGGGAGTTATTGATCCACACTAAGTAAGTGGAGTCCTCCAAAGCCTGGCAGGAATTACTGAATCCATTTATTTTTGTAGGCTGGAATTTGGTCTGGATTGAATTGGAGGTGAGACGCTATTTGTGTTGTGGACAAATGCTCCATGACAGCTGAAAAAGGAGTTTAGGACCATTATTAGCCTTAGTTAAGGGAGATGCTTGGGGTTGCTGCAGGCCATTGAGCAGGTGCTTTGACACAGCCGCAAGGAAAAACTGAGAGAGTAATAACTGCCTGCAGTTTTCTGGGTCTGTGTGTGCCTTTTTTTGTTGTTGTTTGTTCTTTGTTTTTTTTGGAGGGGTGGGTTTTTTTATTATTTTATTTTTCAGAAATAGATCCTGTCTAAGCATTGTCATTTTGGCTGTTACAATAGATGATAAACATGAACAACCTTTAGGACATCCTGCCCATTGTATTGTAAAAGCTATTGTGTTCATGTGCTGAGGGTAGGAAATAATTTTTATATGAAAAATCAGTACAAAATAGCAGATTAATCCAATTACATATATTAAACTATCAGTGATTAAGTCCCAAACCATTAGAGTTTAACAAAGCTCCTATTACAGTTTTTTTGCCTAAATTCAAAGTGCACTGTGGTAGTTTCTAGTAAAGCATTTCTTCTTCTTCTTCTTTTTTTTTTTTTGCGTATGGTCTAAATAAATAAAAAATCACACAACAGCAAGGACAACATAAGCACCGAGGAAGCACCGAGTTAGCTTTTGGCTCAAAAAGCTGTTCTGATAATGCTTTCTCCCAGGGCTGCTGTTCACTGAGAACTTGGATTTACAAGATTATTTTACTGTTTTGTTCAGTGTTCCAGAAATACACAGTATTTTACTTTAAAGATGCGTCATGAGAAGATTTAAGAATAGTTTACCCCTGGTGCATTTGGGGAATTCTCTCATGATGATTTACGAGTAAGCACTGCATCCTACTATTAATGTGTTTGAAATAATTGTTTGCTTTGTAGCGTAGGGTGGTTTCTTTTGCTAAAGCCATGTGTACCAGTGTGTATAAATAGTTAACGTGTACTTAGTATTAACATCTGCATATGTGGTAAATAGGGTATTTGATTGCTAGCATGGTACAGATTGCAAGGAAGTTTAAGGCTTAAAATTTTCTCATGTAATCAGCTTTGACATTACAGGATAATCAAAATACGTGCTACCGTTTCCATCAGGCAGCCACCCTAGGGAACAGAGGTTTCGGTTTCTTCCTGGAGTCAATTTAAGGTAGACATTTTCCCCCTGGATATCTAAGGCTAGAAAGTTGTGGAGCGAATGGAGATTGTGCCTAAAGGGGTAAACCAGCTGCATTTTCATTTGTTGCTTGAGAGGTGCTGGATGGGGGCTCCACTGTCTGGGTGTGGTAAGAGGGGGATGAGGGAGGGATGGTGGTGGGATGGTGTCTGCTCCTTCTTCTCCGGTGTCTGCTGGCTGCCTGCTCAGACGTTACCTCAAAACGTGCATGGATCCTTCCATGCAACGTGTCCTACTGTCACTTCAAAAACGGATTGTGGGTGTTTTTAAGGAGTGGTTGCATAGTGTTAGCCATTTCAGCTCTTTGAAGGGACGACCTCCCTTCACCTGAGCTGCTCTCTGCTTGGCACCTTGCTGAGGTGGGGGGAGCCGGGGGAAATCCTTCCTCCGCCTTTGTGTCCCAGCATCCTGTTTATCGCCCGGGCTCCTGGCCCTCTCTTCCTGATGCACTTGCTCTTCCTCCACCGAGGCAGAAGGAGGAGGAGGAAACTTGTGCATGAGGCGAACGCCTTGTCTGCTCAGCGAGGGGAATGCCTGATCTCCACCTCTGCTTTCCTGCGCCAGCCCCGTGCTGGCACTGAGGTGGGACCCTGTCGTCCCCACCGTGGGGGGACCAACCTCGGAGGCTGTGCTGAGCCGCTGTCTGGCATTTAAATAGAGCTGTTTGCAATCTTCAAAATTAAAGGAAAAAAAATCAGGAAGATGGAAGTGATACTCCTCTATCGTAAAGTCACAGATTTTTCCGGTTTTCTAGTTCTCTGGGTTACGTAGAATAAAAGCCTGCTAGCTATGTATTTGCCTAAGGTATTACAAGCATAGGGTTTTTAAACAGATCCTGTCCTGCTCCATCATTGGATGAAGTCCAGTGCATGCTTCATTTGCTTTTTTGCACTACTAAAAACTTGGGAAGGTAAAGGTCTGTTTTAGACCATGTCAATAAACAGGATTTTGATGGCATGAACATAGGATGTGTTTACTGAGCGTGATGAACTTTTATAAATTGAACTTTTTAAAAATCTACTTGTGTGAAGGAGAAGAGGAAATAATAAGGCACACCATGTATTAAACATATGTTTCTTGGTTTTTTCCCAAAGGACGAAGAAGAAGAAATCAAACTGGAGATTAATATGCTAAAGAAATATTCTCATCATAGAAATATTGCAACTTATTATGGTGCTTTCATTAAGAAGAGTCCTCCAGGACATGATGACCAACTGTGGGTAAGCAGATATTTCTCAAGCATGTTCATAAGTCTTTCCCTTTTGGATATAGTTTGAGAATGACAGAAATATCACATTATGGAAAGACAAACTAATAGAATTTGGTGCTTGCCTGATCAGATAGATAAGTGAATCACATAGGCTAATCATGCATCCTTACGAGGATGGCTGAACCAAGATTTGCTATTAGCAATGGATTTGCTCTTTAAGTAACCTTTTTTTTCCCCATCTCACAGATGGATAGTAACATGTTTCATGGGAACAAGGCAGATGAGCTGAGCAGTAAGAATGTGTGGCTGTAAAAAGAAAGCTGCACTTGAGAATTGTACCCATTACATTTCTCATCCCACCTCATCTACACCCTCTAGAGGACTGAAGTTCGGGTTTGAAATGGCAGGGTACAGACATCAGTGCATGTTCTTCCATAGATAAATGGGAGTTAAAGAATAAGATGTGTTGCAATGGTGTGATCAGTTTGATTCCTTCAGCGTTGGATGTGCTCTTACTCCTGTTGCTGATAATGCATTTTGCATAGCTGAGCAAATCCAGATTCCCAGCATTAAATTACAGTGTTTAAATCAGTCCTTGAAAATGTGGTAACTAATGTGAGACATATTCCATATATGTCTGACACACATTGGAGACATTTGGTTTGAATCCATTTTCCAGGAGGAGATGTAAAATAAATGATATTCTCTGCTTCACAAGGGTTTCCCAAATCAATGCTGCAACCTGATTATTTTGCTTTGCTAGACAGCTGGGAACTGTGTTTAATGTTGGTTGTATGCTGATATTTGTTTTGCAGCTTGTTATGGAGTTTTGTGGAGCAGGCTCTATCACAGACCTTGTGAAGAACACGAAAGGGAATACTTTGAAAGAAGACTGGATAGCATATATCTCCAGAGAGATTCTCCGGGTAAGGAAAATAGTCTGCTCCACTTGAAAACACAGAAACAGTCTTACAGAGATGTAGCCTAGCTTGAGGTTCTGCAAGAAGCTGTTTCTGATCAATTCCATTAGCCATGTCATCACTTGGAGAGTGCGTAGGAGCAGATAGATGTCTGCTCCACATCATTTAACTCAGTGTGAGTTGTACTGTATTGTAACAGCAGCCTTGCAGAAAATAGCAATTTTTAGTCATGAGAAGCCAGCGGAAGAACCAGTGACCTTACCTATTGTAGAGGCTGTGAAACAGTGTCCATAAGACACTGTTTTTGAGAAGCCTGAGGTTGTAACAGTGTCGTAACACAATAGGGAGCGGAATGGGCTTTTCCAAATGTGCTTGCAGCTGTCTTTCTCTGCTCCTAGTCAAGTCTGTGGAGGAAGGGAGTTGTTGGCTCAGGCCAGCGGTCAGGACTTCTGTGCTGCGATGTGCTCGCATACTCGGTATTCCGGCAGTCTTTCTAGAGCAAGCAGCCACGTCGGATGTGGCTGTGCGTTGTGGAGTGGTAGCAGACGGCGCTGCAAAAGTTTCTCAGGAAGAGGGATGCCACTTACCAGTTTTTCTAAAACTGAAGCTCTAACTAATTACTCTTCATATTTAATTTCCAGTTGGTACAGTTTAAGTGCTTTTTGAATTGGCATTTGTTTGCTGCGCTAAGTAAATCTGGTATGGTTTTCCTCGTGCTTCTTTGTAAAACAAATTGCCTCCTACCCATACCACTACACAGTATGTTTGTTCAATTGCCTCATCATAAATGAAGTTCTGAAGGGCTTTATGTTAAAGGAAACCACCACTGGCTCTTGCATAAATCAATGCTGCTGTTGTCTGTGTTACACATTTGCTCTGCCTTGGTGATTTTTAAGATGGTGAGGGAGGGAGATGTGCGACTCTGGTCTCTTGCTCTAATTCCGAATGCTAGGAGAGAGTCCAGCTGCTGGCGTTTGGGCTGGCACATTTTGAGTTGTTTACGAGGGAGAAGAAAAGTTCAATACCTACTGATGGTTGAATTTCAAATCAAATGGATAGCATGCTTTAATATGAGGAAAGCTAACTTCTGCAGGACTGATCTTATGCTTGATTTGAGAACTGTGTGACCTTGGAGGTATTGCATGCTATGTTGCATTCATTCTAGGTTCTCCTTAGGTAAAGTAGCCACGCTCACTGAGATTTACCTCAGAACAGAGTTAGGTGAAAGCTATTTTCTCATTCCTGTGAGAGATTTGCAAAAGGAGCCCTAATTGCTTGCTAGCAGGAACTGGAATATCTGGAAAAAAGGAACGCTAAACTCACATTGCTATGAGAGATTGCAAAACCTGATTCGACACCGAGTTTGTCAGAGATGGAGGAGAGAGGTTGTGTAACAGAAAGTTAAAATGAGCTAGAGTGCCAAAGATCGGTGCAGGTGGAGACACAGGTGAGGGTTGACCCAGTGGATCTCTGTGTGGTTGGGGGGGCCTGGGGACTGCAGGGGAACGGAGACATGCCCTTCTGTCTCCTCCCAGCCCTTCGCAAACTCAGATGTGTTTTTTCAGTAAGGTTAGATGGTACTCTGGAGAGAACAGACGATTATCTCTCTGGCTGGGTTGGCGTAGCAAAAGGCTTTAAAAAGTATCTTGTGTGAAGCTGTGGAAAAGCCTTCATTTCTGTGAAAAATAAGACCACACTTAGCATTAGCAGCCAGCGAAGGGTCTCGGGGACATCAGCCGTTCACTTGGTTCGCTTGTGACATGTGTGGGGAGGAGCTGTGGATAGTGGTTTTTTTGTCACGCTCATTAACTGTTTTAAAAAAAGAAAATAGCCCAATGGTTATGTAGGCAAACTGGTAAATGATCATTTAATGAAGAACATGTGTTAGGAAATATTTCTCTACAGCAACCACTACTCTCTTAACCTCTTGCAGCTGTAAAGGTTCTATTTCTTTATTTTTTGTAAAACATTAAAAGCCTATGAGGGCAACACGAACAGGCAAGATGATCCCACTGGAGACTACAATTTTCCGAGCAGAGAGCTGAGGAGAAACCAAAATACGGGCAGTTGCTAAGAGGGTTGCCTGTTGTTCTCGCAATTACATTAGAGAGTAAAATGCAACATATGTCTTCCTCAGCCCTCCCTCCACATGGCTAACGCTTTGGGGCATGCATCCAGGTGCTGTCTCAACAAAAAGCACCGTATGCCAGGAGGTTTTGTTTCCTTTGGAAAGTATAATGCTCATGCTTTCTTTTTTTTTTGTCTTTTGCATGTTTTTTTTTTTCCTGAGGAACAATTATCTGGCTGCTTCGTATTTATGGAGGCTAGAGAAGAGAACTGCAGCTTTGTAGCAGAGCTTTTGTTTGTCGTCAGTCGTCCCTCGCCCTCAAACAGAACTGCCAGTCCATCACCCTCCCACCCCCTTCTCGGGGGTGCTTATATGAATGCTGATGCTGCCTCCTTTCTCCCTTCACCCCCCTTCCCAGACTAAATTCTGGGTGACCCTGTGTGTGTCAGATGTCAGTGACGTACGTTGACGCTGATTGTGTCATTGCATGGAGACTTTCTGCGAGCTGAACTTTTTCACACGACAGCTGAGAGGTGTTTGCACAGTGCAGATGTTGGGCTGTATTTAGGTACAGCGTGAGCGTGGGGCCCGTGTCTCTGCTCCGTTACCAACAGCTGTGCGGGTGGTATGCTGCTACGAGGCTCCTGCGGGTCCCATTGCACCCAGCCGCTGAGCAAGAGCCTGACACCCAGTGCTATGGGCTTTGGGGGTGCTGGGTACCGGTAGTCTGTTGCTAAGCCAAGAGCCTAACTCTGAATGTCCTCTCCTTCCTCTCCTCTTCTTAATGCAGGGGTTGGCACATCTTCATGCTCATCATGTGATTCACAGGGATATCAAAGGGCAAAATGTGTTGTTAACAGAGAACGCAGAAGTGAAACTCGGTAAGTAGGCACACATGTCCACTTCCTTATTCATTCAACCTTTGTTTTCTGATGTGCCTAAACTGATTTTATCCTCCAAGAGCCCTGCGATATGTTCTGTAGCATGTGCACTCTGTCACTGCTCCCGTGTGAATCGAGGCCTTGCACGTATTTCCTCTTGCTTTGGGAGGAGGGCATACATTTCGTTAGATGATGTTGGCTTTCATGCCAGAATTGGCGAGGTGACCGTTTTGTGCCTCCCACTGAGCAGTGTGTGACTTGGATTCGTTCTGATTCCCTTTATTCTGGACTTGGGAAGTGACAGGAGTCACTCTTTTATTTGGCTTTAATTAAAATAGCACCTGCTGTGCAGGTTCTGGGCACAGAAATACGATCTGGACAGCACACTCGAGGGAGCTGTGGCATCAAGTTCAAAACGCAGTTCCAGCTCTGGCGTGCCTGCCGAAAACCGTGCTCATCCCTGGCCTCTTCTCTCCCTTCCAAGTGGACAAACTCTTTTTTTTCCTTCTCTCTAATCTGTCTCTTCCAGTTACCGCACACTTTAACTTTCTGTGTTTGTATCACGCTACGTTCGCCACCTTTTTTTGGTTAAATATAGAGCCATGCTGAAGCCCTCCCACCCAGCCCACATCCCTTCTGTTTTGCATTACACCTTCCTCCAGCATGAGGCATGGGAAGATGTCCCGGCTGCTGGAGGAGGAAGCTCTCGGGAGAGCTTTCCTCCTTTTGGTCCAAAGTGGAGCACGGTAGCTCCCAAACCGTTGTTCCCACCGAGCTCATCTACACCAGTTTGTCAGTGTTGCTCAGATGATGGATGCGGTGAAGCGGACACAGCCCTCCTAGAGCAGATGCAGTTACTGGTGTAGAAAGGCATATATCACTGTTGTTGTGAACGGGAGAACTGAAGGGAGGACAACACCCTTGTAATGTAATTGCCCTGTAATGAAATGGGCATCTCTTTTGCAACCCATGTGCGTATGTGCTCAAAGTTGGCACCCCTTTTAATAATCCCCATCTTTTGCTCCTATTGACGCATCTGCTGTGTGCATTAGAGCAGAGAGCAACTCGCTGAGCAACAGATTATTTTTGCTGTCTGATTTTAGAGTGGAAAAGGTGGACAGCTGAAAAGGAGACATGTTCATGCATGTGGTTTTCCCATAGCATGAGAGGTACCTTTGGGAAGCAGCTCCCTCTCTATAGGCAAAGGTGCTTGGCTTCACCAGTTGGGAAGGGAATAGCCCGTCTTCAGCCTCCCACACAGTATTTTTGCAGCTGTATGGTCCCTTCTGTACAGCCAGGCCGGTGAGAGGTGCAGGAGAGGTGGTCATACGCTGCCATGTCTCTTGAGGCTTGTGGCCCAAGCACATTGCATGTGAACCACAAGGGCTTGGCTGCTTCAGTATTAATCATCATATTTCTCCTCAGCATGGTCCTCCCACGTGGAACATCCACAGGGTTTTATTTCCAAATCACCTTACAGAAGTAATCACTGCACTATTTTTCCCCTCTTACTTTATTTTGCTCTTTTCCCACCTGCAGTGGATTTCGGTGTGAGCGCTCAGCTGGACAGGACAGTTGGCAGGAGAAACACTTTCATTGGAACTCCGTACTGGATGGCTCCAGAAGTTATTGCCTGTGATGAAAATCCAGATGCTACGTATGATTACAGAGTAAGAGAGTCCAGTTCACAGGAAAAAAAACACTCCAACACACAAAACCCCTACACTTGTAGTATGAACATCCATGAACGATGGCAGTTTTTGAGACTTCTTATGCTTTGTAGGAGTAATATTATTTTGTGTAGGTATATTCTTATTACAGGAGTACAAGGCATGGGTTACTGCTAAATTGTGACCTTTAACAGTTGCCGTTACGTGTATTATCATAGCTTCGAGATGTAAGGAGTAGGACTTCAGTGTGCTGTAGGTACTCAGAGAAGGCAAAAAAGAGTTTAACTGGAAACACTCGTGTTCTCGATTTGTATAATGATTGTACTTTAAATTGTGTTAGACCATGTCCCAGTTATTGTAGTAACCCAGAACAATGCATTTTAGGTGTTGCCTTAAATAGAACCACCGTCTGGAGAGCCAGTGAAGTACAAAAGGAGCTCTTTAAACCGTGCCTGTTGCTGATTTCAAGATACATATAGAAGTTGATAAAAATTTATCCATCGCAACATTTCTCAACAAAGATCGTTTTTTACATAGTTTGCTGCAAACCAAAGATTTAATTACTGCAAAACCGTAATTGGCTTGTTGATATTTGCACTACCCTTAAGAATATTATGTTTGTGTATTTAAAGTTAAATTTCTCTAGTGAAAGCATCCTGTAATCTTAAAAGTTCTTCTCAGCTTGCTTTAATGAAAGCACAAGGAAAGAAAAAATGTGAAAATATGCTTTTTAAAAAATCTTCACTTAGACTAATGCAGTTGTTCCAACTTTTAACCAAGAAGGGCAACAAAGATATCAGAAAGCCTGTGATTAAGGCCTTACAATGAATTTTAGAGCTGAATATCAATTATATCAATTTGCTGAGATTGATAGTGATGTTAGCTATCAGTATGTTTGTGTATGTCTAAATCTATTTAAAAAAAACAGGTAATTCGAGTTGGTGTTTTTGTATCTTTTGACTAAGATTGATCAGATTGATCCTATTTCTCTTGATTTAATCGATTTTTACATCCATCAGCTCATTGTACTAAAGGTAATGCTTTATATCTTTGCAGATGGAGTTATTAGGAAGGAAGGGTGGCTATTAAATGATCTAATAAAGGAGAAGAACTCTCTGCAATATTTATTAATGCAGTAGTGATGTGAAAAATAACTCCTCCTGCCTCTGAAAATACCTGTTTATTGTTCCTGGTGGAGCCTGTAGGGCTCTCTCCCCCAAAAAATTCACGGTTGAAAGATTTTGTAAGATCATGAGGCTGTGCAGTTTAGCTTAAATGGCTGGATTGGACCAAGAGGAAAGATTGCCTTGCTGGGTCTGAAAGTGCGATCATTAGAAATGCTTCTCTGCTTGTAGTACAAGAAGAGCTTATTTGCTCATTAGTTGCGAGTAATTTTTTAAAAAGTCATTATTGTAACCAGAAATGAAGACTGCTTTGTTCAAGAACAGCTCTCTTCCAGCAGCCTTCTCCAGTGTTTTGCCCCTTAAGCTGTGGTGGTCTCTGGAGTTGGTTCCTTGGCAGGACTCTTCCAGCTCTTGCCTGTGTGTGATCCTCCTGGCTCTCGCCCGGGCTCTCCCTAGTCAGGGGCGCTGGCCAGAGGTGGTACCTCCAAAGGCTCCCACTGAAGGACTCTTGTTCCGTAACGTTTTGAGCAAAGCTGAGATGGTAGGGAAGGAACGTTTGCTTTGGCTCCAAGCAAGGTATCCAACAGAGGCTTCTTGCAAGTTTAGCAGTGATGGCTATTCCCCTAGATAAAACTATTATTTGATTACTGGGACTAGAAAAAAGTTCAGGACTGGGTGTATTCCACTAATCTGTATTTGTTTGTTTATTTACTGGTTTAGACACTGAAAAAGACCTGCCAGGTTTATTTCTTTCTACCCTGCAGTCTTCATATCTCCATCTTTTGTTTGGGGAAACGAGTACAGTGTTTTCTGTGAATCTACTGTAGGGAAATGTTCAGTCTTTTGTAAACAAGTATAGAAAGCTCTGTTGTTTCATAGACGTAGCTTTGGGGCCGAGGTATTTTTCATTATCGTAATGTGAATATATTTTTATGTGTTACTAGAAAGGGTTGTTTCCACACTCTGTACGAATACGTACGTGCATTTGTGTATATATATGTATTATATGACAAGTAGGATTTTATGACACCGTTACAAAAAAAGAGTAGCTTATATTATTTGAATAGCCTCGGTATTTGGTTCCAGTCTCACCTACAGGGCCTCTGTAAATAGTACTGTCTTACTGTCTGAATGGGTAAATCCACCTACTAACATATGGTCTCTCTCTTTTTATGCAGAGTGACCTTTGGTCATGCGGCATTACAGCCATAGAGATGGCAGAAGGAGCTCCCCGTAAGTGATACGTCTGCTTCTCCAGTGGGCTGGTTAAGACTGAAACGTATACTTGGGAGATGCTGATTGTAATCTAAGCCTAGTTTGGAGGTTTCTGAAAGTATCCTCATGTAATTTCGGTTCTCTTTGGTCTTGCCTGCCCTATAAATATAAAATCCCATAAATAGCAATGCTTTTGATAAAGATAGGATTGTGTTTAAGCACTACAGTGCAGACTGCAGTAATTTAATTTCCATGGTAGGAATATTTGGAAGCTAATCAAGCGGCAGACTTCCTTCCTATGGGTAGTATATTGTGTTTTGGAGTTGCGTCCCAATTTGTGTATGGCCTGGCCTGGGATGCTGAAACCTCAGCTGGGGAGAGGTGCAGTGGGACCTTGAGAAATCCGACCTTAATGAAAAAAGCGTCTGTAGCAATTGTTTCTGTGTCAGCTTTCCGTGGGTCTGGGTAATGGTAACATTGCTTCTCCTTTTGTTTCTACTCATCGGTGGGCGGTGCCCTTAGCAGTGGCATAACTTAAACTGTAAATCCGTTTTCAACACAGATTATTGACCTTAATGCTCCTTGCTTGAGAATACTCATCAGTTGATATGGGTATTTTTGAGACAGAAACCTGGAAACCAAAAATGCCCAACTTTTTATAGCTTATTTTCCCCTCACATACTTAGTCTTTCTGAATATCAAGTTAAACAGCAGATATGTTCGAGGAAGACAGAAAGATTTAAAAAGAAAAGAAATTAGGCATGATGTTTTGGCTTTCAGTGGTAATTTTTGTGAAAATCCTTATTGAACTAGCAAATATGCTTACCCCCAACCCCAACTGGGGCTCTGTATTTAAAAAATAACAGCCTAAGGTACCTAAGAGTGAGTTAATTCAGTTTTTTTACACATAAACAACCACCATACCACAGCCCAGCTTGAAACCTCTGTCTTTGAAATAATCATGTTGAAATGAAGTATTGACATTTTCCTACCTAAAAAATGGTCATTTCATTATAGCCACTGCCTGCTTTTTTTTCGTTACTGTTTTTAATGTAAAATTTATAAATCGAAGAACAACGCTCTTGTTTTGATTCATGTTTTAGAAGGTCTGATGGTTTGTTTTTTTTTTTTCCCTGCTCCTAATTGCACGTTTGCATGAATGCCCATGTGAGAGCTGCTCCCAGGACACCTCAGCCAGCACTGTATTAACAGCGTTTGAGCTACCACTTGACCTCCTTTTTGCTGTTCCTTTTTGTTCAGTGCATTGGGTTGCCTGGGTGGCTTTCAAGTAAAAGCTGTGTCTGTGGGTTTTGTAAGCCTGGAATTGGACAATAATATTTTTTCATTTCCAAACCGAAGCAGAGCTTGGCTCCTCTTTTTGTAAAAGCACAGAGAGGTATTTGAGCAAAGATGCAACGTAAATGCTGAATAGCTCTTACCTTGGTCTGTCCTCTGGCATGTGAGCTCTGCCTCCTCTTTCAGCAACAGCTGAAGGGTCCATCTCTAAGCTTGGTGGTCTGATGGGATCTACAGGCACCCAAGGGGCTTCTCTGCCACGGTTGCGGCCCCTTATTTCTGCATCCAGAATCCTCCTCACATCAGTCTGTTTCTCCTGAATTTCTGCTGTGTGGAAAACGTTACCTCTTCCTGCAGTGATCATTCAGGCTGAGACTGATGGTGCAAGTGGTCAAGCATAGGAAGATGGTAAAAACAGAGGATTTGCTTCTAGCATCCTTTCTTGGGCAGCCTCCCTCCCTGCTCCCTTGTTTCCCTGCGTTGGCTCTGCCGTGGTGCTTTTGCTCTGGAGCAGGAGGAAAGGCTGTCCTTAACGGACTCCCAGTAAGTGTCGGCTGAAACCAAGGGTACTTCTTTTGACAAGAGTCATAGGTTTGCACTTCAGTTTTGCAGGGAATCCTTTTTTTGATACAGACCCTCCCATGCTTCAAAACCATCAGGCCTTGGAATAGAGAAAAGCTCCAAGTCTGGAGAAAAAAATGAGGCATCCTCCTTTAATTGCCTGCGTAGTGGGAGAGGAGGGCAGGTGGAGCGAAGCAGTGACTGTGTCGTTCTTCCCTTCTGCCATCATCTTCTCCCAATATTTTATTGACCGGAACATAAGTTATATGAGTTGGGGCTGGAGGAGGGCTGCACACAGATGTTCCCATCATGGTTGAGTCTGAAGGTTAATAAATGCCTCAATCTCTTTCTCTTTTTGGGGCCACCCTTGCAACATTGAGCTGTGGAAAGGTTGTCATTTCAGGCCAATTCCATTTAGTTGTGTTGCTGTCTGCATCTGCTGCATGTGCGGTCAGGATGGTGGGAATGGTTGGGGAAGCTGAAGCCGTGGTATTGACAGAGAGCAACTAAGACAACATCTATATGTTCCTGTTCGGTTTTGTTTTCGTTCCTTCAGCGCTTTGTGACATGCATCCCATGAGGGCACTCTTTCTGATACCCAGGAACCCTCCCCCACGGTTAAAATCCAAGAAATGGTATGTATTAGTTATATCTTGTTTGTAGCCCTTTTTGTAGCGTGATGTTTTCTTGTGTCTCATCGCATGCTGTTTTGCTACCACTTCCACAGAACTGTAGAGCAATTTAAGTTAGCAAAAATCACTCTGTTGTTATCTTCTGTGCCACTGAATCAAAGCATGAAATAAAAAGCATGCGTTGTTTATTTAGTTCTGTTTGTCCCAGAGAAATTTTATCTCGAATAGTGTGAAAATAAAAACCAAGCTTTTTTTCTTGACAGAGCAGCATCTGTATTAAGGTGACAAATGGATCCATATTTTAAAAAATAAAATCCCGCAGCTCTCTTAATATGCAGTATGTTTTCTCAGATGTATCGTAACACAGAAACAGAACAGTACTATAGTGTTCTAGTTGCTAAGTTGAAAGGAGCTATTAAAATTAATGAAGGCTTTTACTATAATTATTGTAAACGATTGGAATTGAGTGTGCACTTCTTGCCAGCTGAGAAGAATCCATTAGTATCGGAGGATTTCCTCCCAGTTACTGGTTACAACTGGCGCGTATGAAACAAAAATACTCCCTAGAAAGAGGTTTCCTATAGTTTGAATGGGATCACAGGATGCTGTGATCCTGTCAAAATAATGAAGTGATTTGACTGCCTATTCAATATCAAGGTAATATAAACTTGGCTTGCTTGCTGGGCTTGGTATTTGCCTGGATTGACTTATTTATGCACTTGTACTGTCAAGGCATCCCTCTCCTTCTCTCACACTTGCTTTCTGCATGTTAAAGGAATAGAGATGCATATCCAGTGTTTGCATAGGCCTTTCGTTAACCTGTTTATTTAGAATAATAACACTTAAGGCGTGAGGAATAAAGAAAAAACAGCAAAGTTACCTTGAATTCAGCCTCTTAGGTTATAGTAGGAAAGTGAAGCGATGGATGGAAACCATTGTTTTTGCAGTTAACCATGTAGTGGAGGTATTTGCCACCCAAGCACGGGAGCAGGTTGAGAGCACCTAGCAATCAAAAAGTGACTCTGGCCAAAGCCAGTGCTGCGTTGGCTCAACTGTTTTGATAGTATGCTCAGTGGCAGGTTATAAGAAAATAGGCCAAATGATGAAAATGCAGTTTTGAGTATTTCCGTTATTGGTGTTCTGCAAGGTGGCTTGTTTGGTGACTTCTGTCTGGAGAGGTCCTCTTTCAAGAGTTCAGGTGAAGTGCAAATTTAGGAAGGTGGTGCTCCAGCCTAGGTAACTCCCATGCCCTTTATGCAGTGTGCAGGAGGAGCTCAGTCTGGTTCATGCCCTTAAATTGCATCAGTGAGAATTTGACCCCAAGTGTCTGTGTTGAACAGACAACACTGTTCGACACCCGCCTATTGTTCTACGAGGAACTGTGGCTCTTCAGGTAAAAAATAAAATAATCTTAAATTCTCAGAGACCTATTTCAGTGAGGCCAGATGTGTACAAAAGCCGCGTGGTGCTGCTTGTGTCAGGGGAATGTTGGCCGCAGCTCTTGCGGCTTTGAGTGCGGCTGTTCTGAAGCAGACGTGCCCTTAGATAGCATGGGCAGGTGGAGACACACCAGAGCTGCCCTGCCCGTGCTCCAAGCAAGCTGGATGCTACCCAGCTCTCGTCCAGAAGTAGCAGAGCTGGGTGTGCGTGATTTGCCTTCACTAATAGATCCTGCCTTTCAGGGCAATTATGCCTGTGCAAGAGGGCACATTACTGTGAGGCTGTGCCTAAGCACTGCAGGTATGTTGGTATCGCCCTGTGTCCATCCAGCCCAGTGCTCAGCTGGAGCACACTCAGCTCTGTTTAGGAGGCACACTTGCAGACAGCACTTGTGCCATCCTCTGGGACTTGATGCTCTTTGAGGGAAGGAATTAGACCTTGAGGAAGAAGAGAAAAAATGTTTGAGCTGAGTTTTACCTATGATCTTGTTTTGTTTTGGTTTTTTTCCCTCCCTCCTTTCTCAGGTCAAAAAAGTTTTTCAGCTTTATAGAAGGTTGTCTAGTGAAGAATTACATGCAGCGACCTTCTACAGAACAACTCTTGAAACATCCCTTTATACGTGACCAACCAAATGAAAGGCAAGTCCGAATCCAACTTAAGGACCATATAGACAGGACCAGGAAGAAGAGAGGAGAGAAAGGTATGCAGCTTCTAAAAATCAAGTATTGCAGCTTGTTAAAAATACATGTTTTTGTCCTGCTTTGCATTCTAAATCCCCACTCCTAGAAAAGCTCCAAACAACCAAAACCCTTGAAAGGTTCTTTTTTAATTCATATTTTGACTATTGGCAGGCTTTTAGGCTTTTTTCTGTCCTCTACAGAGAGAGTATCAATTTCAAGTGTCTTATTTTCAGATAAGTTAAATTTACTCGCTTCTGGGCCGCTGCCTCTTCCATACAAGCATTAAACAGTATTTAGGAGGATATTGGCATATATGCCTTTGCCTTTTTTGGTCTGTGGTAGGTTCATTCCTGGAATGGTGCCATAAATCAGACTCGCAGGAAATAACCCATCACAAGAGCTATGAAGCAAATGTCTTGGGCAGCCTGTTCTCTTTATTCAGGTGGTGCCGAGGTTCTCCAGGTGTCTTGTCTTACATATAAAACCCAGTGTCATTCAGGGAATTTGCTGAAAGTCTGCTGCGAAGCACTGTGCTGCTTTACAAGTGTGGGAAGACGGGCTTGTATATGTAGAATGAGTTCTAGGGTCTGCAATAGATCTTCTCACTGAAGAGGATAGGAAATGGTTCACTAAGGCGCTACTGCAACTCCCCACTGTCCTAAAATTAAAGATAAGCACTATCTAGGCCTTTGTTTCTTTCGCTTAGATGAGACAGAGTATGAATATAGTGGAAGTGAGGAAGAAGAGGAGGAAGTGCCTGAACAAGAAGGAGAGCCAAGGTAATAATTGCTTTTGGGAGGGCTTTGGGCAGTCCATGCCAAGTAAGTCTAAAGGTCTGTGATTATAAATCAGGAGCATGCTAAATTTCTGTCTCTTATTAAGTGCACGCAGAAGCCACACAAACCACCCAAAGGGTTTGAATACCTATTCTGTGACTGCTAAAGGTTTTCAAGCTCCCCCCTCATATGGCTTAGAGCCAGCGAGCTCTGGATGGAGGGAGATTTATGGCAAATATGATTGATCAGGGGCTCCACAATGTCAGAGTTGGTCCTTATTTTGCTTGGCCTCATTTCACGCCTTCCACTGAGAGCGTGTTTTTGACATGCATCCAGTGTCTTCGCTCCGAAAGAAACGAGATTAAAATTTAACATCATGCTATATTTTATTAATGTTCCCCTGCTTTGGAAAAGGTATTTAATGGCCCATCAGGCTTTATTGTACGGGAGGCTTTAACTTCCTCTTGTTGCAGTTCCATTGTCAATGTGCCTGGAGAATCAACCCTCCGACGTGATTTCCTGAGACTACAGCAGGAAAACAAGGAACGGTCCGAGGCCCTTCGGAGACAGCAGCTGCTGCAGGAGCAGCAGCTCCGCGAGCAGGAGGAGTACAAGAGGCAGCTGCTGGCAGAGAGGCAGAAGCGCATTGAGCAGCAGAAGGAGCAAAGGAGGCGGCTAGAAGAGGTAGAGACAGGAGGCTGGACAAAAAAGTCCCTCTTCCGCTTGCGTTTCCCATTCCTGCGCCCATTTAAAAAGAGTTCCCTTTAGCCCCGGCACATCTCAGGAAAGAAAACAACATGTGCAAATCCACTGGCAAACGTGGAGCAAAGCACTTAAATCCATGTCTGGCTACTTGAATATGAGCTGTCTTCCAAAGCATTTGAATATCCAGCAGCTCCTATGGAGGCAACAGGAGCCAAAGCTGGGTTGTTTGAAGGTATCTGGGGGGAGGCTGTGTCTTGGTCTCTGTTCCAAAGAAGAGGCAACATGTCTAGACTTTAGGTAGCTGTAGAGAAGGGGAGACATTAATTATTCCCAGATGGATTTTTTTCTCAAGATTACTTTTTCTGGGGCCGTGACATGCTTCGAATTTCCCTTTAAAGCTTTCTCAAACATCTGTGTTTGGCACTCATTCATGGTAGGTAGAAGCCTATTTTTTTATGTACTACTCTCTCATGCATAGTAGCATGATGACTAAAAGCCACCTAGATTTATAAATATGATTTATAAATCAGTGGTAAAATTATAATTCTGCAAAAACTACAAATATGTAAATCATACTTTTGTGAATTGGTAAGTATGCAATTTGCGTACACTACCTGAAGGTAAAAGAAAATGAATGTACATGTACTATATTGTTCTGTCATACTTTTCACCACCTAAGATCTCGTGTGCTTTTATATCTATGTAGACGGAATATGCAGTGTGAGCTTCAGAGGTAGGAGGATTTCAGAACAGTTCTTCAGGCCAGAGCTGGGTATGACACAGAGCTGAAGTGAAACCAATCCTCTGGCTCCTCAGGAAGTGCAGGGTCAAATTCCAGTTGTCCTTAAATGACCTCTCACTTGAGTCGCTGTTTCAACTGTTCACTTAGCAATGATGGAAAAACTACACCCAGTCTGGTTTTCCAAATGCTGGTAATGTTTAACGAGGACGCAACCAGGACCAAATGTTGATTTGCATCCCGTGGCGTGTTTACATAACAAATAATACAAAATTCCAAATAGCTTTTCAGGTCACATTATGCTCCTTGTCCCTCTTTTTCAATGTGCAAGTGAGTTTAGTGCTGCTATAAGGAGGGATTGGTAGCAAAAGCTTAGCCACACATGAAGCCAGGAGGAGGGACAAGGGGGAGGCCTATAAACTCCATTTCTCTTCTGTTTCTGCCCCACCCTTTTCAGATCGCCAATATAAACATCGTAGCTCTTCCAACTGTTTTTAGACTCTGGCTCTGTAGTGATTTTGCGGGGGGAGCAGGTAATAAAAAGACACTAGGAAAACATGAAAATAAAATATTATATTGATATTGTCGAATGTGGGCAAAAGTTGAGATATGCTTAGCCTCTAAAATTTTTCTTAATATGGTAGTCAATGAGTTCTTTTAAATGCCCCTTTAATCTCTAAGGTTCTGCAGTCGATACTTTTTTGATGAGAACGGGGGTTACGATTAAATTATCTAGGTCATTTAACTTTAGTAATCAGTGCAACCCTTAAAATCTGGAATTTCTTTTTAAAATAAAGGAGATGGTGCTGCTAGTAATGGAAACAAAGCAGCGCACCTCTTTGCTGCACAGGGTTGAACTTTTTGGGGATGTTGCAGAAATCATAATTTAATGAGCAATTAAAAAGAAAAGGCAGTTACCTGAAAGTGATGTTTAATCAGTCCTGCTTTTTAAAATACAAAACAGAACTATAATTTCAGCACCATAAGACGGCATGTAATGTAGGTTGATGTATTACTGAATAAGATTACACAGTAAACCATGTAAAGTTTGTAAGAGAAAGGTTGAGCCTATAACCTCAGCCTGGTTCCCTTAGAAACATAAATATGAATGATGAGTTATAAAGGTTTCCTTTTGCAGGTGATGGGGCAGGCATATTGTTCTTAAAGTGAATTAAAAAAAAGACTCACACCGAGTTTTCAAAAAAACCCACTTAGTTTGTTGGATCTTGTGTTGGAAAAATGTATGATCCCAAGTGATTTTTAACAAAACAGCAGCGAAAACAAGCTCTTTAAGTTGGGGGAAGGGTGGTAGACACATATTTAGATAAACATCAGTGTTGTGACACAATTGAAGGCCAAAATATTGAAATGTTGTCACTTTGTCCTTAACTCACCCCCCTGTTTTGATGAAGCCAGTAAACAATGAAAAACTTGGTAATGCGAGTTAAGATTAGTGTCAGGCATTGAATCTCTGGGCTTCCATCAGTTTGTTGACATTTTTACCAAGCCTTGCTTTCTTGTAATTTTTCCTTGTGTAGAGTAAGTGTGTGTTTGGGTATACCTGTCTGACATTCTTTGGGAAGAATTTTATGCATTAGATAATCTCCCTGGACAAGTTGCTTATACTTCCCCCCCTTCTCGCCCCCCCAGCTTCCTAAATTAAAATTGAGGGCTTGTTCTTACAATGCTGGCACAGAGCCTAGACAGTTTTGACCGAGACTGAAACAGGAACGGTGTTTAGGACATCTGCCAAAAACTGTAATTCTCAGCAGTATTAGAGAAAAGATTACTTTTTAAAAGGCATATAGGTGACTTCTAAAACTCGTTGCAGGAACCTTATTATTTCTGTATTACTTAGAAGATGGAAATGATATGTGGTCAAAGTGCAGAAGATTACCTGAAACATTTTGGGAAGGGGATTGTGTATTAAAAAAGCATATAAAAAGCATATAAAGATTAGTTGCATAAATATCAGCTATATGTTATATAAGTGTTTAGATGGTTAAAACAAGAAATCTGAGCTGTTCCAGGCTGTTCTAACATGGATCTATGTTTTCAGCAACGTGGAGACACCAGTGCTCAGTGTGACGGATATGGAAAGGCATTTGAATTTGTACTTTGCAAAACTGAGTCTGGTTTGGGAAATTCAGAACTGGCCATGGTGGAATCCCATACTGTGTGGACCTCCACAGTTCAGGATAACTCCATTAAATGATGTCTCTGTCCCTGAATATGAGAACCTAGGGTGGATGTTTTTGAAGTGCTAGGTTATAGCTCCATTGGCAAGTAGTACAGTCCAGTAGAAGCAGATTTGTGGAGCACAATAATTAAAGTGCTGCGGACCCAAAGACTTCACCCCATGTGTTTGAAAACAGGAGGCGCTCCTTTGGATTAGCTGAGGTCTAGACTGCGTGCCTGCTTGTGGTTGGAGTGCATCTGCCTTTTTAATTGCATCCAAAAGGAGTGGTTGGCGCTCCAAGACATCTTCAAAATATGAAACAAAACCTGATAAGTGGAGATGATTGGATGATTCACTTCAAAAGAGCACTCCTGATCTGAACCAAGATGCTAATGTAGGTGTACCTGCAGGCGATTTTTGCCAGGGCTTTGTTTCTTTTACAGAAGGGGAGATTATTCGTATCTACTTAATTTGAATTGCTTGCAGTTTGGATTGGTACTGAGTAAGAAGTTCTACTTCTGCTTTATCTCTAGTGTGGGCAAAGCAAAAGTCTCTTTTATTAATCTTTCCAATCCTCTTCCTAAGCTGACACCATGCTACCTAATTCTTTGTGAAAGAAATCATTAATATATGTATTTATCAACCTTCATCTGAATAAGACAGAGTAATAATATTTTATTAATATAAATTAGAGGATCTATATTTATCTTCAGCATTTCACTGTATGAAGGAGGTCCTGAATTCGTTGGTATACACCAACTGCATGTGTAGTTGCATTGCCCCCTCCTGGTAAATTATGCTCTACTGCATGGTCTTCCAGTTTGGAGATGTTGGGTACCATTATGAGATCATTATTAGTGCACCCTAAAACCAGACAAGGAGTCAGAGTATTGACACTGTATTTTCTGTATGGTTTTTTTGTTGTTGGCATAGAAAATGCCAATTTTGTGAAAAGCAGAAATTTGAGGCAAATTTGAGGCAAATTTGAGGCTCTGTCAAAATTCTGTTTTGGCATCTCTGAAATTTCTTTGAAGAGTTCCTGCCCTTACCTTCTGGTTAACAGTTAGCTCCTTGAAAATAAGCTTTTCAGCTGATTTGTGCAAGAAAGTTGGTAATACCATATCCAGCTAAAGAAGATCTGGATATACATCCATAATTTCAGGGAATCCAGATCTACATCTGCTGTCTGTTGGGCATACACAGGAACAGTGTTTTACTTCAGACCTTTTTTGTAGTGTGTGGTAAGAATTATAATATCTTAACTATCACACTTATTAAATTCAGAAGTTGAAGTTTTCAAAACAGAACACAGTGACCAGGGCTTTAGTGTGTCCTCGTGGAAGAGTCAGGAAGATGACCTTGTGCCGACAGAAGGATGGTGGGAAGTCAGCTAAAGGGCTGCTTCTGAACCCAGCTTGCGTCAGTGACATCAAAGCTGGTTGGTGGCAAGTCGAGATCTAGACTAGGACCCGAGAGATGCTTGTCACTGTATGTTTCCTTTCCCTGGGCTTTTTAAAAGTAAATTCTGTGCTCAGGTTTCAAAGGCCATGTGCAAAGGAAGTGAAACCTTTCTCCTACGGCTCGGGCTGGGAATAAGCGGATCGTGCGGGGGGTTTCTGCAGGCTCTTGCGGTGCCGGGTGCCTCCCTTCCCACCCGCTTGGTGAAGGGCTGAGGTGGTATCTGATGGGAAGGCGGAAGCGATGCCGAGAAACCCCATCTCTCTGTGTACTTTGGCGCATAGACAATAGCACATTTGTGCTTTGGAGATTTGACTTAAACGCACACTGGTGGCAGAGAATCTTTTTTTTTTTTTTTCTTCCCTTTCTTTTGCTGGGTAATAAATATCTACAATCAGTGCTGAGCTAGCAGTCTGGCTGTCTTTTAACAGCTGATTTTGTTTATTTCATGATGCCATTGACAATCAGCTGTCTTAGTCAATTTGTAACTTATTTTTCTCATATTAAGTTCAGTTATTTATAATTATTGCTGAATACTTCTCCATTGGTTCAGGAAGCGACGAATTTGTTTCATCCGAAAGACCTAAGCTTGCCCATCTTCCCTGTAGTGAGAATGATGCCATCCCAAGATCTGCAATATATTCATTTAACAACGTCAACACAATATTGTTAGACAGACAGGCTTCATATGTTTAAGAAGTGTTTGAATTGATAAATGTGCATATTAAGCAGTCAGCAGTGTGCTGTCTCTTGCATCCTCAGGGCAACAGAATTATTGTACTTCACATCTTAGTTTTCTTAAACAAAGAGCCTGTCAGACTTGATTAGCCAAGAGGCACCTGAATATATTGACTTAAATATAGAAATTGTTTGACACAGATGTGTATATTCAGAAATAAAAGTGCCTACTTAATACTTTTACAGTGCTTAAAAAATGAAGGAGGGGAAGCAGGGAAACCTATGAAATGCCCTGCGTGCCGTAGCTGCCTTGCAGCACTTTAGCCGTTTTTGTATCTACATTCATTGAAGAGAGCTTGCTTAAGCAAGAGAAAAAAGGCTGGTAGATGCATTTAGTTAGGAGAGGAGATGCAAGAGCACAGAAGCTGTGTTTCTGAGAAGATACAGAAAATGTGAGGGAGGAAAGAGCTTATGTCTTGTGGCGCAGGAAGGTGGTAGTGAACCCAGGATGACGCTATGGGCCAGGAAGGAAGGTGTCATAGTTACAGAGTGGGTGTATTTGAACAGTGGTCTTCGAGAAAGTTGTGTATTCCCCAAAACTGCAGCTGGGTAAAGAGAATCGGAAAGCAGCCTGTTTTATTTAAGTGCTACTAATTCTTAACCACCTTGTTTTTTTTCCCCAGTGTTTCTTCTTCACTGTCATGTCAGTACTGATTCCAGAAGTTGGAAAAGGCTGTTGAGCTTTCACTTACTTCATAGTTATGTAGGGTGATGTGCCAAGAAGAGAAAGCTCATCCCGTGAAGTAACACAGGGAGTGTAGATTGGCCTTTGCTTGTTCAGTTGAGCACAACTATGAAATGTACACCAATAACCGTGAATTTGTGAACCTCAATAAAAGCTTAATCTGAGTGCTCTTGCAAGACTACTTGGAGTGCCTTAAGATTGGCAAATCTGTGGCAGCTTTGCTTCAACAAAAAAACTGGTGATAGTATTAACCTAAATGTGAAAAGGAATAACCAATGTAAGTTTTCGTTTTGATCTTGGGATTAAATTTGAGTGTGCTTTTTTTGGTTTAAATTTCTTCTATAATTTTTTTAGCATATTGTAGAAATCTATAATGGAAGTAAGTGTAGAGATATTCCCAGTTGGTGGTCGAACAGGAGACAGCTGGGTGTTTTGACACTTAGGCAGTTGTGGGTGGCTGCCTGGGATTTCGAGGTAGGTGGAGTAACTGGATGCTTCTGTAGAAGTGCAGGAAGAGTTGGTCACGACTGTATGGGCATTGAAAATGTCTTTTCTGAAGTCATACATGGTGCTCTGTAGACATAAATGAGTCAGTTCATGCTTTCTAGAGCTGTTTTCCAGGTTCTTTTCAGACTTGAGCAGACTTAGCAGCACCAGTTTGCATTTGGGTCATGCATGGAAGCTTATCTGTGTAAGTGTAAAAGCTTAGCTCAGCTGTTTTTCCGCTTTTACATATAGGTGCTTTTGATGTTCTGGGAGGGGCTGAGGTGCTGTTGGTCAGCCTTCCTTCTCTCTTAGGCAAAGTTTTGGGCAGTGCGTTAAATTGAGCTTGGTTGTTGGGCCAACACCACCAAATTCTTAGGAAACCATGAATTGTATTAAGAGAAGCTGCTTACCAAAAGCTCAGATAGTTGTCTTTTGAGTTTTAGCTGATTCAGTGGGGCTGATAATTCCCTTTTGGCACATGTAGGTAATGTGTTGAAGTCAAGAAAATGGTCACTCTGATTAAGATTTGAGTTGAACAGTTGTTCAAAGATTGAGATTTCAGTGTGAGTCTCTCTTGAAGAGCAGCAGTGAGCTTCCACACCTCGGTTGTCAGGAATATATACGTGACTTTGTGTGTGTGCGTGAAGAAACCTGAGAGAGTAAGCGAGGCTGCTTTTAGGGCTAGTTGTGTACTGAATATGAGTTAGTTTCCTGGTGGAATGCTTGCATAAAATGTTCTGTCACTCGGTTGCAGAGCTTGCCAGTCCTGGTAAATCCCTCTCTTCACAGCAGAAAACAACCCCACCTCTTTCTTTGATAACAACAAAAGTAAAACTTTGTGGTTTCTTTTCCCTTTTTGTAGCAACAAAGAAGAGAACGGGAAGCTCGAAGGCAGCAAGAGCGTGAACAAAGGCGGAGAGAACAGGAAGAAAAAAGACGTCTGGAAGAAATGGAGAGGAGGCGTAAGGAAGAGGAAGAGAGAAGAAGAGCAGAGGAAGAAAAGAGAAGGGTAGAAAGGGAGCAGGTGAGTCCATGATACAGATATATGCACAATAGGTTTGTTTCTTCTAAATTCTAATTTTATTTTTTTAAAATTAGTAAGCCTAAAGCAGCTTAGAGGCAACCTAACGCTGACCCTTTCATCTTTGTTGTCTCTGACAGCAAACGCACTAACATAGATCGTAGGGCTTACGGAAAATTCTGGCAGCCTCAATATTCCTTCAAAAAAAGAAGTCTTGTTGCGGTGTTCATTCTAAATTCAGCTCATGCCCCTGGGCTTGACTAAAATCCATCACAATTGGCGAAATCATCACTGGGGCTGAAAATCGTTTCTGGGCTTGTCTTGCTGGATCAGTGGTTCTTGCAGGACATGCCCCTATTCAGAAGGCCTCCCAGAGAAGGGCAGCTCTGTTGCGTGTCAGCTTCTGGCACCCAGAATTGGTAGAGGCTCGTCATAAACTTTGAATATTCTGAATTTGAGATGGAACCTTTGAGCTGCAGAGGGTTTTCCTTCCTAAAGCTTAAATATGCAATCTCTCTCTCTTACTCTCTCTATTTAAAATCATCTCTAATAACGTATGTCAGTTCAGGCAGCAAGTATATCTTAAGTTGTGTGCCATTAATACATTGAAAGTACAGGTGAGAAACCTTTTAAACTGTGAAATTCAGCTGCTGTATTTATGCATGAAAACTGCATGTTTTAAAATCCTTTAAAAATTTTAATCAGGGTGATAATCAGGGTAATAATTACTGTGCATGTACTGCAAAATACTGATCCCAAATAAAGGGCCAAAGCTACTGTCCTACAGGCTGATTGTAAATTTGCCATCAACTTCAGGAATGCTGGTTTTGGTCTGATACACCTTAATTTTTTTCTGATGTAAAGTCACTATATTTGAGATGATTGATGATCACGTTACTGGGGAATTTTACTGCATTTGTATATATTTCAAGGATTTTTGAATCAAAAGGAGAGAAGACTAACCAATGGGAATAAATATATGGAAGATCTCTAATTACAGCACAGCAATTTGCTTTTGGGCAGACACCGGGTATTCCCCCAGCTGCTTTTTAAACTGTTGAAATGCTAGTTACGCACAGTGCCAATAATGACAAATGGTTAACTGATGTGGCCAAGCTGAACCACTCTGAATTTTTTTTTTTTTTTAAGAAGAAAAGACGTGCCCCCTCTTAGAATTTTTGTTAACCCAAACTATGGCTCAGCCAACGTGCGTAACGATAGTATAATGTATCTCATCAGTCTGTCACAAGACTTTCTATAGCTCCCATCACTGTATCACTGATCCATTAATTTCCTTATGCATACACTGTAAATGTGTGCGTGTGCTTGTGTGTGTGCGCATGCACATGTTACATACTTCCATTAATTGCATGATAGGATGTTACCAGCTTGGGTTCGGTGCTTCAGAGTTTGAGTTCTTCTAGGGGGTCAGGTGAAGCAGCGGGTAAACCTCTCGACCTGTTGAGGCTGCAGGTGAAGAGGTGGCTAGATCACAAAAGCAAGCGAGTTTGGTCTAATATCTGTTTCCTGGTGGATGTTTGTTTGTGTCATAACCATCGCATAATTCAGCAAGGCTGGCAGTGTCTGCTCAGGAGAAGCTTCTGGTGAGGGCGGCAGGGGAGATGGCAGGGCAGGTCCCAACTGCACTTGGCAGAGCCCCTCCGGGGGAGCTTGCTCCAGGTCTGCCTACACTAAGCCTGGCTCTAGCTGTTGCTAACAGTTCATCGCACCAGTGCAACAAACTAATGTTTAATACAACTTGCATGTGACTTTGTGTTGGCTGTGTTGAGTCAGACTTGCTGTGTTTTAACTTTCCAAAACCTTCAAGTGCATTTTGCTGCTTCTTGAAACCACTTCCAAAATACGTAAACAAGCTCTGGCCCGTGCCGGCAACATTTGCAGGAGTCCAAATTTCAGAATGGAACGGGCCAAAATCTGATGCTCAGGAGGCAGGGCTTCCTAAATTGTTCTGCAGGCACTAATCCATCCTGAAGTGCGTTTCTCGTTAAAGCTGAACTGGGGAAGTAGCGTGTGGTGTTCCACCCAGGGGGTTCTGATGCATTCCTTTTGAATAAATTTATTGCTGGGTAATTTCTATGTGACAGGAGTATATCAGGCGACAGCTAGAAGAGGAGCAGCGGCACTTGGAAATTCTACAGCAGCAGCTGCTCCAGGAGCAGGCCATGTTACTGGTAAAGCACTGTATCTGTTTTGTTCAGTAGCTATAGGATCCATTTATCCGGTCAGTCCTAGGCTTCCCTCAGTCGGGCACAGCTGCACTGACAGTGTGACAACAAAGGAGCTTGATTAAAAGGCCATTTATGCTAGCGTCGTGGGCTGACAGGCACATATGAGAAGTGATGTATGGTCACACTGCTTTCTGGGCAGTAAGAGGAGGCTTTATGTTAAAGTGGAACAGTTCTGGTGTGGTGGTCGAGTTTCTGAACAGACCTTGGCATTCAGTGACGAACTAGAGTGCTTATGTTGCAGATCAAAAGCACACATGATATGTAAATCCACCCCAGGATACAATGGCCTAGTGTTGGTCTAAATCTTTGTTTTATGAACTTTACACTGGATTTAGTATAAATAACTTTTTTTTTTCCTTTAATAAAAATCAGTTTTGACATAACTCTCCAATCACGTCAAGCTTAGCAGTACACTCTCAACTTTCCCAACACGAGACACATGCCATAGTGGTCTAACTTAGCTCTTGGTTACATTTTAACAATGAAATAAACCAAAAAAAAAAAAAAAAAAGGCAACAACAACCAGAAAGGTGCATTTTTAATGGGATGGATAGGGACATATCCACCATACAGTCAATGTCATGCCTTGAATTACTCACGCGTTCTCCCAAAGGAATACAGATGGCGAGAGATGGAGGAACACCGACAGGCAGAGCGACTCCAGCGCCAGTTGCAGCAGGAGCAAGCCTACCTCCTGTCGCTGCAGCATGATCACAGGCGGCAGCAGCAGCAGCAACAGCAACAGCAGCAGCAGCAGCAAGAAAGAAATAAACAAAGCTATCATACCCCTGAGCCAAAATCCCACTATGAGCCTGCTGAAAGAGCGCGTGAGGTAAGTCCTGGTTGTGGGCAGGAATCTGCTACCTGCTCCCCTGCCCCTACCTGTTGGCTTCATCGTGACTGTGATTCTGCTATAGTACACTCATAAGCGACAGGATATTTTAAAAAGTGGGCCGCTGGTTTCCAAACCCGAGGGATACTTCTGAGTACTTCTGCTGCAATCATTGGAGTTTGGAGTTTTGATATATAAAGGGTAGAAAGAAATTTGGGGAGGCTGCAGACTGAGGGGACCTGATTTTGAAAGCATCATATCACGAAGTTAATATCATCTGCACTTCATCAGATATGTTTTCGTAGGAAGCATTGGTGCAGTTGGTGATCTGTGTCTCTAGCAAGTACTGGTGATTGGAGATTGGGAGGCAACTGAAAAGCACGAACCTATGAGGGATGCTTGCATACAGCACCTGTTTACACATTTGGTGCCCATGCTCTTGGAAATGGCCTTCTCATGAACACAGACCTGAATTTCATTAGTTTAATTTTTGAAGTGTTAAGTATTCTCTTCTGAGATCACATCCTGTTCTTACGAAATTCTGTGGTGCTGCCTTCTTGGACTTTGGGCACTCACAAGTCGATCTGAAGTCATCAGAGTTCTGTTTGTTTCAGAGAGTGGCCCCCTGTCTTCACTGGTCCACGGGTAACATTGCTAAGCAAGTAATTGCCTCTGATGTATACTTGGCTCTCTTTCAGCGGTCTTCTTCTTATGTTTCCCTTGAGTACCGTACTGCCCACAAACCACTAGACTGGGCAATACTGGTCAAAGCTTTTAATGGCATTCATCACCAGCATGTGGGAACTAGGTAAATAGATTTTGGAACAAGAACAAAAAAATCCTTGGGGCTGTAGAACATGATAAAATAGCTTTCAGTCCACCTTCGTCCAGTAGCGCTTCATTGCCTTTGAAGTATTGCTGTTTGGGCTCGGTGAGCACAGACTCATTTTCTTGCAGATGCTATTGTCCAAGTTCTTCATAAACCATGTTTGTGCTATCTCATCCATTCCTCTTGGTGACTGAAGTATCTGGTACGTCTCTCTCTCCTGCAAGAAGTTCAGACTTGTCCAGTATGTGGTGGTGCAGGCACGGAACCAGCCCTCCTGTCCTTGTTACTGGCCCGCCTCGGTGAAAGCACAGTGCTGGTCCAGCACTCCTGTCCAACGTGAAGGCTAGCTTTGGAGGGATGCAGAATCGTCTCTGTTCCTCATCTCCCATTTTCCTTTCAGAGTTGAAAAGGAGAGAAACTCCTGAAGATTCAAAGTGTTACATCCTTTAGCAGAACCACCGACTCAGCTATTTTTCTGTCGTGGTCTTTTTCTTTTGTGATTGCTCTAGCTAGAAGGAGTAAAGTGAAGGCACAGAAAAATTGTGTTAGTAATCAGATCTTCCCTGAGATTGCTTTGTACATGTGGTAGAAGTATAGCCATAATATCTTGGTGCCTGGCAGTGGGAGCAACCAGTTAATCTTAAAAGCAGGCATTAACTCTAATGTCATTCTTGACATTGGAGTTGGAGAGCGAGTATTCTGTGCCTCATACTTTCAGGTATACTGCTCTCAAGAGAAAGCCTCCATCTACGGAGATGCTGACCATCAGGATGATAAGCCAAAGTGGGCTAACTTTCCTGGGATTAGGGTTTTTTTCTCCATTCCAGTGCCAATGAGAATATAAGAAAACGGGCTTCTAAGATTGGCTCTGGGAAACAGGGGGGGAGATTAGAGCAAGAAATGAGGCTTAATACTGTTTTCTGGTCCAGACACTCAGATGACTGGAACAGGGCCTGTTTCTATCCAGGGATGCACTGGCTACCTCCTTCCCACTTCTTGCCTGGTTTTAAGGACATGTGGCTTGTGCAGTTTGTGTGCTTCATGGAGGAAACCTCCTATCATCTACAGCTAGAGACATGAAAGCCTGTTCCTTCAGACAGAAAGACTTGTGGCTTTTCCTCATTCTATTCATAACAAGGAGTCTGGCCTGTTTTTTAAACTTTAAAGGATGGCTCTGTGAAGTTGAACACGGTGGTAAAAATGATTGTATGGTGAAGATGCTTGCCTCCATTATTGTTGTGTTTCCCAAGACATGGTGTATTTTGTGTAGACCTGGCAGAAGCTTGTCTGCTTGTTCCCATAAGCAAACTGTTACTGTCCTCAAATTTTGGAAAGCACAGGCATGTTGGGTTTGTAAAGCAGCCCAGCTAAGGAGTCCTGGAGACTTGCCTCTGTCTTCTGACATGGGTATATGAACAGCCAGTCTCTCCCGACCATCATTGCCAGGGAATAATTAGGAAACCACCCCAATACTGGTTTTGTGCTCCAGGCACAAGGGTTAAAGCAAATCTTGTGAGCAGAATCTCAACAAAGGACATCAGCCCAAGCTGCCAGTTTGATCTTTCTTTGACGCTTTGATAAAGTGCTGGGAGTTTAGCGTTCCTCAGAGGCAGCTCCCCTGGCAGAAATGCACATGCTGCCCTGATTCCAGCAATGGGCTGTCTTAGGAAATGGGAGGATATTTCCTTTCTGCCTGGAGCCTCCCTCCATCTTTTGCCCTTCGTACCTCTCGCTTTGTTCGCAATGCTGGGGCCTTGGAAGAGGCGATGTTTCTGCATGGTGACCTCGCTTGGTGTTCTTTTGAGGACTGAGCACTTTCTGACTTAGTCTTCTCCTCAACAAGCTCTCGAGGTTAGTGTATGATCGCTTCTGCACCTCCCTGAGAACCAGAAACAAGTTGCTGGGGCTGTTCTCTGCAGCCTGTGAGGTCGTGTTGGGACTATCTGATAAAAGAGAGGATGACCAGTCCTACAATTCCGTACCTAAAGCTGAAGAGCCTGCAGTATTACTGGGTAGAGAAGCATATCCTATCTCTTCTTGCATTGCCAAAGAGACAAGCACAGGAAAGCAGGTAATCAAATAACATTGAGTAAAGTGGGTAACTACAGTAAGGAATAGCAATGGGAAATGTACTTTTATATTGTAAATTTGTTTCTGTTTTCATATATCCTTTTTATTGTCTGTGAGGAAAATACTGATGCATAGTAACTAGCCTAGGCAGAAAGAAGCCCCATAATGGTCTTTCATCATATCACTTCACATCTTACTGCCTGCTGCATCCTCTCTTCCTAGTATGGATTTTCCATACTGGCATACTTGCCACTTTGGTGTAGTTCACTCTGTGTTTTACTGTGCTGGTGAAAGCGGTAGGGAAAAAATCCTGCCAAGCCCCAAATGTCTTTGGATTCTTTATGGTAAAGGAAAGGTGGTACTCACCTTCATATTTCTACTGTAATTGTTTTTCTTGACTCCAGGCTTAACCTCCATTTATTTTGGCTTAGGTGGAGGAGAGATTTAGAAAAACTAATCAGGGCTCCCCTGAAGCACAGTCTAAGCAGATGGGCAAAGTGTTGGAGCCACCAGTGCCTTCAAGATCAGAGTCCTTTTCCAATGGAAACTCAGAACCTGCTCAGCCTGCCCTGCAGAGGCCAATGGAGCCCCAGGTAAGTGCCCAGGAAAAGAGCCTGGAGGAAATGCAGAAGTCCCAACATGTTTCCTTCAAATTTGCAGATCTTGGCATTTAGAAAGTCTTATGTAAAGGGTGGCATTGTTACACAAAGCAGCTTATTCAGTAGATTTGCTCTTTGTCTATTTTTGCTTATTTTATTGATAAACTGATGGATTTGTGGTTTTGGTGGTGGGTTTGTTGTCTTTTTTTTAATATTAGAGCTAGGTTAGAATTCTTGCATTCTGTTATTATCTGTGCAAGAGTGGAACGGTGGGCTAAACACTGGTGACAGATGCAATACGCTTTTATAATTCAGAATTTGATCTGTGCAAGACACTTACTACCAAAAAGGATGCTCAGGAAAGAAGTAAGCTTGCTTGGTTTTTTAAATTCTTGCGGAAAAAGCTAACTAAACAAGTGGTTTTTAATAGTATGAGCACTGCTTCAAAGAGATTTACAAAACATGACTAAGAAAAGCAAGTTTGTTGTCAGTAGGCTTACAGTTGCTAAATAGAGCTCTGTGCCACCCCTGGAAAATCAAAAAGAGGTTGAAAGCATTGAGCTGCGTGGCTGCCGTCATTCTGTTGTTTTCTAATGAAGAACCTCCAGATCTTGGTATCTGTATCTGATAGGAATTACAGCATGAATAAAAAGTAACCTTTGTCTAAAACTTAGACATAGCCCATAAATTCTGAGCGATTTAGATATGCTAAATTAAACACTTCTGCATTCAGTTCCTGTGTTTCCATGCAGAATTTTCTTCTCCCAAATTAAGTCTGTTGATGACAGTGCAAGCTAAAACTGTCCCTGATTGTGACTAGGTATTGCAACTCTTTTGGGCAACAGGAGAATTTGAACAGACGGGAGAGTGGGAGAAATCAGGACAGAACTTCATCTCTTACTCATTAATTCCTGGCTTTTATTCAAACCTCTATGACTATTTCAAAATATTGGACTTGTATCTTCATGCTCTCTGTGCCAGTTACTTTTAAAGTCTGGGTCTTCCACTCATATTAAAGATAATCAGGCTCTTCAACAGCTGTGTGTATTAAAATTGAGGAAATAATAATCATATAAAAACAAATACAACCAGCCTACTGAAACTGGGGTTGAAAGCAAAGCTTTGCATAATTATTAGGTGTGAAAACAGCATGTTCCTCAGTTATGACCTTTCCTCCTCCTTAGTTTCAGAAATTAACTCTGAAATGCAGGTTTATGCACAAGGAGGGAGTAGGCTGAAGGGTCAATATGGATTTCAATGGAAAACCCAACGGTGTTTTAACTCTGGAGTCACTGTTGTGCCTTCTTAGTATATGTATTTGAATACGTGTGTGTGTATGTGTGTGCTTAGTTTGTGTATAAATATGTATATATGTACAGTATATGGTACATATATGGTGTAAGTATAATATGCATTGTACATATGTATACTATATACAATATATATTATGGTTTTTTTATATATATTGCAATGACTGTAAAGGAATAAAGGCTTTTGTGTTATGGTCTTTCTCCAAAAGTTTGGAACCGTATCTAGTTCCTAAGTTTATTAGGTAACGTAAATGTCTGTCGGTTTGCACATTTTACAGCGTTCTTTAATTTTGTACATTTCTTCAATTGGATATCTGCTTCAAATTTCCCAGCCCACCAGTGCCGCCATGAGACCTGACCAAAGCCCACTGAAGACTGGGGAACGGAAGGCGGCTTCTGTCTTGAGTGGCCTTTGGACTCAGGTTCACGGTGCAAATATTAGGTCCCCTTTTCTTCTGGGCACCAGTGTATGTGTATGTGGAGAGCGTATCTCACAAAAAATGCGTATGTGCTGTATTTTCAGTCTGTTACGTTCTTTGGGCGCTTGCCTTGCTTTTAAGTGCATTGATTCCACCCCACGCTTACCTAATGCCATAACCAATTTGTCTCTGCCCGCCCCACCTGCCTTTATTCTGTGTTAATTGGAAAGCCAGTTATACTGAGCGCATTGAATGTTTTATGTTTTGTTTTCTTGTAAGGTACAGTGGTCCCATCTGGCATCTCTCAAGAACAATGTTTCCCCTGTCTCGCGATCCCATTCCTTCAGTGACCCTTCTCCCAAATTTGCTCATCACCATCTTCGTTCCCAGGACCCATATCCACCTTCACGCAGTGAAGTGCTAAATCAGAGTTCTGACTCTAAGTCGGAGGTACCCGACCCCACCCAAAAGGCTTGGGCTAGATCAGACAGTGACGAGGTGCCTCCAAGGGTAAGGAGTAGAAAGACAGATGTGTGCTATTTTTTTTTATTATTAATTATTATTTTTTTAAGGATGTGATACCCTGGGCACTGGGAAGACCGTGCCCTTGTGCCAGCATTGGTAACAGTATTTTAGAAGGCAGATCATAATGTAGGTGTTCAGTCAACGGGTTAATGATAATCAACCTTAAGTACAATATTGAAGCATCATATAAAATTGGCAAGTATTTATAGAATGCCGCTATTTCAGAGAGACAATTTATTATGCAAAGTTAACAAATCATTACCATATTCAGGAAAGAATTTAAAATATCCTTGATGTTATTGCTCAGAGTTAATTTTCCTCTTCATCTGTTAGCAACCCAAACTATGAATCATACACATATTTAAAATTGAGATGGAACTGAACAAAAAGGAAACATTCAATATACTTCCTCCTCCTCTCCCCCTCCCACCCCCCCACTCCCATCCACGGGGATTTGCTGCTTCTGAATATATTCCTGCTCCCCCACCAGTCTTTGCCTTCTGCTGATCCATTCCCGGGCATTTGTTTGGTTCCCCTGAGCTTACTCTCCTAATTCTCATGCTGTTCCAGCAAATTGCTTTGTGCCTCCCCTGCTTCAGTCAAAATGCCATAATCTTTTTAAATGTCTCCGTAGTTGGAGTGTAGCGGGGTGTGTATGTGTTCGTGTGGTAACTATTAAACACTAGTTAATGTTAAGACTAAATTTTGAGTTCTCTTCAAAATCTGAACAGCATCCCAACTAAGCCTCTTGGTTTTGTGGGTGTTTGTTTATTGCTTTTGGTCGTTGATGCTAGCTTGGACTTAGAATTAAGTGTTGTTAAAATCTTAAGAATATATTCTGTAGCAGGAGAGGTTTAATCTTCCTCTTCTCTCTCTCCTCTTCATGGGTTTAACACAACCTTTTTTCCCCCAAGGTACCTGTGAGAACAACATCCCGATCACCAGTCCTGTCCCGCCGTGATTCTCCACTGCAGGGTAGTGGGCAGCAAAATAACCAAGCAGGTCAAAGAAACTCCACGAGGTTTGTAAGCCTACATGTCCTCGCCTTTCTTGCATTGGAAGGAAAAGGCTCATGGGAAGCCAGGCATTTCCAGAGAGCTTTTGGCATTGTCCGTTGGACGTGAAAGGAGGATGAATTTGGATCCCTTTTCAGTAGTGATTAATATTAATTTCCCTTGGTGTAGCACACGTGCCAACAAACACTGGCAAAATTTCTTCTTCCCTCTCCTCCTTTGAGTTGCCTGTCCTGTAACTTTTGCAATAATTTCAAAATATCCTTAAGATTACTGAAAAAATGTGGCCATTCATGAACATCTTGCCTTTTGGTGCAACAGGTCATCTTGGGCGTACTGTGGGGATTACTGGCAGCAGAAGTGTCTGTAACATTTAAAGTGAAGAGATCTCGGAAACTTTCTGGCCTCTCAGAACCAGACTTTAAGAGGGGGAGAAGCATCTATGAGCTGTGACACAGAGCATCTGAGGTCAGGAAGGGCGAGAGGAAGGGGCTGCCTCCAGAGCTCAGCAGAGCACCGTGGACAGGCCACCCCAGAATTAACTCACAGGACAGGGGTGAGGGTATTCTGAGAGGGACAGGCAATGCTGGCTTTTTGGCTTGTGCTTGGGTGGCCAGGGTACTTCTGAGCCAATTTCAAACCTGCTGCATGCTGGCTGAGAGAACCGTCCACTTTAGATGAGATATGTAAGAATGACAGGTAGCCAGTTCCAAATAAAAAGAATAGCTTACACCCACATAAACTTTTTTTTTTAAACCATCCTAAATAGGGTAATAGGTATTTCAAAGGGAGCCACTGCTTGGGTTGTGAAGCATCACTGATGCCCTCAGCTCAGTGTTAAGTACTCTTTCAGAAGAATTATTAGCAAAACACTGAGGAAGAGAGATGTTTGAGTTTAGAAACGGGAATCTGAAACTGAAGTGCGTGACAAAGACTTTCCTCCCTCCCCTGATACAGCAATATAGAGCCTCGTCTGCTGTGGGAAAGGGTGGAGAAGCTCGTACCAAGACCGGGCAGTGGCAGTTCTTCAGGTTCAAGCAACTCCGGCTCACAGCCTGGTTCCCACCCCGGCTCTCAGAGCGGGTCTGGAGAGCGGTTCCGGATGAGATGTAAGTCCTTCCCTGACCCTTTGTAATGTTGTGTTTATAAATGTATTGAGTCATGCAACACTCGATAATGAAGGACGATAACCCTCACTGGGAAAGACCTTTGAGAATGCAGTATCAAAGGTGGGTTAGCTTCCAGTAGCCCCCTTGGCTGTATGTCCTTGCTTGGGAAAGACAGTGGGTGCAGAAGTTGTCATGAAAGTATTTCAGTGTTCTCTGATTCACGTGCAGTCCCTGCTGCATTTTCCCATGTGCAAACATCCCAGTCTCCGTGCTCTCATAGCTCCCTTCCTCCTATGTGCAAGGGCACCTTTTGATGCTTGTGGCATCACCTCGGTGGTTGCTGAGGGGTGCAGACTGCTATGGATAGGTCTCAGCTGGGGTACGTTGGATGCTGGTGCCAGTTTTCCAGCTTGTGGCTGCACTTGAGTTACCCTCTTTGATTTACAACTGTGTGACAGTTTACTTTGGCTTCAGTTATAGGGTCAGCTGCACCTATACAGATCACAGCTTATGATGTTTTTTTGTATAGTTCTTCAGGGACAATGTAATAGTGAACCAGTGAAACTTATATCTTGCTGTCAGCTACCGCCTGATAGCCTTCTCACCTCTCTTCCCCGCTCCAAAGTGAAGTAAGAAAACATATTTTAGCTCCCTGCTTAATCTGTTTTTTCTGTGTTCCTTTCGGGGTCTTGACACATGCAGCATCATCCAAATCAGAGGGTTCACCATCGCAGCGTCATGAAAGTGCACCTAAAAAGCCTGAAGAGAAAAAGGAAGTCTTCAGACCTATCAAGCCTGCTGTAAGTTGCATCCACTTTCCCCTGTCTCCCCCTCTCTTTCAGGTAGGCCCACAAGAAGTACAGTGTGAGCTTCCATTCATGATGCCATTGGGGGTGAACTTCAGCTTGGGTTGGAGTTTGTATCTGTGGGCCCAGCAGCATGTCCGGGGCTCTGCAATTGCCTGCACACATCACAGTACTTTAAACATTAGAATTTGCTCTGCTTCTGGAATTGATTTCTGCTTTCTGGTCTTCTTCCTTGCTAACCTTTGCCTTTCTCTCTTTCAATCCTGTGCTTCCTTCCTGGGGCTGGACCAATGATCATGCATTTGACCTGAATGTGCCAATGCTGGGCTGAATGGTGCAGGGAGAAGTGGTAAGACCTTAAATTGTTGCTATTTTCTGTGAAAGATTTCTGACGTTTTCTTTATCTGACTGCTGTTACAGTTGATTACAGCTCTATGTCCAGTTGTATCTGGGGGATCACAGTGGGTTTTCACAGCATTTCCAACTTTCCTTAAAACTTTTTTTTCTCTTGCCACTATGATACTGCACTAGCACCCAAATCTGTCAGTTAAAGCTGCTTTCTTAAAGAAACATAGAGGTTGGTCCTTCACTTCTGATAGTGTAACGTGTGATGTATTTGCCATAAACTGTATTCAGCTAAATAAAGCATAGCTACACAATTGAGAGCAGATTGCACTGACTGCAAACCTGGTTTGCCCACAGTCCAAGCTGCAGACAGAAAAGCAGCTTATGTCCCATACTGTTTGACAGTCGTGTGTGACTGAGCTGGTGCTAATGAATCTGACTTCTCAGGTGAACTCCTTAGCGCGGATCCATGGAACTGGAAATGGATCAAAAGGTGTCGAGGAGATCAGCTCTCTGTCACTGTGCCTTGGGTGCCTCAATAAGTCTTAGGATCTTTCTGCTGCCTTGCTGCCTAGATTTCTTGTGGTGGACGCTATTAACCTGCAAAGTTTAGGAAAATGAACTGCAACAGTCAACCATTGTGTGAGAGTGGGCCCGGGTGCTTGTGTACGTCCTTCAGATGGTATAATGGGATAAACTGAAGTCATAGTCAGGATAGTTTGGATTCAGAGTATACACACTTTTCTATAATATAGCAAGGCCTCCTTAGGTTGAGTCTTTCAGTGCTTTAATTTATCAGAAAGTGAGTTTTGGTAACTATCAGGAATTAATAAATCAAAGGAAACAATACTGCTGGGGCTATGGAAACACAGCAGTGGACAAGTGAACAAACTCGGGCACTAATCCAATGGGATTGTCTTGCAAACTCTCTACTCTCTTCGTTGCAACATCATTTTTTGCCTCCCTCTCCTGTCAGGATTTAACTGCATTGGCAAAGGAATTGCGAGCAGTGGAGGATGTGCGACCTCCACATAAAGTGACGGATTATTCATCCTCAAGTGAGGAGTCAGGGACGACAGATGAGGAAGATGATGATATGGAACAAGAAGGAGCAGATGAATCTACTTCTGGACCAGACGATGTCCGAGCTGTGTTAGTTCTTCTGTGTTTTGCTTCTGTTTTCCCTCTTAGGGGGCTGAAGGAAAAGGACGTTGGGTATTTTGGCTTGTATGTTAGTTCTTTCAGCTTACAACAATCTATAAGCAAGACACAGCAGCCTTGTGTGTTCACATTTTCAAACACTGAGGGTAATCTTTTCAAAAAGTAGACTTCTATAAATTATGTCCTTTCCCCCTTCTCCCTTTGATTTGTTATAAAACAAGAAGTGGTGTTTAACAAACTCCTGACTGACTTTCTTTTTTTTTTTTTTTAAATAGAGAAGCCTTTCTAGGCAGGTTATGTAAATATTCCACTCCGATCACAATATAAATTAATTTTGAGTGTGCCTTGGTGCAGAGCAGTGAAAGCTAGGGCACAAATGCTGTTATCTCACTCCAGTTATTTCTTGTCCGGCAAATAGGTCAACATTGAACTTGAGCAATGGTGAAACAGAGTCAGTGAAAACCATGATCGTCCATGACGATGTGGAGAGTGAACCTGCCTTGACTCCTTCTAAGGAGGGCACCTTAATTGTCCGACAGGTATTGCTTTTCCTTCCCTGTGCAGTGCTGCACCTTTTCTGTGCTCATTAACCCACTCGCTCATTCACCCATGCTGTTTCTACATTATATTTGTTGTTCGTATTATCAAGACACAGCTGTAGTGAATTTCAGATGAGCAAGATGTTTGATGCATGCAAAGAGGAGAGTAGCCCTTCACCCCTTGCTACTGTTTTGCATGCTTTCCAGTGACACCCATGGCAGCACCATGCAGTGTACCTCAAAATCTGTGGGAGAGAAGGGTAGAAAAGCTGCAGGTGTGTGGAGCAAGAACTTCGTTTAGTTTTACCATAGAACCAAATGTGGCTCTCAGGAGCGGGGCTGGGAGGGAGGCTGGGGGGGGGAGCATTCAGGGTTTTTTTTTAATTGTTTTGAACCTGTAGTTGAGGGCATACAGACCATCCAGATAACATACACACACACGTACATACAAATTCCTGCAACAGTTAGTGTGGGGGAATGGAGAAGCGGAACAGGTGGCGAGCAGAGAATGTGGACAGAGCTAGAGCGCTGTGTTGTTGCCTTTGATTCTGAAAATACTGCATTCTTGTGCCTCTGAAAGATAATGATTCCCTGCTTTTAAATGAGCTTGTGTGTTAATGAGCGTGCTAGCTTATAGGAGTTTCCTCAGTAATCGCATTTCTGAATTTCACAACTGAATGCCAATTTCTTAATTGAGCCCTCTGGTTTGAAAATTAAGATTTCATGCTTATTGTTTTAGATAGTTAGCTGAAGGCATTCACCAGACAGTCCAAGCTCGTATCTGTATAGGATTTAAGTTAGTTTTAAACAAAACAATAGGGCAAGAAATCCTCCCCCCATCCCCAAAAATGTGCTTGTCCGCATTGTGGTGGAAGACTTACCAGCGCAGTTATTCTTCTATTAATTAGTGGAACTGGCTGTGCAAGTCAACCACACGAACTAAGCTTTTGCTTGCCAGAAGAGCTGGGAATTTGCTGAATTCTAGTAGCTCTGCCCACTTTCCCTTTCCATCCAGGCATCAAGGCATGGATTATGAGCTTATTTTTTTAAATAAATAAATAAATAAATAAATGTAAAAAGGTAGGAAGCGAGCGAGGGAGAGAAGGAGAGAGGTTGTTAGGGATATAGACCTTTAAGCAGCACTTGAGCAAGACAAGTGTGCCTGTTTTTTCTGCAGAGTACAGTTGACAAAAAGCGTGCCAGCCATCATGAGAGCAATGGCTTTGCCGGTCGCATTCACCTCTTGCCAGATCTCTTACAGCAAAGCCATTCCTCCTCCACTTCCTCCACCTCCTCCTCCCCATCCTCCAGCCAGCCGACACCCACCATGTCCCCACAGACACCCCAGGACAAGCTAACTACTAATGAGGTATGTCTTACACCACAGCTGGCTGCTTTCGTAGGGTTATAGCAGCATTGCCTAGTAGCTAGTTTGCAAAGGAACTCCAGCCAATCTCCCCTGCTTTTTTTTCCTGTCACCTTTGTTCCCACCCCCCAAATAACACATTTCAGTTCTGTGTAAGAAGCCCTTAACTCTAGAGCAGTCCCACGCCAAACTTGCCAGTTTACTATTTTTGCTTCCTCTCAGTGAGTCATTAATTGCATGGCGTTCGTTTCAAACTAAACTTGACTACTGCATTTTCAAGCCAATACTCTTTTATTTTTAATTCTGTTTTATTCCGGGAGCAGGCTAATTGCAAGCAGTGTGCCTCTTAAAAATTAGCGGTTAATTTTGGCTTTGTCAGTAAAGGCTGGGCTAGTAACTCCGCACGTATGAGGAGCTGCTTGTGGAAACTCACCCTTTGGGAGAGGAAGCGGCAGCGGCCGCGGAGGGATTTTGCTCTTAAAAGCTTGCCACGTGGGCTGGGTGAACAAATCAGGTGTTGCCCGGGAGGGTTGTAAAAGCCTGGGGTATTGTTGTTTTGGAATAATGAATGGGAGAAAATCTTTGGGTTTTTTCCAAGTATGTGGGTACTCTGAAAAGCAGCTGTGTAAAGGTGACTGTTCTCCACCAGCGCTGGTTGTGTCCCGGTGGAGAAGCCAGGCTTCGCCACGGGGGAAGCTCCCTCTTGCCATCCTGGGCTGATCCCGGGACAGTGCCTTCCTTTACTCACCAGGCGCTGGTGGCCAAGCCCGGTTCTTCACGTGTGTGTAACCCCTCGCCGCAGAGGGGAGGCACACGTGTGAACAATGGGCATCATTCGCCCCTTACCAGCCCTAGCAGTGAGCGAGGAACCTGGTGTGGTGGCTCCACTCCCGGCTGGGTGGCCAGCCTGGCTCTCGGGGAAAGCCTCTTTCTGTAGGCAAGCAGGAGTGGTACAGGGGGAGCAAAACTCGGTGAAAAGAAGCTGCTGCTTCTCAGGGTAGAGCTGTAGAGTGGTGTGACGAGAAGGAGAGGTTGCAATGAGCTGGGTAGGCTGATGGCAATACACGTGTTTACCACAGGATGAAAAATGCTTCACACGTAACAGCAGGGTGGGTGGGAGGTTTCCTCCTGGAAATTCGGTTAGCATAATACTTAATTTTCAGCTATGCTTCATTGGTCTTTGATCTTTCTAAAAGCACACTCTTGTAGGTTATAGAGATCAGTTGATTGATCCAGAGATATGCTTGCTCATTACTTTGATCTAAGCAATAAATAAGCAGGGTTCAGTTAACTCAGCTCGGGAAGTGGAGGCTGTGGCAGTGGCTGGTGGCGAAGGAGCCTTTCAGTCTTGAGCTGTGCAGGGGAGTGATACGCTCCTAAGAGCCATTGCTATTTTATCTGCAGAGAATAGAGGCTTAGAAAGATCAGAGGTTGAAGATCAGTTGATGATAAATAAGTGTCTCTAACTACGTTTGCATAAAGCTGAGCAAAAACCCAGTCCTGCTTGGTATAACTTGCCCACATGCACACCCTTTATATATATACTTTTTTTTCCCACTTGTCCCGTTCTGCTTCAGTATGCAATGTTGTCACTATAATACTAAACTGGCAAGGGTTTTTAAGTCGTTCCATTTCCACTTTTAACAGTTCATTGTTTCACTTGTCTTCTTCCTTTCTTTATGTTTTTTCATGTTTAGACCACATAATTCAGCAAGCACCAGTGATTTTATCCACTACATATTCATAGCTTCATATCACCGTTTGCTACACCTTCCACACTAATGAGCCCCTTTGTTCGATACAGGTTTAATATGTTGCTTTGTCAAATAAAGGTGGAAGAACCTGCTGCAGCTTTCTGGCAAGAGGCTCAGGTTAAACAAAATAGGGATAATGAACAGTAGTGGACATTGAAACATAATCCATCGTAGAAGTGAACGCTTGATCCCAGATGGTTCTGATTTTGTTGCACAAGCCAAGAGATCAAACTTCATAATTTATTAAACTAGCTCACTTTAGGAGATGCTTCATAAATTCAAAAGCAATAGGTAGTGGACAGCTTGCAGATAAGGTAGTATACATACATTTAAGCAGATTTTTAAAAAAAGAGACATTCCCTCGCTTTGTGCCTGATTGTAGTGGCCAGTCCTAAAAACCTTCGCTAGCAGCTGAGGTGACAGGGGTGACGATTTAGCTAATTATATTTAGCTGTAACACGTGCAGTTTGCATATGTATCTAGTTCAGGTGTGGTGCCTGCAGTGTCTTGTGTATCTATAAAGGAAGTATAAAAGCTTGGGGAGGCTCTGTTAGCATAATTCTGTAGTGACTTAAAAATGTTGGTTGTTGTTATCCGTGCTTTTTATTGTCATTAATATTAATAAAGTTGAAATTTACATTGCAGACTCAGTCCGCTAGTAACACACTCCAGAAACACAAATCTTCCTCCTCCTTTACACCTTTTATAGACCCCAGATTACTACAGATTTCTCCATCTAGTGGGACAACTGTGACTTCTGTGGGTAAGTAAAGTAGCTGAAGATGACAATTGAAAAAGGGTTCAGTGACTTCAGTGGCTCTTTAAAGTACTTACAAATGTTACCATCATGCTTTTTATTTGATTTGCAATGGATTGCATAGTTTATTTCTTTTTCCATTTACATTTCTTACAAAAAGAAAGACTTGCTCAATATTCTCACTTGCTGATTTGGGTTGTTTGGTATAAAGAAAATATGGCCAGAATTTAGCACTTAAGGGTTATTACATGCACTTTACTTTTCTTTTTTTCAGTAGGATTTTCTGCTGAAGCAATGAGATCAGAGGCAATAAGGCAAGACCCTACACGGAAAGGATCAGTTGTCAATGTGAATCCCACGAATACGCGGCCACAGAGTGATACCCCAGAGATTCGCAAATACAAGAAGAGATTCAATTCTGAGATACTGTGTGCTGCCTTATGGGGTAATGCAAACCTGTTCCTCCCTTGCCTCCTGCACTTCTGAAGTGCAAACGTGCCAGTATGAGCTTATGGTCTTCGAGAACGTACCTCTGAAACCTTAGCTGTTTCTCTGCATTTATTCAATGCTTGTTTACATCTTTTTGTTGCAAGAGCTGATGATTATTATGCTGCTTCTGCTTTGATATAATTTCCCACTGCTGTTTATATGCTTCTGATGGCACAGTTCAGACTTCGTTCAGGTGATTGGGATGTCCTTTTCTCTCTAGCCCCTGTTAGTGCATCTCTTGCAACGTTTGGGAACTCGTGGTCATCTTTGCATTGTACTCCTGGTGCACGTAGGGTATTCCATTTGAAAAATGATCATCTTCTTGAGCCTCTTGCTAATGTGTTGTTGCAGACCTTGATTAAGATGTGTTTCGTAAGATGATGTTCCACCTCAGTCATCAGTTTATGTAGGAAGGAAGAGGGAAAAGAGAAGGGTAGGAGGGACATTTTCCAGTGTGAGACTGTGGCTTGGTTTCATTAAGAATGGTTGGTGCAGAGAGAAGCTGGGTGTATGGTATGTCAGCTGACCCAGTGTGTCTGGCCGCCTTGTCACAAGGGATAATTTATGTCGGTGTCAGACAATTAGTCAGGATCCTACACTGGTGAAAGGCTTAGAGCAGTGCTTGTTGCCTGCTACAATGTGGAATCACTGCAACACCCACCGAAAGATTTTCTTTGCTGTGTCATTTCTTTCTTGGCCAGAATCTATGGGACCACCTGAATTTTTTTCATTATCTAGATTTTAATAATGCTTGTGTATGTTATGTACATATTTATTTAGTATCCCTAAACTTAACAGACTGTAAATGCACATGCATATAATTTTAAAAACTATGAAGAAGAGAGTTGGCCATTCCCCTGAGTCACACAATGATTGTATAGATAACACAGTGCACTTTTCTTGTTTACATTTTCACAGCTCTTTCCAAGGCTTTAGTTCTCTTTTGGGGTTATTTCCAGCATTTCTTGATTCTCATAACAGCACTGTTGTCCTATCCTTCTTGCCTGCAAAGCCATGTCAATTAAATAACTCTCCCGACACCTTATCTTCCTATCTGCTGTTTTCTTTATTTCCAGAATTTACTGGTAAGAATTTTTACCCCAATGCTATTTCTGCATGTATTCATATGAATAATTCTCTGACAAAATGAAGACTTGTGCAAATGTAAACTTTCAGGCTGTGAGAGGGCGAAGGCAGAGAGAAATCGTATGGGATCAGTAAAGATGACTCATAATTTCTCTGATCTGCCTTGTTTTGCCAGTAGCAATTTGTGTTAATGGTTTTATATTTCTTTGATCTATGTATCTGACTGTTATGGTGATTTAAATATTGGTGTAAAATCTTAGAGGTGTTTTACAGTTTAACAAAGCACTTCCTCGTTGAACATTTAGGGCCAAACTGATGGTGATGCAAGCTGGTACACATGCTTATCTCTTGATAAGGTTTAGCTTCCTTTACCCTTAAGCAAATTAAGCCATTTCATGGTGATGTTTCTTATTCAAAAAGAGGGGGGCTTTTGCTTTGCCTTTACCACTGGTAATGCCATAGTATCTGGCAGGTTGCTGATTGCATTAGGTCTATGATGCTGTTTCTTCTAGTTCAGAGTGGTGAAAGTCAATGTTAATGACATGGATGCAGTAGCATAGATTTTTACACCCAGCCTCCACAGAGCGCCTGTACTTTTTCAGGAAGCATTTCCATTTATTTGAAAAACCAGAACTGCTTAATTGTAGGGTGGTGGTAGAAGAGCTCTGCTGGCTGTGAATAAAGACAGTGCCTGCATTTTAAAATACAGGCACTGCTTGCCACCAGCGTAGTACCTCATTAGTTTCATCTCAGAACACATATAGCTAAGGGAAGGGGTCGGGGACGGGCGCGCATGTAAACTCGAAGCAGAAACAACTACACCACAAAGGCAGCAGAGGAAGAGATGAGGGTGGAGGCGGGAGCGATTGAGCCTGATGCGCAAAGAGGGGAAAGGACCCTGAGGGAGCAGTTTGCATGTGGCTTGCTTTGAATTGTAATCCACGCTGGCAAAAATACAAAAATACGTGTTGAAGCTGAATCACTTACAGCTTTAGTCAATGGATCCTGGTGCTGCAGGAAGGAGATCGTCTGCTGGGCGCTTCCGTGGCTGGTTTGGTGCTGCTGCAGCCTGTGCCGAGCCCTGACTCGGTGCGTGCCTTGCTCTCCCTGCTTCCTTCCACTGCTTCCCACTTTGAGGATGTCTCCCAGTATGGGAGACGGTTGACGTGAAAGGCCCCCGGGGGCTGTGGGACGGGACCCAGCAGGTGCAGACCCATGTGGGGGATGCAGAGGCAGGAGGAGGGCAGGAAGGGGCTGGAGGAGGCGTCAGCAGCTGAAGAAGAGCCCAGGAGGGCTGCGGGCCCTCTCCCAAGATGGGCTCTGCACCTGCCAGCATCTGTGGGCTCTCCTGCCTGGAGGAGGCAGAGGAGTAGCAGAGCAGCAAATCTGAGCAAGGAGAGGACATGGTTTGTGGGGACTGCTGGGATCCCTGAAGTTTCCTTGCCGAAAAGGCAAGAGAGAGGAAAATGGAGATGCATGATGGTTTTTGACCTCTCCACGGGCTACGTCTGTTTTTCTCATCCAGCCAGAGGCTTTTCAGAGTGCGCCAGCACCAGCAGCTCAGGCCCCTTCCCTATCATTACCTCCTCCTGGCTGCAGCTCTGCTCCCCTCTAACACCCTGTCTCCTTTGGGGACACCTCATGCCCTCTGGGTCAAGGTGAACATGCTCTCCTTTTTGCAAACCACTCCCGTGTCTGGTAGCCAGAGTGTTGTTTAGGTAGCATTCCTTGTCCTTGTGAGCAATGCCCTTTTTCGATACTGTGAGAAGGCGTGTCACTGCTATAGATGCAGACTGCACCGAGATACAGACTCCTGTGTATTAGGCCCACGTGCTGCCTCAGAAAAGGTTTGTTACAGGATCAGCCCAGATGATACACCCATTGGCACCAATATAGTTATATCTGGGGATTAATACCGTAAGGTATTACGGCCATTAAGCAATATAGCTATGATCACCTTGTGTGAGTTTCGCTTTTCTTATTTCATTACTTTATTATACTTAAGGATGACAAGTTTTACATTAGGATTGCAACACAGAAGTCTAATAAAGAGAGTCATGCATTTGGTTTGATTTCCATTCCCTGTACTGTATCTCACCTGTCTCTGCACAATTTGTGGGGTCCTAGACTGAAACTCTATTGCAAATAAATAGTCATGAAATTTAAGAGTGATAATATATTAATGGATTTTTAAAACCTAGTATGTGTGTGTATAACTAAAGAAATGTAATTGATTTTAAATACTAAGGTTTTGTGGACTCTTGGAAAGTGTTCCAGTGGATGTGTGGACCTTTGTAGAAAGAAACTGGCCTACTGACTTTTCTCATCTGTATTTGCTTGATCTTTAGGAGAAATCTGTGGAAACACAAGATTACTGTAATTCCTGTAGTTTTAACATTCAGGTAGAAAAGATTGTTGGGAAGCTGAGGACCAACCCTGTGCCTATCCTTTCATAGGATCCTTTTACACAATCTGTTTCTCCCAGTGGGGACCAAGCCCCTACCACTGCTTTTTTGCAATGTCCTTGTCAAGAGCATCCTGTTACCAACCACCCTACCAACAGCTAATACATCTTTGGAATACATAAGCTCGGGTACCGCTTCGTGCCTCACCCCTCGTCCAACATTAGTGTGCCTTTTTGTTTGAGAACTGGTGCTCTAGAAAGCACTCATGGTCTACCAGTCTCTCACTCTGTTGAATGCTGCAATTTGGTGTCAGTAGTCACTGCGGGCACGTAATATCGACATCTCTACATCTCTACATGACATCTTTTAGGCTGCAGGCAGCTGAGACCCAACCAGCAGTGATTAGACCTACTTGAAACAAGACAGTTGCTATATCAAGCATCAGTTCATCGGAATATGTGGACAATCTGCCTACTAACTTGGATCTCTGTTTTTGTTTCTTCTAGGAGTGAACTTGTTGGTGGGCACTGAAAGTGGTCTGATGCTGCTAGACAGAAGTGGTCAGGGGAAGGTTTATCCGCTCATCAATCGAAGACGATTCCAGCAAATGGATGTACTTGAAGGGCTGAATGTCTTGGTGACAATTTCTGGTAAAGTTAATTTTTCAACACGATTTTTTCCCCCTTCGGTCATGGCATGGCAGAACGCTTTTCTTGGCAACCTTTGTGTTGAGGGGGAAGTCCTGACTTGACTGACATCAGTGGGTTTTCCATCATTTCACCTCTCTGAGTCTACAGTTTGTTTCTGCAAGTGAATCACTTTCCACACAATACCCTGTGCCTGCTTGCCCCCTGACCTTCCTCCCATGGGGTGGCCTTTAAAAATGCTGCATGGATTTGGGGGAAACGTCCGGCTTTGTTTGTTTGTTCAGTGTTTGGGAGCTGTAGGTTAATGTTTTGTGAAGTTTGTAAAAATGGCATTCTTTCCCTCTGTCATGATTACTTTCAACTTGGTCTCTTTCTGTCCAAAACATGATTTGCTACTTGGGTTTAAAGACATCTTGTGTGTTAAAATCTGTAGAATGGGAAATGCTCTTGCGAAGTAGGGAAAGAAGAGTGATGTGCAGTGAGTGTGTGTGTGTTTGAGAGAAGAATGTGGAAATTACCAGTGCGAGAAGGCAGATCAGTGGCAGCTTTTGGCCTTGTCTCTCACTGGATGCAACTGCAGACGGCAAAGCAACGGGAGATGAAGGACAGTGGTGATTGTTGTGTTTGTTTTGTGTGCGCTGATGAAAAATGTGGTTTATGAAGCTTGAGGTTCCAGACTCTTTGGCTCCAGACAGTTATTGCATAAGGTCATCCTGCTGTTAAGCAACTTGATGTGGTGCACTGTTAATCTTTCTTCACAGGTGTCGTTCAGCCGTTTACCTTTCCTTTTGTTTTAGTTTGTTTGTGAAATGAGCCTTGCCACGCTGCGCATGTGTGACAGGGAGAGGATGTTAAGTGAGGTTTTGCACAGTGGCCCCTGTGTCGTTGTTCAGAGTCACCCAAAATTTTGCTGAGGCTCCGGAGCCCCTCTGACTCCCCTGGAGGAGCTCTCTGCTTCTCCCAACACTTGTGCAAAAGGACACACTCCTAGTCAATGTAATGCAATTTTATGCCTTAGCGATGTTACATTACTACAGGTCCAAAGAACCACGCCCATGCTGGTGTCGTCAACGTGGGACTTTGCTTCTGTCTAGAATAACTGTATTTTATTGGCTTGTTGCTTGCTGCGTTCTCAGCTACAGCTATGCTGTGAAATCTTTAAATAGAAAAGATGAATCAAGGAGGGTTTAAAAAAACACAACCTGCTGTGTGTCCTTTTGATGTCTACACTGTACGTTAAAATGTAAGCTGTTTGAAAAGCACTATTTGATAGAGTTTATTCTATAGTAGACCTTAAAAACAAAAATATTTGTATAATCCAACTTAGGTAAAATCTGTTGGTTTGAAGCATATCCTACACAGATGACAAGTGTCTGTGATTTAGACTTGTGTGTAATTGTTTTAGGTTTATTTACGTTTATGTCAGTCACAATCCGAGTACCCTGACACATCCGTTTTCTTTGTTTCCTTCAAAACCATTGCTTCCTCTGTGGAGACACGCTACATTAACCCTTAAGAAATCAGCTGATCTTTGGCTGGTTTATGCCTTTGTCCCTGTCCCATCTCCTGCATTTTATGGGAGGTTACTGGAGTACAAGGCAGGAAGGAGGCATCCCTGCCCACCGAGAGGCAGGGCGGGGGGAGCACACTTGGTGAAACTGTGATGCTTTTATGCCCAGGCCCCCCTTGCCTTCCTGTTCTGGCTTCTGCACGTCAGTGCTCAATTTAAGCTGCCCTCATGCTGGACTTCTCTTGGTGTCTTTTTATTTATAGTATGTTGCTCCACCCTCCATGCAAACTGGGAACACTGACATGGGGTTGTGTTTCTGCAAATGGTGCTTTTTGGCAGCTTGGTTATGGAGCTGCCTCCGAGCTTTGTCGCAGGACTGCTACCATTGAGCTCCCTACGGCGCTCTCGGCCGAATGCTCCCTCGGCTTTTTCAGGGAGTGATGTGCTGATGGTGGTGAGGTTTGAAAAGTGTCACCACGTTGTGCGAAGAAGTTACAGTGCGTTGGGATTTCGAAGGGTTTGTCACCTAAAATTGCTTTTAATATACAGTCTTTTGAGTCTGGAAACCTGAAGTCAGTTCTTCTCCCAATGTATATCTCAAATATAAAACTTATTGACAGCAAAGCTTTTGATACTGAGATACTGAGCTGCTACAGCTGGTACAAGGAAGCTTTGCAGGTCAAAGCAGAGTAGTTAATCGGTTCTTCAGTTCGTACTGTTGCGAGGCAAAAACATAGCTTCAGCTGCTCAGGTAATACAGTGCTGAGAGTCATAAAAACGCTGGAAGAGAGAGCGACGACGTGCATACAGAACACGCTCCGCTTGTGGCTCCCTGAGGGTTTCGCCAGCCCAACTGGCTGATGGTGGCACTTAGGAAGGTAGGAAGGGATGACAGAGTAGAAGAACTGGTTGGAATCTGCCTGCTTAATAATTAAAAACCACAGTGACAATAAAAACAAAAACTCAATATAGAAGAAGGGACTTTGCATTTGAAACGACATCTGTGGGAGAACCAGAGCTGGGAGTTCTCGTAGAAGTCACTGGCTGATCAGTTCATTTGGTACTGGAGCAGAGTTTTCTTTCTTATTTCTTATATGGCTGTAACTATTAGACAAAAAAAAAAAAGAAAAAGACCAGATTTTTAAGAGCTTTTTAAACTGACTGGTAGAGATTTACAAGCAGAAGGATCTAATTCCCCCACTCCCAATACGAACATTAAGAGCAGCATAACTTGTTGAAATACGCGCACAGCCATGTTTATATAACTAACCGGTCCTGATCTTTTCATGTCAGGCTGCTGAAAGGCAGAGGAATTTCCTGTCTTGTGACTTTCCTTGTGGTTTAGACACTAAAACACAATGGGAACACACTTGAGATATTTCTCTGTTGTTGTTTTGAAAAATGTTTCTGGTTGGAGAGAAATACCCTGGTGCACATCATGTGAACCAGAAAAAAAAAAAAAATTAGCCACGTGCTGGGAAATTCCCGTGTGTACTGTTTGTTCTGAGTCTTCAAGTTTGCCTAAGCTACTGGGGAAGCTGAAGCCATGGAAATAGCTGAGAGAGAATTTCTCTCCTCATGCACAGGGACTTGTGATGGTTTTAAAAACAATCGGTGCATTGTACTGACCTTCAGCTCTCCTGTGCCCTCTGAGCTCTTCCTCACCCAGAACTGCAGTGCCTTCTGGTCGAGACTGTGTTCCCTATTTCAGTGTTTCTAAAAGAGTCCTTGTGGCTATCGTTCGCAGTATTTTCATGGGAGGACCTTTCCTTGGTCAGCTGTGGGACTTCTGGGAATATTGTTTCCTGCTCTAGTCCCTTTTCCAAATCTTACGGAGCTATGGCAGTGGTGGGGCTTTATCCCTTTATGAAACTTGGCTTAATAAATACGGTGTCTAGCAATAAATCAGGGTGCTCACTTACTGCCAAATCTGTTGTCACATTTGTAGTAGGGATAAACAAAGGACAGTGCAATGTTACTTCATGTTTCATTCGGTGCTGTCAGAGCAGAGGGGCTTTTAAAATTAAATAGCAGGACCAGTATTTCAAAATGGGTCTCCAATTCCACTTTAAATTTAAGCTCGGTGACCAGATTTTTCACTTTGAAACAGCCTTCTCTTTTCCTCCTGCCCTTCCCCATCCAAGTAATCCTAAAAAGATCTGTGTGCCTTCATAACAGAAAGACTTGTGGCGCTGGAGTCCATGGAGCAGCCTGTTTGCAAGCTGTGCTTCCCCATGTGCTGCCCCAGCCCTTGCAGCTGAGGAGCCCGGCTCTGCTAGGGGATGACGTCCCATCAGGGTAGGGACCCTGCGCCACCTCCAGGACCCCAGTGTGGAGCTGGCTGGGCACAGTAGGATGACCTCAATGCTCGGGCTTCGCACCCTGCTGTAACCGGTATCCCCTGATGCTGTAGGCCCACCCCCGTCTCCTAAATGAGCATCCATCAGTAGGCATCATGTGAAAACTTAAAAGACAAATGAAAGACATTAGCTAAACCCTATAGCTGGGTCTGGCTGGCAGGCTGCCAGGTGGACCATCCTGACAGGTCGTGGCTTTCTGCAGTACTAGACCAGTACTGTGTCACTTGGCCAGCCCAGCACTGACTGCAGCACAGGTCAGCTGTCTCCTCTCGACTCCAAGGGCCGTGAAACACCGTCCACAGCCACACGGCTTCCTCATCGTGGCTGGTGAAGCACTAGCATGGAGCTACTCCACTGCCAAGTTGGGTCCCTGAGAGCACCTCCTATTTCCTGTCCCTGTGCAGAGACCTCATGGAGCCTTGTTAAATGGCTCCTAGTCAAAGCAGAGACGATCTCTCTTTGCCTCCAGTTTCATCCGCTGCTTCGGGCAGCAAAGCAGCTGGAGGAGGGAGGATGCAAGCTTTGAGTATGTGCATTAGGGCCACCTTCTTGCTAGTTCAGCAAATGCTTTGTAGGCCATTAGTTGTTAAAGAATCACTGATAAAGTTTATCGTGAACCTTGCTCTGCATTCAAGGTTGAGAGTTAGAGTATTGAGAGTTAGAGTCTGAGCTGTATTTTGATGACCATGGCAGATGCATTGTCAGTTGAAGATAGGGCAGCCTGGGCAAGTAGATTCTCTCACCTGTGGAGAAGAAACACCTCTTGCAGTTTCTGTGTGCAGCCTGATAAGTATTACACCCCTTGCAGCACAAGGGAAGGGCTGCTGACAAAGCAGTCGTCAGCTTTTAGCAAGCAGATGAAGTTTGCATGGGCGGTGTGAAATTCTCTCACTGCAATTTCAGATACTGCACATTTTTCCACACAACAGAACTGGCGTAAAGTGGTTCAGTAATGAAATTGTTTAGTGCTGTTGTTTGGTGTGCTTTTCCACCAGGGGAATAATGAACAATCTTAATAAAACTTGACCAGTTTGCGTCTCCGAGGATGATATAAGGGATGGAAATGTCCTGGTCACTAACTGGGAAGAATTTGTAAAATACATTTCATCACCATATTCTTCTTCACTTTTGCTTCCTCCTTTCAAACCAGTCCTACTCTCTTCTGATAGCTGTATAAGTAATTTCAGGCCTCAAATTCCATCCTGCTGCTGTCCTACAGTTTTGTGCGAAAAAGAGCCGTTCTGACTCAGCTATGGTTTTTTTTTTTTTGATCTTGGTGCATGACTCTCTGGTGCTTTTGTTGTGGAAGTATAACCCTTTTCTAATAAAAGTTGTTTGCAGCCTAAGAACCAGACAACTGAAGAGCTGTTCCCTTGAGTTTGTCATTTTATGTTCGTGTGGTATTACCACGTGTCTCTGTCATTGATTATCGGAAAAGCGTGTGTTTGGGTGGAGTCTGGAGTAAAGCTGTTGTGGACGTAAAAACTGAGGGAGATCTTTGTGGTTGCAGCAGATTCTCCTTCACTGTCATTTTGGTTTGCTCTGTGGGGCTTTCTGTTTGCTTGGGCGAGGTTTTACCTTCCTACGGAGATAAAGCCATCTTTTTCATTTTGTGGCCAGGTAAGAAGAACAAGTTGCGAGTCTACTATTTGTCCTGGTTAAGAAATAAAATCCTTCACAACGACCCTGAAGTAGAAAAGAAACAGGGCTGGACAACGGTGGGCGACTTGGAAGGCTGTGTGCACTATAAAGTTGGTGAGTAGCGAATGCGGTAATCAAATCGTCAGGATAAAAGCCGGCTGAGAAAGGGAACTGCAGTGCATGTAGCCGCTGGGCTTAAGATTTGGTTTTATTTCTAACTGTCTTCCCTATCCCTGAGGGCAAACTTTTCTGGCAAAGTGCCGGAATAGGTGGCAAGTTACTGGGTTAAACTGAATATGGGAGAGGTTTTGTGGTGGGATGCTGGGCTGTGAACTGGAGCAGGCGCAAATCCCCATCTGTCTCCCTCCCGTGGCAGATGCAGCTTCCAGGAGAGTGCTAATATGGACAATGAGGGCTGGTAACACTTTGCCACCTCTCTTAGACCCTTTAGGTAACAGAGGGATTTTTGTCAACCAGCAGCTGTTCTCTTCACTAACAGGTGATTTGCCATGATGAAATCACACGCTGGAATGGAATGAAAAAAGTCTCCTCTTTAATGTAGATTTTAAAAACTGGGGGAAAAAAAGAAAAGGACAAGAAAAGAGAGTGGGAGGAGAAAGGAAGCCCAGCTAATGCATGAGCTTTGGGGAGGCATCTGGGAAACAGAAGCATATGTTTTAACTTCAAGATGATTCATTGATTCCCCTTAGCTCGTGAGATTTCCTAATGCCGTCTCAGATCCACTGCAGTACAGTTATGGGATGAAGTGTGTTTTCACTAGGCAGGTGCCTTTGAGTGGTTTTAAGTCATTTAAATGGATTTGGCATAGAAACTTTCACCAAAACTTGTGAAAGACATGTAGCATTCACTGTCAGCAGAGTATGCAGTGAGCCTGCTGCCCTGCAGGTGGGGATATGAACCAAGAGCTTTTTCTCCTGCTTCAGTCTCATGATGCGACTTAATGGGCCCTGGATATTGCCTTTGATTTCGTTTTCTCCTAAGAGCCAGCTCAGTTTCTTTCCAGCTGTGTCAGTCAATGTGGAGCAGCAGCAATCGGACTGAGCTCAGTCTCCTCCTGTCACGCGTGTGCTCTTGGAAAAACCTGCTAGTGGGGTGTAATCAGTAATGATGGCAGTAAGTGACTGCTGAACCAGGAGCTTGACCCCAAAAACAATTAATAATGTATTTCTCTGGTATCATACCCCAGGGTGTCAGCAGCATAATGAAGTGGCCTGTTAACAGTACATTAACAGCTGTTGAAAGGAGGCTTTCCAACAGGGAAGCATGTGAAACAAAGAGCATTCTCTTCCAGATGAAGAGGGGTTTGTTACCCTGGGCTGCAGCCTGGCACTGAACTTCCCTCTGAACCATAGATGACTTCTTCAGGTAGTGAGAGGCCTCTTTGACAGCTGCGCTTCAGTTCCCAAGAAGGATGAGCTCTGCCAATAGTTGGGCTCGTGGTCTGGAGGCTGCCACCAAGGCAGCTGGCACTGATTGCTTCCTTGTCTCTTTGATGCACCAGGGGTCTCGGACGTCAGGGTGAAGTGGTATTTATGGATCTCGGTTGCTTCAGGCAATTTTTGGCTCCTCTAAATGATAAATTGCTCTTTTGAAACTTAAAATTTGGGTGAATTCCCAGATAGCACCCAGAGCAAAGAATGAGGATTATCAAAGGTCCTCTTTCACAGATAAGGTGGTTTTGTTCGACATCCCTCGTTTCCCCAAGAAAAAATTCCAAGAAGTCTCGTAAGCTAGACAAGACTGAACAAAAGCTCTGTTTTTCAGTCAGTACAGCTGTGGAGGTTGAGAGACTTTTTTTGTCTGTTGAAAAAGTGTCAGGTCCTTTAACTTTTACAGTTCAGTAGTCTTGCTTCCCTGCAGAATAAAAAGGGAGCAAGTAGTAGCTTTGTCTCCCTGTTACCTACCAAGAGACAAAAACTGCAGGCTTTTACAGTAGTAAGATATCTAAAAGGCATTAAAATAGTATTTATTAAAGAAGTGTTCTTCTCACAAGTCTGAGATTTTCACTCCTGCCATGTTTCAAAATCAGTTTTGGTTGGGAGATATAACAGCAGAAGGTGAAGGTGCACAGAATTACTCATTGTTTTGGAGAAGTGTCATATTCCCCTAAAACTTGGGGTAAAGAGGTAGCAGAAACCTCCTGAGGTTTCTCCATGTCATCCAAATAATGCTTTTTTTTTTTTTATTCTCCCCCAAAAAGAGTGCTGGAAACAGGTTAACAAACCTCAACATCTAGAAGTCCCCATGATCTGTTCCTTCCCAAATCCAGATGGCAGTTGGAAGTGCAGATCCAGCAACACTTCTCGAATGGCCGTTTCTAGACTTTATCAGTCCCCTCCTGAAAACAGAAGTAGTGAACAGAGCTTTTTTTGACGGTTGATTTAGCCAGCTGTTTGAATGTGGGAACAGAGATATATTCGAGAATTTGTGGATCACCTGTGTCATGACACTTTATTTCTGATAAATTCTGTGGATTTTTTTCTTTAGGGACAAAGAAAAGTGCTCTGCTATCAAACTTGCCTTTTGCTTTTGAAATGGACTTGTTTCTTAACTTTTCATTTCAGTTCCTTTTTTTCCCTCCTTTCCCCTGGGAAATTTTGCCATCAGCTCAAAATACCACTGTCAGTGCTGTGACTGGAACTGCCAATATGCTCTGCCACAGTCATAGGCTTCTTTTATTGGAAATGTCCCTGTCTGAAAACCAATTTTCTTGTCTTGATGAGTAAGCACTGTCTAATGTGGAAAAAAATAAATGTAAATAAGTGTGTGTTTGTAGGTAATACAAAACATGGTGACGGGTTCAGTTACTGATAAAAGTAGTGATTTTTGTGGCATAAATGTGTCAAAATACTACATGGAATTAGCAATCCTAAATCACAGTGTTACTAGAAACCTCCAAATGTATGTAAGTATAGAGAAATATTGTCATTTTCTGCTTTCCTGAACTAACTGGAATGACTTTGGAATTACTGCTGAATTTTTTTTGTTTTGTTTTATTTTCAGTAAAATATGAAAGAATCAAGTTCTTGGTAATTGCATTGAAGAGTTCTGTGGAAGTCTATGCATGGGCACCAAAGCCATACCATAAATTTATGGCCTTTAAGGTAACAGTATATTTTGGCTGTATGTAGGATTTTCCTGTATCCACTTGCAGTTACCCCTTTTACAAAAATGCTCAGACATTTTATTATGGCCATCTTACAACTTCTTTGGTAAATCTGCCATTTAAGAGCTTTTTTTAGCTCTAAGAGGCAGTACACTGAAAGTTCTAAATTGTAACTGAGCATAAACTAATAATCAAAATGACACAATATCACAACTGTTTGTTTCATCTCCCTATAAATAAAACATGAGGCAGAGAGAAGTGAACTGAGTCTAAACATCTTCATCTGAGCAGAACAAGTCATTAAGTGATACTCAGCATTGTTATTTTTTTGAATGCAGCAGGAATGAAGTTAGCTGGCTTGGTATAATTACCAGACTGATTTGCAGACAATCAGTTACTGTCGGTTATGCAGATTGAAGTAAACACTACGGGAGTGTCAAATTGCCCTGAACTTTGGGGAAAACAATTCTTACTAAAAACCAAACAGACCAACTAAAGTAAACCCCACAGAAAATAGCTTACAGTATTGTGTGATTGAAATGCAACAGGTTGCAGAGTAATCTGTCCTTGTCTGTGAGAGGCATCTTAGCCTGACTGGGCTGGTGGGTGGGGGCCAGAGGGACGTGGGAGGAATAAACCCATAATATGTGCATTAGAGCATGTTTTTGTAAAACCCACTGTGGTTCTAAGCAGTAAAGTAAATCTCACTGATGTTGTCTTACAGTCGTTTGGAGAATTGGTACATAAGCCATTGCTGGTGGATCTAACTGTAGAAGAAGGTCAGAGACTAAAAGTGATCTATGGCTCCTGTGCTGGCTTCCATGCCGTTGATGTGGATTCAGGATCAGTCTATGATATTTATCTACCAACACATGTAAGAGCTGCTGCTGGGGTCGGGTTTTTTCTTTCTTTCTGGTTTTCCCCCTCTTCCTTTCCTCAGATGACCAGCATGTCAGGCTATTCCTGTGGATCACTGCCAGATGCTGGCAGCGGTGAATTGGGTGGAGAAGTCCAAGCAGATGCGGCCACCTGTGCTTAGGGGCTTGTGCCTCACTCTCTGTCCTCTCCTCATGGTCAGTATGTCTCCATGGTTGGGAGCTGCCCACTCAGATCTGACGTGGGTGAACACGACTGTTTCAGGGGTAGCAGCTAAATGGCTGAGTGCGTTGCAAATGCCTAGCAGAGGCTGCAGGGAAGGTGGCGGTACAAATGACATGACAGCCCACTGATAAGATTCAACAGGGTTGGCAAAGGCCAGGTGGCCTTAGCTACCAATGTTTCCTGTTGTTCATTGTACACAGACGTGTCAGATGGGCCTGCAGTGTGCGATGCACCTCCCCAAGCACTATTCGCTACAGTGCAGAGGTCTGCGGTCTGTATCTGGGCTGCTTGCCCCAGGCTCCCTTTCTGCCCATGGAAAGAAATGGGCACTCTTGGTTTTAAATGTCTGTCTTAAGATGGGAGCATTTGTGCCCCAAAGGTTTCCAGGTCTTTGTTGTCATTGTATAGAGTGTCCAGCTTGGGGAGAGCAGAGCTAGCACTTCTAAAGTGAGTGAATCCCCGATGTGCTGTCAGCCAAAATCGAAAATCACCCAACCCTTTCTCCCAGTGCAGGTTCTGTGGCATTAAAACAAAAGGCTTCCTCTTCTCTTCCATCTCTGTAGATCCAGAGCAGTATCCAACCTCACGCAATCATCATTCTCCCAAACACGGATGGGATGGAACTACTGGTCTGCTACGAGGATGAAGGAGTTTATGTCAACACATATGGAAGGATCACCAAGGATGTGGTTCTGCAGTGGGGAGAAATGCCAACTTCAGTTGGTAAGTGCCTCGGCAGAGTCAAATACAACATTTGGGAGCGAGAGTGTGTGCACACGGGCAGAAGGAAGGTGCGTCAGGCTTGACTACAGATTCAGAAGCAGCGATGCTGTGCTATTCCTGGAAAACAGCTGCACGAAGTGGACAGTAATCATATGGATCTGTTTTGTGCTGAGCTTTTAAGAACAAAATCCAAACAAGCAAGTTGTGGAGTTCAGGAATATAAAACTCATTTAATAAACAGCAGGGCCTCAGTGGGCAGCTACAGAATTTTTGCTAGACAGCCACAAAGTTGTGGAAACCTTTCAGTATAAAGACATGTAAAGTGGCAGATGGATAAGATATTATTATAGGTAATTCTATGTTGATAATGGCTGTATATCTGATTTGATGTGTTTACTTTAATTCACCTGCAGATTGCTCTTCTATCCTAATATGATAATTCTCCCAAATCTCTCCAGTTCAAAATAAGGTAGTTTTGAGAGTGGGAGCAATGAGTGTGGTAAAATGTGCGCAGATTTGTTACAGACACAAGCGCGCACCAGGATCCCTCTCACTGCCTGTGCTGCCATACTTCAGTGCTGAGCGTAGCGTGGGCTGTGGTCACACCTTCCTTTTGTTGGGCAAGTACATGGAGTTTTACATGCTTTGGAATGGATGCATGTACTGGGAGATGACTGCTGATAGCTGTTCGAGCAAGCAGCGTTTATCAGCTGGCAAATCGCAGAGCCTTTGGGGACTGGAGTGCCTGTGAAGTAAATGGCACTGAGGCAGCCGACACCATCTGAACATCTCATCTGACAATTTGTAGAAGCTATTTGGCCCAGTTACCACTAGTGACATATTTAAAAATAAGTAAATTTCCAGCATGATGGTATATGCAATGTTAAAGGTGTATACTATACTGTAGTAGATGATTTAATTTCACTGAAAATTAATGTGAGAAAAATTCTATAAAAGGGAAGTACTACAAAATTAAATAGTTTTTTAATTTTGCTTGCTAAAAGCTATTGTTCTTCTTTTTATTTTTCTGTAAAGTATGCATGCAAATTGGAGGCAACAGCTTATTCTTCATTAAGTTCCCATATGTTATTTTTGGCAGCGTTCCTATGACTATCCATCAAATTGCTTTTTGATACCTTTTAATAATGCTAGTGACTTTCTCCTTTATTTGATTTTTTACTGCTATCAAGAACAGATTTTTTTCCTCATGCTACTACTAATCTGTTTTCCTCAGTGACACCCTTAAGAAAAAATGCTTGATTTTTTGCTTTATTTGTGCACAAAGGAAAGCGGTATGACAAATAATAGTATTTCCACTTGGAGAGCTTAATACGAACCTCTTTTAAGATGTATAGAATACTTTTCAGACCAATTGGCTTTCTCAAGAAGGAGAGCAAGTTTTTGAAGTATTACTCCTATTAAAGGAGGCTAGCTCTTTTTTTTTTCCTTAGTTTTCCCTTTCCCTCTCCCCTTTCTCCGTTTTTGCTGACAAACTCCTTCAAGGAGGAAAAATAACACTGTAAGACACAGAGCTGGTGCTGGGGACATACTGGAGTGGATGGGTTTAGTCTGTTTAAACCTTGGGTTCTGCTTTCTCCTTGTCAACACCTAATTAGCCTGTCTCTTCGCCAAACTTGGGAGAAAAAACCTGTTTAAAAACTCGATGTTCCTTCCATTTAGTTAAAGGTTGGAAGGTTCCCATTGTGTCATGAATGCTCAGGCAAGATGTACATTACCAACGCGGAAAACCCACAGGGAAATTTAAAAAAAAAAAGGTATTTTTAGGCATCAGGAAGATGCTGAAGACAGAAATAGCACTCTGAACATGAGCGTAGTTATAATAAGTACATGCAGGTCATTTTTAACTAGAGCGCATCAGTATATTCCTCTGCTTTTCCAGTTCCTCCATGTTGCCCTCTACCTGTCCTAATGGGCTGTGTGCTGTGTTCTCTTTCCAAAGCGTACATCCGATCCAACCAGATTATGGGCTGGGGAGAAAAAGCTATCGAAATACGATCGGTGGAAACTGGACACTTGGACGGTGTGTTCATGCACAAAAGGGCACAAAGACTCAAGTTCTTATGTGAACGCAATGACAAGGTATAGTTCCTTCCCACGCTAGTTTCTTGCCAAGATGGGTACTTGTGGGGGGTTGACCCCAACCAGCAGCCAAACACCCACCCAGCCTCTCACTCACTCCCCTCACCCGTGGGATGGGGATAAAATAGAAGGGAGGCGAAAGGACTCATGGATCAAAATAAAGACAGTTCAGTAAGGACAGCAAAAGCTGCGCACGCAAGCCAGGCAAAATAAGGAGTTCATTCACAACCTCCTGTGGGCAGGCAGGTGTCCTGCCGCTTCCCGGGAAGCAGTGCTTCAGCATGCGTAACGCTTGCTTGGGAAGACAAATGTCATCACCACAATGTCCCCCCCTGTCCTCTCCCTTTCCATGAGCTTTTATTGCTTGGGAAGACAAATGTCATCACCACAATGTGCCCCCCCGTCCTCTCCCTTTCCATGAGCTTTTATTGCTAAGCATGATGTTATATGTTATGGGATATCCCTTTGGTCAGTTTGGGTCAGCTGTCCCAGCATTGTCCCCTCCCAGCCTCTAGCCCATCCCCAGCCCACTGGCCTTTGAGGGGCGAGGGGGCTGGAGAGGAAGCCTTGATGCTGTGCAGGCATTGTTCAGCGGTAGCCAAAACACTGGTGTGTTAACAACACTGTTTAGCCGCAAATGCAAAGCCCAGCACCATACGAGCTGCTGTGAAGAAAGTCACCTCCATCCCCACCAGAGCCTGCACAGCACTGCAATTGCACTGTAAATATCAGGGGCGGTAAAGGCAAATTGGAGCCTCTGCTGTCCTCCTACCTGTTGAATTTATCAATCTCTTTTCTTCGCAGGTTTTCTTTGCCTCCGTACGGTCGGGTGGGAGCAGTCAAGTCTATTTCATGACCCTTGGCAGGACTTCTCTTCTGAGCTGGTAGAAGCAGTGGGATTTGGCGAGGAATGGCTGACATCCAGAGTCTGAGATCTTCATAACTCGGAATTATTTTCAACTGGAGTACAGACCTGCACTAATGCAGCACTCTGTGTAAATGTGTGTGCAGGCATCACTGGTGTTAGGTTTCTTTTTGTTTTTCAACTGAGGCTGCGACGCAGCTGGTGCTGTAAAGATATTGCCATCAGGTGCTACGTTGTCTTTGAGATTTGGGATCACACTAGAAAGCTACAGGTCGTCTTTTCCCTTCAGCTCCAGGATTCCTAGGCTTTGAAGGACTCTGTTTGTTAGTGTTAAAACAGAGAGGGGGGAAGAAAGGAAAAAAAAAACAGACTTACCATGAACATGCTGTTGAGTGGACAGGAGGCAGGCAAGAGAAGGTGAGGAGTGGTGTAGAGAGTCAGACTGGCTGAAACAGAGGGCAGATCTAGTCTAGTAATGTTAACAATGTATTTAATTGACATTTCTTTTTTTGTAATGTGACAATATGTGGACAAAGAGGAAGGTGGAGGTTTTAAGAAGTTAATATTTATAAAATGTGAAAGACACAGTGACTAGGATAACTTCTTTTTGGGGACAGGGAGGGTGGGAAAGGGCTCGGGGTGGAATTCTTGGGTTTTTTTGTTTCTGCAGTTTTATTTTGGCCTGGCCAATAACTTTAGTCATTTTCTGTGTACCAGGTATTGCCTGAAACATGTGCAGATGATAAAAAAGTTAAAAAAAAAAAAAAAAAGAAAAAAAAGGAAAAAAAAAAAGAAAAAAATTCATTTTCTATAATGATTCTGTGTTAGGCCAGAACTTGGTTATGTCACAGTATTAGCACTGCCTCAGTTAAAGGTTTAATTTTTGTTTAAACCTAGAAGTGCAACAACAGTTTTACCACAGTCTGCACTCGCAGAACTAAAAAAAAAAAAAAAAAAAAAAAAAAATCAAATCCAAACTACATATGTTTATTTTTTGTGCCTACCTCATTGTTTTTAATGCATAAAATAAAAGAGGTGGTTTAGTTTATACGTTTTTAGATGAAAACCATTAATGTCTAATTTAATCTTAATACCAAAACTACCAGATTGAAAGGTTTCTGACTGTTATTGCGTAGCAAGTTTCAGCAGGAGGAGAGTGGTCCGTTGGGGCAATAGTGGTAGCGGTATGGCAGTGAGACACTGATTAATGTAATTTGCTTACAAAATTTGGTAAAGCAAGCATTTTTTTAAACCAGTTTCATCCTTAATAGAAGTCTGAATTTAGCCTAAAACCAGAGGTTTCACTCTTCTAATACGTGGGCTTAGTAACAGGCAGGTAAAAATAACTAGGCTAGTTCTATAAACAGTTAAATGTTGTAGGAACCATTTTGGGGCGGTGATGTTTTTCTTTTTTAAGAATGCAATGCACTAAAACTCTTTTAAGAATGTAGTTAATACTGCTTATTCATAAAAACAGCGTATACCTGTGTTTAGATGTAAGATCCCAGCTCTGGCTTTTTTTCTTTCTTTTTTTTTTTTAAGTCAGTTTTATTTTATGAATAAGTTCTGACATTTGTAATAAATGTCTTGAGAGTAATAATTTGTTTAATGGCTACATGTTCATTACTTGAGAAACCTTGAGTGTATAATAATCTGTTGGTGTTGTAATAATGCACAGTGTCATGATTCAGCCATTTTCCTTTTTGTTTTCACTTCTTTTTTTTTTTTTTTTTTTTTAATTCCTTTGGTGGGGTACTTTGTTGACAGCTGCCTTAAGCTGTTCATTCAGTGAACAGGCTCTCAGTGTTTCATGGGCTTTGTCTTCTGCTGCGGTTAACTTTCCTTCATGGCATGACAGGTAGGGTTTTTCAAACACATATTCTTCAATTCAGTCAAGCCGATGGCTCGAGCGACTGGTCACACAATCAATTCAGAGCCGAGAGCACCGAGTGTGCAAAGCTCAGACTCGACAGACCTTTCTTTTGGTGTCAAATCTGACTGCTGTAAATCCTTCAACCCCAATCAGCGTTGCTGCTGAAGACTCTCCTTTGAACATCGTAGATGGTTGAAAGGCGAGCGGTAAATGCGTACCGCCAGCGCACGCGCGTGCACACCCCCCCCCACCCCCCCCAAAAGAATCAAAACTCAAGAAAGCCTTACATTTGCTGGCGGAGGAATACCTAGAACTATTTTTTTTTAATTGTATGACTTTTGGATAGCGTTGAAGGTGAAGGATGTGTTCTTTTCAGGCCCGGTGTGGTCAGCCGGAAGAACGATCAACCTTTTGTACTATAATGAACTAAAGGGGACTCGGAAACGCAACGTGATGGTAGACGTGGGTGTAATCACACAGCTGCCCTGTAGCGTAGTTTGCCGAAGCTGATTCGATCGAATGTCAGTCTGCGTGATTTAAATCTTCCAGCGCTATGTGGTCAAAAATTAATCTAGTCCTTGAAAGCTGATGCTATTCACCTAGAGGAAGATGCTCCAGTACTGTAGGGATGCCCAGGTCACGGATACGTGCTGTTGAAGTCTTGAGGCTCCGCGGGGGGGAGAATCTCCTTCCTTCGGTGGGGCTGCCCGCCTGGCAGCTTCTGCCTCCACAGAAGTGCCGACACGGCAAGGTAAAAACAGTATTACAAAACCACTACGCATACCAACATGGAACTCTTCAAACAGTGCTTTTGTAAGCAAAGAAGAAAAGAAAAGCTCCTAGGTTTAGTTTTAAGCTTTAATAAGTAATAATTTTCTGTATCTTTAAGTCAAAGTAACCCTAACTTGTATGACTGCAGTGTTTTTATTTTTTATCTTATGCACATGTTATGTTGGAGAAAATGTTTACAAAAATGGTTTTGTTACACTAATGTGCATCACATATTTATGGTTTATTTGAAAGTGATTTTTGTGGGTTTTTTAGTTTTTCATAGTAGTAGTAGTAGTACACTTTTTGTGATTTATAACCCCAAACTCTGCTGATTATAAAGATGCTAAACAATAATACAAAATGACAAACTGCATTAAAATTACTAATCGTAGAGCTGCAAAGCAGACTGGTGACAAGTAAAACACTCAGCCTTTTTTTTGCAGTGCTATCTAACTTGTCTTCTGTGTATTATGGAAATTACTGTTTTTTCCCCGTTTTTCCTTAAATAAAGTCAAATTGACACCTATTGTATGTGGAAAGTATTTTGAATATCTACTGGCTGCAGAAATCAAGCTGCATGTTGCCTAGTTGCATGTGTTTGTAAGAACAAAAGCCTTATTGTCAAATCTCATAATTTTAGAGACTTTGACAATAAACGTGGGCTTTTGAGGGCTTTGTTGTTGTTGTGGTGGTTTTTTTTTCCCCCCCTTAAAGCCCTATCTCCTGGTGCAGTTGCTCTTTTGAGAATGACAATTTTCCTTTAAAAAACAAAAAGTGAAAAGCTTAGAAACATTAGCAAGTGCCTGGTGGTTCAGAAAGAAGAAGTTGCACAGAGGAGAACCTGGGTGTGTTGTGAACGTGCCCGCCCACCACACCACTTTCAGACATGTGATTTTTGCGAGCTGGCATTTCTTATGGCCGAGAGGGTGCAAAGAACGGGAATCCTGAGGCAGATTCTCGCACGGCAGAAAAGGGTGGCTCCAAAAAACTCAAGGCTTTCCGAGTCGTAAGCCATGAGTACTGAGCAGGTTTGACGTAAAGCTGCTGTTTGCGCCCCCGGGGTTCTGGGTGGCCTTTGCCCGTGTTTTTCCACCATGGGCTGTGTCTGTTTTCTGAAGTGGAGATAACAGTAGATGTTTCCTTCCGACTAGGCTGGTCTCTGCGAGAGGAGGAGGAAGTCTGTGTTCCCGGGCTCCTGCCTTTCCTCGCACTTTCATCTGCAGAAGGCAAGGGATGTGGTGTAAGTTGAAAAATGTTTCAGGGTTTCACTTGCTTCCTACAGACAAAGGTATCTGAAATCCTCAAGCCCCCCAGCTTTTCCGCTTCTGCAAGTGTAGATGCTGAATGATCTTTAAAAAACCTAGCAGAACCAGCCAACTGCTGGTCAGGCTCCTGCCAGCTCCACTCCAGTGGCTGCTCCGGAGCTGCTGGTTTTCTTTGGTTTTTCTTGAAGACTTCCCGAAGTTAAACCTACTTAGCATGGTCGAGCACCGTAGCTAGTCATGAAGACAGATAGGAGCTGTTGCTCGTTACAGTTTGCAGTAAGTAACTGAGAGCAGCAACCCCAGGTGCGAGCTTCACGGTAGGCGCTGGCAGAGGCAATAGAGGACATTGGCAAAGCCTTCACGTTCCTGTGAAGACGGACACAATTGCAGAGATTTACAGGAAGAAGGAAATAAAAAACCAAGAGCATTGGAAAGGAGCAGCAGATCTCATTCCTCTATGGGACTTGTGTAGGTAGCAGTGGTGAGACAGGCCCAAATTTGTACCTTGTGAGGGGAGGAGGGATGTACAAAGGACAGAAGAGAACAACTTGCGCAGCAAAAGAACATCTGCGTTTTCAAAATTTAACAACTGCAGTAGTCAAACCAGAGAAAGAAATGATCAAACATCAAAAGGAGCATTTGAAACATTTTTTTTACAGAGCTTCTAAATATGCAGGTTAAATATTAGCTATGAAAAGTGCAGAACACTTACCCATGAGATTAAAGTAAAAAACCTGCAAATTAGGAAAGGTACAAAGAGCAACCCCTCCTTTTCGGGGGGTTGCTTTGCTGAAACACATGCTAGAGCATTAGGATTGTATAGGACATTATATGAAAGGGGGAGAGTCTGGTTTTGTGGGCTGCTGCCTCTTGTGCAGAGAGCTTGTTAATTCTTCGGCTTGTATCTATACCGTGGCCTGGGATGAAGACTGTAATACTGCTAAAAAGAGACTGAAGTTGTTGGAGAAACAACTTCAAATGCAAGAAAAGAGCCTATGGCGGAGAGGGGACTCAGTACCATGCATTCAACACGGGACTCTATCAAAATGGTCCAAGGCAACAAATTTGCCGATAGTAATGCGAATGCATTTCCACCTTAGTGTCCGGTGCCCTGTTACCCACCTCTGAGCTGCAGCATCTCAGCCCAAAGCTGTTTCTCTCTTCTTCCAACATCACTGAAGAAAAACCAGCTTGTGCAGTGTTCCATAAGCACTTGTCATGGGCAGCCTGTTGTACTTGCCGCTGGCTTTTGCTTTGCCTTAAAATCACAGGCAGTCCAGCAGGGAAGCAATCCTGGGAACTCAAGTGTGAGAAGGCTTGAGTTGCCACATGAGGAACGTGCGTTATGGCCAGGATCTCAGCTGCACGTGAGGGGCGTCCCTTGCCTGCCAGGCTATTTTGGTGCATGTAAGGGACGTGAGTTCAAAGAGCCTTGTGTGCCCAGCAGCTGTAAAAATGTTGGCTGCAGCTCTCTTCCAGTACGCGCAAATTCATTGCTGAGCTCCAGCACCCAGATGTTGGCCTACTTCCAACCCATTAAAGCCGGGAAAGCTGGTAACAACGGTCTTCTTTCGACTTAACCTCCTTTTTTAAGAGGCTTTTTAACACATTGCGGTGTTGGCGCTGCTCAGGGAGGTGTGGAAACGCAGGGTCAGGTGCCAGTACTGCTGCATGGAATGCTGTGGAGGTTACTGGTTGAGGGAATTAAAGGAGAACATCGGGTAATTGCAGTCACTCAATTTTCACTCTGTGATCACGTGGCTCCACGCAGCATATGCTCCGATAAATGGTAAAAACTCTGCTCTAGAAGTACCAACCATCTTGTTCCTTCTCCTTATCTCCCTGGTTTAACCCACTCTTGTTCTAAACAATAATAAACTCGGGAAAGAAGTAGGGAGGAAGGTGTCTTCTTGTTTAAGAAAATAAATCCCTGACTCAATAGAAGTATGCCCGTTCCAGCTGAGGAAACGACAGGGTTTTTTCCTTTGTTAAATTATAACAGGAAATTCACTCTAACGTTTCATTCTCAGGCTGTTGTGGTTCTATGGAGTAAATATGTGGCATGGGAAAGTCAGATTAATTTGTTCCAACTGCTGTACACAGCTCAAATTTTACTTGCCCTCTGTGTGAAATTTTTATTGCACAACCTCGTATTTGTCATTCAGCGTAATTTGTCCATTAAAAGGCATTGCCACACTTCCATTTTATTTTAATATTTGCATCTCCTAAGCAATTTTGCCCATGCCATGGAAAGCCATGGAAAAAATGCTTTTCTGGCTGTGAAACAACTGGTGGAGTGAAGGGATTGTAAAATACTGTTTGCCTCGGTTCTTGTCACGGGGAGATTACAGACAATTCCCGTCGGTATAGTTAGCAAGACTCTAGTCTTACAAACAGGCAAAGCTGAAAGACTGAAGAGAGTAAATGATGTGCTTGGGAGCTTTTAGTGAGTCAGAGAGATGGCACGAAAACTGAGATTTTAGTTTGAGACCTTTCACCTCAGCCATTAAACTATCTTAGCCCCTTGGGGTACCGCTGCCTCCCTTGGTGTTTGATGAAGGCGATAGAGTGTAACCCACACGGTCGCTTTCCCGGGCCAGATATTCATACTTATTAACCTTTGGCAATTCAGACAGAAAGCCATTAGCAAGGCTAGACCTGTGAGAAAGCAAAGCATAGGGGGAATTCACGTTTTCCTCTTCTGTTTTGTTGCAATGATTTTACCAAATTTTTCACCGATGCTAAGCAAACACTTGCATGTGTATGGCACAGAGCGTGCTGACTTGCAACAAGGAGGAGTCCTGGCTTTCGGCAACCCTGATGGTACCATGAGGCAGAAAGTGGACCTGGGTCCTCCTAGAAGAGCCTTGTCAAGAGCCTTGTCAACCCCACAGCAGGCTTCAGCATTTCAAACATAACATAGACATAATCCAACCTCCGTTTTCCCAAGCACTTAGTTGTGTCCTAACCTCCACCTAATGCTTAAATGTAGCCCCAAACCTGAATGTGGACTTCCTATCAATGGATCCTACCATGGTGCAGAGACTGCACAGCGCAGCCGGCAGAGCCAGACTTGTGTGCACGTACAGATGCTCTGACCTAAGACCTGGCTCACTGGGCTTCACTAGGTCCCAAACCTACCCAAATGACATCACAAGGACTTCTGGAAAATTCATATGGAAATTTTCTCGATGTTTCGGTAATGAAATTAACTGAGAGATAAGAAGAGAGCACAAACTGGCATAGAATGTTAAAATGCAAAGTATGTAATTATAGACTCACAGTTGTAATGACTCTAATGGATATCAGAGACAAGTATAAAAGGAGAATAAATTATTTCAGGGCATAAAGAATCAGTTATGGGTAATTAAGCTGCAATTATCATTACTGTGCTGCTATGATAGGTTTTTTTAAACTAATTTTTCTAAAATGGAATAATGCAAGTTAAGCATGAATTCATCTATTATCTGCCATTCAGGTAAAAACATTTTTCTAGTGCTTTTCAAAATGTGCCAGTGGGACAGATCTCGGTTTTACACTAGTGAAAACACCAGGGATTTTTATGAAGTGATTTATTCCGTGTCACACAGCTGTTCAGTGGCATCGTTTAAACTCAGGTTCAGTGAAGTGCATAAACCCATGCCTACTGCCAATCATGTAAGCCAGCAATCAGGTTCAGCAGAGTTCTTCACAGGCTTAAGATGAAGTGATTGGTAAACTGGTAATCCATGGCTCTAATTCAGAGCAAGGATGGCACAGTTTGGAGCAGCCAACAGCGTTCTTGGTTCAGTCCACAGTGCTGAGATGGTTGAACCTGGAAATCAGCTGTTGAAAAGTTTCAGTTTACGATGTTGAGATGAACGGTCATTGATGTCACCTTGCCTTAAAAGGGCCCTTGTAAAGCGTGGCAGGTGAACAGCTGAGCACGTGTGGTGTGTGAAGGACCGGTAGTCCTCCTCGTGATGTCAAAGACCTGAGATGGCAGTGGTGGTAAAAACGATGAGCCAGAAAGGCAGCGGGCCACCTTCTCTCCATCTTAAGGCACTGAAGACTTTGCAGCTGGAGAGTAACTCGGTACTGGTACCAATGTACAAACTCAGATGTTACAAGTGACGACACAAAATTCAGATGGAGGTTGACTTTTCCTACATTGCGTGGTAACCCACACAAAGGAGCAAGGAAATGAATTCTAGGTGTGCTCCTTGCACTGTCTCTCTACGAATGACCCAAGGTAGTTAGGGGTATTTGCGGAGGGATTACTCCGGGTCCCTAAAACCTGGATGCTGCTAAAGAAGTGTTGGGGTTCCCAGGGCAAAGGGGGTGTCTCAGATACTTTGGACATCTGGAAGGGAACTGCATGCTTGGGTTTAGGTACCTTAATCCCGTCAGAGGTTTTAACACGTTTGTCATGACGCTGAACTCCTCGGCGCAGGGCTTGTCACCCGTTGCGTGTGTTTGTGTACTGCCTTGCGTAACTGAGCCAGTTGATGCTGTAATACAAACCTATAGGAAAAGGATTTTTTTTTTTTTTTAAATGCCGAAAAATTGGAAAATACCAGGGTTTAATGTTCCTAACTTAAACTTAACCCAGACATCTCTTACTACTGCTCAGCATTTAATTACATTTATAGACTTTTCTTGAAGTGCCGTACTCGCTCTACAACAGATGGTCCTCATGGGAGGGATAAGTGTTCAAAAACTCTATCCTCATTAATTAGTTTGGAGCCTTATGTGTATCTTACTGGGTGTCATCCAAAGTGCTTGTTTTCTCATAAATTATATCAACTTAGTATGGTTCACTAATACTTCTCTACATTCCTGTAAAGTGAGGGAGGTCATCATTAGAAGCATTTTTTTTTCTGTTATCCTAACTTGAAATAAGGAGCAAAAGGTTGGATTTTTTATGGAAGAGAATTTAAAAAACATTTTGTTTCAGAAAAGTCAAAGTGAAACATTGCAGTATTTCTTCACTTCTTCACTTCTAATAACTGTAATATTTTGCTTGCTCTAATAACCACCAGCATGTCATCATGTTAACTGTAATTTTAATTTTAAAGGTATTTTCATGTTCCTCCCTACATCCATCATCCCTATATGCGGTGCTTTTTGAATGGACAACTTCTCTTATGGTCCAGGTCACAAAGTTTGTCTCTGAAGGAAATGTGTTACATCAGGTTACATTTACGTTTTTGGGGGGTTGGGTATACCTATAAAAAACCCATGTGCTGGGTGAGAGAAGGTGTTGATAGGTTTATAAATTTTATGGCATCGATTAAGTATTTCAGAGTGTATTGATTAAACAAAACATTCTGTCTGGGTCAAACTGACCTCAGACAAAATTTACCTCTCACCTTCCTCGACCAGAGTACATACATTTCACGAGACTAGCACTTTTCCCATGGGAAGTATCAGTTAAACGGCAAATTAATTTTCTGATTAAAAAGGAAAAGATTCAGATAGAAAATGTATAGCCCCCTGTGGTTTTTTTTACAGGAAGAACTGAAGCGATGTGTTGTCCGGTTGGCCAAAGTTTTCGCTCGTGAGCTGCCCCATACCTTGCTCCCTGCCCCAGCTGAGAAGCCCCTCGTTGCCTTCAGGCCACGGCACCCGCAGGTCTCAGCTGCAGACTTGTGGACAAACAAGTGCCAGTCGCACGTGTTTTGGGTAGGTGCCTCAGAGTGATGGGTTTTGTTAGAACAACTGAGATTTGGGGGGGGGAGGGAAGCAGCAACAACCCAGAGACTCTGCCAAGCACGCAAGCCCTTCCTCGGGTGCGCTGAACACAGGCGGAGAACAAGTCCTTTGAGGGCCCTCTTCATGGAAGGTGGTAAAGTGCTCTTAGACCCGTGTGCTTCGGTGGTCTCCTTAGATGGGACTGCCACAGTGGGTGACCTAGGCTGGGCTGAGGGATCTGCTTTTGCCACTCAGTGCCCCGGGGACCCCGAGGGCCAGCTGTAGTGAGCCGGGCCGGGCCCCTTCCCCCTGGCAGCTCCGCCACGGAGAGTAGGAAGAAGAGCGAGAGGTCACGAAAATAAACAAAGTGAAGTTGTTGATCTCTTTTTGACCCACTTCTATAAATAGAACCAACCCTTTTGGTTTCAGTTTTATTTCTAGTCATGGAGAGCATCGTGTTCTCATTCCCGTTGCTGAAATGGCTAAAATGGCTCCTAGGTCTTCTTCTCATTCCCTTGCGATAAGAGCACTGGGTGGAGGAAGACGTGATTTCCCAGTGTCTGGAAGACGTTTGCATGGCGAGGCCAAATATACAAGAGCTCGAGTTCCTCCCTTGACACCCCCAGGAGAGGGAGCGGAGATGCCAAGGACTGCACGTCAGCGGAGCTGGGGTTGGGTGCTGCCCACGGCTGTGCCCATAGCCGGAGGACGCAGCATCTGGGGCGGCTAGGGAGGCTTTACACTTGGTGCTGCCCCTGGGACCTTGCCAAGCTGGGTGCCACCAGCTGGGGGAAGCTCCCTGCAGCAGATCCTGCTGCTCAGTGAGACCTGTCGTTTAGGAGCATCCCACACCTGGCTGCATCTGCTGCAGGAGAAGCAGCTTTCTTCCTCCTGGCAACCATGCCTTTAGGGCCTGCAGGACTCGTTAACTTCTCAGAGGTTTGAGAGGCTTGTATTTTTGTAGAAGCTGTAAATTCAATCCTATTTGGAGAAGTGTTATTGGTCCCACTCCCTCCTCCTTTTCTCTGGTCCCTTTTTTCTGCTGTCTGTCCTTCCTTCCTTCCTTCCTTTCTTAAGTAGCTATCATACTTCTGTTTCTGCCCGAAGCAGTGTTTGTCTTGCAGCGTAATGGGTTGAAGCAACACACTGGAGATTTTTTCGGTGGATGCAGCTATTGCTACTTCTAGCAAAGATACGACTGTGTGGTACTGTGATTGCATTTCTGCACTGCAGTGCGTAACTGCGCTTGTGTCCCAGCGCAAGCTGTCCCGAGATGGGCAGACACTCTAGCTTTTAATCAAACAGCTTTGGGCTAATATGGAAATTTGTGCAAATAATAGAGTATTTGCACGAAGGGATGAAGCTGCAGAAGAGGTTTTGAACAGGCCAAATCCAAATCTCGCTTCTAAATTGGCCATCTGTTTGCAAAATATATATCAGCAAATGCTATAATTTCACGTACGTGACTTGATTTCAAGTTGACTGTGGTAACTCTGAGGCTTGACTAATAAAGTTTTGTAATAGCCGTCTTCACTACTTACTCTGAAAAGTGTTGTCTGTGCCGACGTTTCTCAAACATCAAATGCAAAGACCTAGAAGTTCCTTTTGGATTTGAAATACGGTGCTATTAAGCAAGCCATTTTGCAAGTTCTAATCTCACTTCAGGAGAAACCATTCTCATGAAAAAGTCACCACAAGAAAAGTGCATCCAGTTCCCTTCCAGTAAGATCTGGGCTCGTATCTCTCAGCATGGCTGCCGAGTGCTAGCTGGCACACAGGATAGGTTCTTGTGGGAGTTTTGTGCAATGAGAATAGATTGGGAGATGCTCAAAAATCTGCAGAGGCAGAGGCAGTAAATATTTTTTGGAGGTTGTAATGGGTCAGAGATAAAAAACTAAAGTGTGCCTTTGTCAGTTGAATAACATTGATGCTGTGCTTGTAAATACTTCTAATCACGATGCACAAATTCTGCTTCTTGCAGTATCTTGACCAGTCTGCATGTTGCAAATATTTCACTTGTTTTTTTCACTTTTTTTTGACGAGCACATTAAGATAGCCAACTTCAAGCCACAGTCTAGAGAGGTTCACATCTCAGGTGAAGGAGGTTTCATCATTGCTATTTCACAGTAAGAGTTTTCACACAGGCCATGGAGACTGGAGAGTTGCTCAGGGCTGGCGGTTTTGTTGTCAGTGTGAATGGTGTTTGTAGCGTGCAGGTATGAAGAGGCTGTGAATCTCATCTTGGAAAGTTTTAGCGATGACTGTATTTATTCTCAGACTCATAAGATTTTAAATTTAAGCCTACTCTAAAAAGGCCTCCAAGAAAAACAAAATTTCATTTACCCACAGTTAAAATGCACTTGGGATTTCTGTTGTGGTTTTCGTTAAGTAGGGAGGTTTTTCCTGGAAGGACCTTTGAGGTCACTGCTGTACTGCTGCTTTGATGATTAGATCAGGTAAACTCGTAAACTCCTAGTAACGGATAGTAGGGAACAATCCTCTTCCAGTAGAAATACAGTACATTTTAAATGTAAAGTCTTAGTCCCTTAGATAGAGTGTAGTCATCCCCTTACCATATGTTTTTAAGATGTATCGTGGCAGAAAATTTCAAGAGAGCGAGCTTGTGATACAAAGTGAGTTGCAAACTCACTTGTGGCTCCTTGTTATTTTCCCCTTCATCCTTGTCTGAGACTGATGGGTCAACACTGCCTGCAGAAGCTGGTGGGAAACAGCCTCTAAAAGAGACATTGGGTAAGAGTGGAGACATCCTTTTAATTTCTCCTTTAGATTCTTCTTTCTGTCCCTTCAAAAAAAACCCCAAAACACCAAAAACCCCAAAGGTTTTGTCTAAGCGCTATCATTTAAATGGGTTAGGAACCCATTTCAGTGTCTTCATCTGTTAAGAGATTAAAATTCTCACTTCGCTACACTTAAAAGCTTCAGCCTACTTCAGCTGAGCATGATTTGAGTGTCAGATCCATCCAGTTTGGAAAGGCGTGGTGCCTAATTTTGCTGAGGAGAGCAGGCGAGCTCTTGACCTATTGACTCGACGTGCTGTTCACAGCGTACAGCGGCACCCGAACACTGGCTAACCCTTTCTGCTTTCGGCAGAATGCATTGGTAGTTGGATTTCTTCATGATTTGAGACAGATGGTTCGTAGTCCATTTTGCTATCGCTTACCAAAGGGGTCCCCTTGAGCTACAATGGTCTTGTAGTTTGTTCTCTACTAAGTCTCTGATCTCCAGGTGTACTAACTAGCATCTCTGTTATTTCTCAAGTACTATAAAAATGCGAGTGTATAATTTCACAAGTTAATCTTCAAATAGCACAAGTGTAAATGTCAGTAGCTTTTCACATAGATACATTGCACTTTTTATATTGCTTTACTTTTTATAGTTTTATATTGCTTTTTTATTGCAAGAAAATTGATATCAAGCTTACTTATGATATTTAAAAGTTATTGCAGGGAAGTGAAAATGCTGCCTAAATAAACCCTGTCTAAAGACCTAGACTCTTCCTCATTGAGAGAATACATCTGAATTGCTTAGGCTGCACAACAAGAGATGGACTTGAGCAAACTCGTTTGGCCATAGTTGACTGAGGTTTCCCCCTTTGGCTGGTGCAGTGCTGAGACAGGTAGTCCTGAGACAGCTTCAGTTTCAGATTTTGTCAGCCCCCAGGTTTGAGGTTGTTTAGGCCAAATATCTCCGTTTGGGTCAGCGCTATTTAATCTTTTTGCATAAGGTTGTGTGAGTATGTGGATACATGAATGGACTTGTTTTGCCCCTCAAGTCTGTGCTGGTGTGTTGGGACTTAATTAAACTGATGGACTGAAACTTATTTATTTCATCACTGTTGGGAATTATTTTTAAAAAGTGATGTATCTGAGACATATTTAAAGAAAGTATGGCATCCTTGAAGTGAACAGTGTGTGATATGTGAAAGGAGAGGAGGGAACACGCAGCTAAAAACAGAGCTAGTTAAGTTAGCAGTGTAAGTGCCATTGTGCACAGACAGATGGGTGCCAGCTGTCTTTTTGGTATATAAGATACACCATAAGAACTGAGGAGGAAAAATGTATTTTAACTGAACATTGCTAACCTTGTAGAACAAAAAAGATCTGTAAAAACCTTAATGAAACCTAGTTGATTTTTTTTTCTGAAATATGTAGGGCCATATTTGGTGTAAAGTGTATGTTTTTCTTTAATATTCAAATGGAAAAATATTTCAAGTTGTTTCAGTCTCTAGTGCTGCTGAAAAACCTCTGGATACATGATAAAATTACTATTTGTTGTGTATTACAGATGGGGAAGGGAACTGTTACTTTTGGAGCCAGGCAAAAATGATACATGCCTTCTTTTTGTTGAAATGCTAATTAAATCTTTCACAAAAAGAAACTGGCAGTGGAACAAAAAAGTAGAAGAGCACCCATTAGAAAACATTAATTTTGTATCACATATTCAAACTTGACAAAGTGGAGAGAACTGTCCATTAAAAAAAACCCAAAGAAGCAGAAGAAGAGTGAAGAGCCAGGGCTGAAAGGAGAGGTCAGGGAATCGCACCGTGTGTCCACTTCTGCAGCTGCCTTCCCTGCTGTACTGGCGTTCATAACAGAGTCCGATGTGGATGGATGCACGGCCACTGATTCAATATTCACCACCTTACCAGCAGGAATCATTATAAACAGTTTATCCCTTCAACTCCAGCTACTGGAAGGAAATGTTCTATAGGAAACTTGGTGTATAATTTTTGTAAAAAAACCCAACATTCTGCCTTGATACCTTGTTATGTTGAGCAGGTCATGCTACCACCCAGCCTAGCTAACAAGAGCTCTGGATCATATTTAGGGCAATATTGACGTGCCTGCCATACACATTAACCGCCGTGTGGTGGCTCTCAGTATTTTTGTGTGGAGGCAGCGATGACTGAGGCCGTCAAAAGGAAACATTTCCCGCATCCAACAAAATTGGAGAAATGTAGCTTGGAAGCATCCCGCAATGTGGATATTTGTTAGGAGAAAAAACATGCAAGTAATGTTAATCATAATAGACATCCTGCAGAATGTCATAATTAGTAATTTGAACAAGGATTCCCAAACTCCTATATCCTAGGGACTGCAGAAAAATTTGAAAATATACATCAACAGGCCACATTAAACTTTAAGCCACGAGTGACTATAATGGCCATTTGGCTCGGCATCTTCCAGGATGTATTTGCAGAAGTGAGTTCTAATTGTTCTCGGGTGCTTTCCTCTCATCTTGTTCCCCAGCATTGCTGACTTGCTCCAGTTGAAAACTGGACCAGTTCAACCAGGGTGGGCTTTTTGTTGTCAAGTGAGCAGCAAACTTATCAAAATCAAATTTGTAAAGAGGAAGCAAGTTGAAGCCTCTCGATGTGTGGCAATTCTTCCGGAACAGGGCAGGCAACACGCAATCTGGGACAGCCCCCAGGGACAACAGATCAATGAATACTTGCACAGAGATGTTGCCTAAGTAAACACAGTCACAGGGTCTTATTTCACAAGCGTGTCTTCCCATTACTTGAGTAGTAATAGGATGCTTTTTGTACAGTGAACTCTGGGTACCTTACAGCTACCTCGCTCACCTAGAAAACTTGAGAGCTACAACTTCATGAGCCAGAGTGCAAAGCATGAGGTTCGGCATGAAACGGATGCGAGGGCCAAATTGTTTTCAAACATGAGGTTGCCCTCGGGCCATGTGAAGCTCCATACGGTTGCGTGAGTAGTGCATGTACAGTACATTTTGTTCTGCAATCAGTGTCCATAGGTTTCATTTCACTATGTCCCGCATGAACACAGATTGCCGATAAGCGCTGTGAGTTCCGGTCAGGTGTCCTATCAAGCGTTGCTCCAGCGCCGTTCCGGATGTTTTCAGGAAACCCAATGTTCTGCACAGTGCCCTAGAAAGCACAGGACATCTTGGGCCCACCGATGTCATTCCTGCAACACCACCGCTCCTGCAAATGGGTGCCTTTTAAAAATTCTGCCTCCTTGCAAGGAGAAATCCTTGATGTACTTTGTGGTCTTTACAGTCAGGCATATAAACAAGGGACTGGCGAGTAGCTAAATCTAAAGGTAATGAGAAAGATGTAAACAATCAGCTAGTCCTACCTCTGGAGATGGGTCAACCTGAAGCAGGCACAGGGACTCAGTGCTGAGGGTCAAGGGATGGGGTGGCAGGGAAAGACCTCCATTACATCAAAAGCCACTTGCCTTGGGCTGTGGAAAGAGCTTGCTGCAATGGCTTGCCAACGTGAGAACTCCTGCATGTAGACTTTGCTCGTTGCAAATTTGCTGTGTGTTGTTTGTGAACCCACTTGGTAGACGATGATGATGCATGACAGGGGAATGTGCAATGCCACCATAAAGCGCCTTTCCCCAGCACTAAGACTAAGTGGCAAACGGGAAGTTGTTCGTAACTAGACACGGCTGGACTTCTGGGGCTGCACGGTGCTGGATTCAACCAGTAGAAAGAGAATAAAGGGCACAACAGAAAATATTGTTACAGAACTTTTAAAGTTCATATTATGCATACGCGTGGTTCTGGCTGTCCTACCTCAAGCGGGGTATAAAATTACAAAAAGTACACACATGGACAGCAAGAATGACAGAGGACCCGGAGCTGCGGCCCCTACAGCAAGGTTAGATACTTGATAGCACAGAGAAGAGTTGGCAGTTGGAGAATACGGTCAGGGCCGGAGGCTGGAGGTATTCCAGATTCCTGGAAGCCAGATGGTGTTGGGATCAATCCTTTCTGGAGGCTCTGAAAGACCTTGATTGCTGGTTGCCATAAAATACAAGGGGGAAAAGTCACACTACATGTGCCATGTTCTGACGTCTCCTTAAACATCGGCTGCAGGTTACTGTCAAGACCAGATACGGGGCTACGTGAACTTTCAGTCTGACCTACTGTGACTGTTCTGACATTCTTATGGTTTCACATTCCTCAGCTGTCATGGATATTTCTCTGTGATGCTGCAAGCTCCAATCCCTGGCTGTTGGATAGCCTATGAAGGGTCATAGGATCTTCAGAAGATCTGGAGATGTTTTCCATTACTTTGTTTATTAAGAAGGTTTTTCCCATACATATATGTGTTGCTTTCTCTCCTGATGTCCCAAAGGTCCAGAACACCTTTTGTTCTTGGCTTACAAAGCCTTTTACTAGCAAAAGAGTTAACTATTTCTTGAGTAAGCTGCAGTGTGTACATAGGTGTATATATGCACACAATGAAGCATGCATTTGCAGGACAGAAAAGTAAAAAGCGGGTCTTGTGATCAAGGCTGAACATTGCTGAGAAACATCTTCATATCGTGAGACCTGCTGGCTGTGATGTGGACAGCCTTCATGAATGAACGAGGTACATGGCTGAGAGGCGTCTCTACATAGAGAATGATACAGTTGAATTATGGTAACAACAGCCTCTCCTGCATTTGTACCATTCCATACACTGTTGGTCTTCTGTGTCCTGGCCCTACTTCTGCTCATGACCTAGCTTTTACTGTGGCTGTATCAGTAGGTAACTTACCTCTGTACAAAATAAATCTTCTTTTAATAGCAAAGGATAATAAAGTCCCCCATCTAAATGCGTGATCTGGTTATAGGCGCCTGGGCATGACTGATAAGGGCGCAGGGAGGACAGAGGGCTGCAGAGAGGTGAGGGTTATGGAGGAGAGCAGGTTAAGAGATGGACAAGAACACGTGTCAGAGGCACAGCAGAACTTGGTTCAGGGTGCAGATGAATTTACATCCACTTTGCTGCAGGTAAACTTGTCCCGTCTAGAAAGATCTGTTTCTGAAAAGGGGCTTGATAATGTGCGCAGAATACTACAGGGTTTGCAAACCCTGCATTTTGTTTATTGAACATGAAACAGCTGAACCCAAAGCAACTTGAATTTACCCATGACAGATCCTGAGTCAGGCATAAGCCCTGTTGAAAACCCAGCCTCTTTAGTTCATTATGCCTCCTGTGCACCAACTTCTGATGAAAACCCTTCTTACAAAAACATCAAAGATGACACATTAGCAGAATCCTTTCCTCAAGGTGCTGTTTCTTCATCTTCTCAGAAAGAACAGCCTCAAGGAACAGTTCTGCCAAGCACTTTTCTTCATTACAACATTACAAGGTTTTGAAATGCTCATTTAGTAGAATGCTAAAACCAGTGGCTGTTTACACTGTTGAGAAAACACTGCGTATCTCCCTTTGGCAGAAAGGGGAGATATGCAGTGCCAGAAAATTTCAGGCCTTTCCTCTGTTCCACCAAGCCTTCAGAAACACGAATAATTTGATGATTTGAGGAGATACTAGAAAAATCATTCTCTTCTATTATAGCAGTGATTTTGGAAAGTGAAGAAGTAAATTTATCCTAAGACAAAGAGACAAGTGGTCTGAGCAAGCTCTGGAGGGTGGCATCCCAGTTCTGACGGCTCTGCGACTGCCTAGCTGCAGGGGCTCTGCAAGAGCTGTCAGCCTCTAATAAACATGGTATCACCAGCAAACTCGTTAATGGATTTTTGACCTAAAATGACACAGCACTGCTGCCACTGAATTTTTTAATATGTTGTAGAACTACATAAAGTAAGTACTTTTTAACGTAGTCCTCAGGTTCTCACTATACATGTAAACTTCACTAAAATGCTATTAGCTGTATTATTAACAAGTAAACTTTGAGTTTTTGCAAACATTTGCCAGTTTACCCTGAACAGTTTTGGCCAGATTACCAGATGTGTCCCCTGGTGAGCACAGCCAGCAGCCTGTAGCTGTTCCGCTTTGCGTGGGGCAATGAAAAAACAGACAGCAGAGCAGGAACAGAAATCCTGCAGGGCTTTCATTTCCACCCTTCCTTTGGGGACTTTTGTAATTGGAATACAACCCTTTCCCCTCAGCAGGTGGCAGCCTCTACATTTCTCCATGTATGGCTACATATATGTCTCTAATTTTTTCTTTTCTTTCTCTTTGTCTCAATCTACATATCGAAAGAGAGAGAGAGTTTCTAATGAGTCTAAAAATTACCATTGGAGTGCCAAGGTGTATGTGCTTTCTTACTTACATCTTATCTCCAGGATTTCTCTTGAATATTTTAAAATCCAGCAAAGGATCATGTGACTTCTGCCTGGCACACGTAATTATGACCCTCTCATCTCAGGCCAGCTTCATAAACACGTTGTGAAACAAGCAGCAGCTGTGAACCACTGAGGAGCAGCAAGATGGACACCCTATTGCTGAGTGTCGTGTCCTTGCTGTGCAGAGCTGGCCAGTTGCAACTTCAAGGGAGCCAACGATGGCTGAAGGTTCTAAACAGTGCTGCCATATCATTATGGTATCAAATGGTTAAATTCAGTTCCCCATTTTTTTCTTTTGTTCCCGTATCTATGGTATCAAGCCAAGAGCCGTATCAATTATTCATACATCCTGCCGAAACCACTCTCCCTGGGAAGCCTATTCATAAGAGCTTGTACATTAGTCAGTAACTTGTAAAGGTCCTGAGATCTTTCAGCTTTCCGTGAAAACAAGGGGAATGGCTCAACACTTATGGGAAGGTCAGGTTTGATGAGCTGTCCTTAAAGTAATTGCAGGGCTCTGCTGGGTCCCCAGTGAAATAAATGAGATAACAGATCCTGGAAGCTAGAACCAGAACCAACAGGGATCTCAGTTTTGTTGGGAAAGAAGCTCTCAATCCAGGGATGTTTTGAAGGAAAAAATGACTGCCTTCTTGCAATCTTTCATTAAAGTTACCCAAATTTTCCTGAAAATGGTAAACCCTCCTGTTGGGTTCTTCCTACTTCCAATTAACTAAGTCCAAATGAATGCCTCTCCAGCTTGTCATTAAGGAAAATTTGCATAGCAAAGCAATATGGTTGTTAAAGTCCCTTGTTTTTCTTTTCAAAATAGAATTGATAGCAATGATTTCAACAAAAAACATTAAATATTGTCTTGACTTCCCATCATGTGTAAAATCCTCCCAAAGTCTTTAAAAACCAGTTGCTGAAATGATGAGTTCCCTTTTTAGCTGGTACAGAACATCATGTGCTGGAGAAGGGCTTAGCTCAGTGCATTTGAAGGCTGAAATCCTGCTAAGATTAGTTTTGCTGCCCCGTGTGTATTTGTACTCCTGTTACGTGGTCAGCCATTATGAATATAACAGAACCCTCCAAGCTCAGCTGACAGTAACTGTTTTTATTAAAACAAATGTGTTCATTAGCCTGAATGAATGGTACAAAATCTTACTTTCTTCAGTGCTTCACAGTGTATGTGCACCAACTGAACAGATAAGTATAAGATAAAGAGAAAGACTAAGCCTACCTCATCTTTATTGCAAGCAAATCTGATCTTGCAGCATCACTTTAGGTTGCTCTTGCATTTCTTCTTTAGGAGGACAACGGTGATGTTGGGATTGGCTCTTTTGCTTCTGAACTGACTTGACTTCTCCTAATTCCTGTTTTCAAATATGCTGATTTTTGTTCCCCCATTGAGAAGCAGTTTCTGTTGCATCTATTTCTTTGTTATTCATATATTTGTAACCCCCTTCTTCTATTATATGGCCGATCCGGAACAAATGTATCTTGTCTTATTTTTTCTCAAGCAACTCTTGATGCCAGTCAGAATTGCTGACCATCGTGACACTAAACACAGGACAAGTTCTAAGGAAGAACACCAAGTACAACTGAAACTTTTGTGTCTTTATTTCTATACCATATGCACTTTCATATGTTTTGCACTGTGTCCTCCACTCCAGCTCCCCACAACTCCTGTGATAATGAATTACACATCGAGGTAGTGGAGTAGGAAAGAAATGCCTTGGGTAACTGCATCCCTAAGTGTATTTCATTCTCCTGCTTCTTAAAACAAGTGCGTGAAATATACCTGTGTGTCAGAAGGATAGTAAACCTAAGATAAACAAGGAGATTTACTGCCTGCATTAAATAAATCACTTCATCTTCTTGGTAAGACGAAGATTTCATTCAGGAATATGTAATAACAAATGAATGGTTAATATTACCCTTCCAGTACACCTATAGTAATGTATGGTCCATACCAGCTCAATTTTTTCCTAATCGTAGGACACATATTTGTCACTGTTTTTCATGGCTATGAAGTTACCCTTTACCAATTAAATTTAACTTCAGTTAACAAAAAGGCAATCATGAACAAAAATCTTTGTCATCTGTTTTTCTCGTTGCTTCTGGAATTCCCTGTTTGCAGTGTTGGCTGCTTAAACCAGGCACCTGATAACTGATTTAGAAATGTTCTGTTGTCCCTGTTGTTCTGGCTCATGTAACTTATATGACTTCATGCTCCTCAACTGGACACGGTTCCTCGCCTGTCTACTGTTACCGTGGGCTTTTTGTAGTCACTGCTGTGTTTTTAAATCCCTCTACACTTTTCACATGCAAGACCACACAGCACGTTATGTTGCTTCATATATAAAAAGACTGATCAAGATTGTAAGCAAACGCTACAATTTTGGAAGTGGAGGGGAAAAAAAAGCTACTCAGCAATCTCAGGTTTGTTTTTTTCTAGCATGTCCCTAGTGCCCCCACTGACTCACTGCCTGCGGTCTGAGAAGATGCCATAGCTGTGGGAAATGTCTGCTGGCTGTTCTTCTCGGCATCGTTAGCTCCCAGTCAGCCCCACCGGTCAACCCTGACACGGTGAGTGACCATGTCGGTGCTGCAGCTTTGCCTAAAGCGCTGCACTGAGGCGTGGTAGAAAATGGATGCTGTAGGCTTACTCCATCTGAGCGATGGGGATGGCTGGTTGCTTGGGGAAGTGCGTGATCTGAGCTGCAAGTTGTGGTCCGCCTGCCTTGTCAGTCATTGTCTGCAGATCTGCAAAGAAGTACACATGCATCCGTGCTTGCATTTCAGCAGTGATCCTACTGATTTCACTTGCAGCATGTAACTACCAGCATCTGAGGCTTTATGCTAGTGAGGCCACGGTTTGACACACCATGAACAAAATTCAGCATATGTATACATAATTTTATCCATGGGAGAAGGAAGGGCAGTTAGGGATTTTTTTCCACTTTTATTGTAATTTTAGAGAGGCATTCAGATGTGGTGATGGTGAGACTGCCACTATTTAGCAATTTAGCTTACCCTCTCCAGTTCATTGTACAGGGACAAAGATAGCACTTTACAACTTTCAACACACTCAGCTTTGCAACAATGCTCCTTCACTGCTTGTCCACATTGCATCGTATGTCATGTAGACTGTGCCAAAGGATGGTTTTCTCCCTTAAATAAAAAGCCATCAAATCCCACTTTTTTTAGAACTAATTTCTTTATTTCATCAGCCTATGTCTGTGTGTCTGTGCACAGACAATTTAATCTGCTGCTGGCAGTCTGTGTGTGGCAATACTGGGCAAGATGAAGACCTTCCAGTGTCCCAGGCAGGTATTGCAAGCATGGGTATGATGTTTACATCACAGATGACTGATGCAGGGAGAGTATCCTTGGTCAATCCAAACTCCATTTGTGGTGGGGCAGGTGAGGCACTTTTTGTTGCTTGAAGTATTCTGGCCTCATTGCTGCTGGCTCTGGGCCTTTCTAGCCATTACTTTGTCCCGTGCAGCCTGTTGACTTCTACAACAAGGGTCTCGTCCTCCCTGCCTCTTCCAGCTCTCGACAGCGTAATTATTCTTCACAGGCCGCCTGGTTTCTTTTGCAGTGAAAGGGTCTGTGGAAATCCCAGGAGCCCATAGCAGGGAGGCAATCTGTAACCAAGCTGTCGCTGCTCTGGCCAAACGAGCACTCCCTCCTGACAAAGTGTATGTCTCTTGGCCCATCTCCTCCTGTTTCTCCCAGTCAGTCACATACAACTGGTGCATGACAGCACTTATTTCTCTGGATAAGCATGCAAATTCCTGTATTCTTGGCATCTGTTGTGCATTGGGCTAATTCCTCTGTTTGGTCCTTCTCTTTTTGTCCCATCTACTTGGTGATTCTCAGAGTTGGATAGCTTCTTTTCTTCCCTCTCCATTTTTGTGCTCCCCAAGAGTCCATCTGGGAACGGTGCACAAGGACATTATAAATTATTAAAACCAGGTTTGCCCATATCAATAAGCCCAAGAACATGTGTTGGTGCAATAGTTGTGGTTTACTTTGCATCTGCTTGCCAGTCAGCTTTCAACATTCAATATTTCTTAATGCCTCACCATCTTATTCTTATGTGAACCACAGAAATTTTCTCCTATTTTTAATTGTGTGAAGCTGGCTCAGCCAAACTGAATAACAGAATAAATAGCAAAATCCTTGTGAGTGCAGTTGCTGGATACCAAACATCATCAGCCACAGGGCCACTTGGATGAGTTCCTCCAGGGCAGCCAGCAGAACCTGGGAGTTGCTAGAAAATGCTGACACCTTAACTGTCCCTTATAGAAATGGTCTTATCCCCGCTCCGTGATGCCTGAATTTCCATTTCCCCTTCCATGGACTAGGGATAATGAACAGACACACCTTGCTTGTGGAGGCCTTTTGAAAGCCTCTGTTGCAAGGAATGGCCAGAATGCTAAATATTACTTGAGATTTTGGTTATTTTATTGGGATGTCCTAGGAGAGCAAAATTCACCCAAACGTGGCAAGGCAGCTGCGTGTTGCCCTGGTGCAGGAAATAGCGATCCAGTGAGATGAGCAACGGGTGAGACATATGGAGAATAGCCTGGTCTTCAAGTTAGGAATTTCACAGCTATATTCCAGCATCTTAGGCTGTATAAATGAATCATCGGCACAGCGAAACCACAGAATGACACCAGCTTCCCTAAAAGAGTCTCGCTATATATATAGCTGCTAGACTTGCATATTTCTGTTTATAAATACTCAGTAATAACTGACCGCAAAGTGACATGGCCTTCTCAGAAGACAGCTCCTAAAAACATACTTGTTCTATCTTTCATTTCTTCCTGAGTTATTTTAAACCAGACTTTTGCACCTCCAGATATACTATTTTAACTTCAAGTCCTGGTACTGGTGCACGTGATCAGAACATTTCCTGGATAAAAAGACAGGACAGAGCTCTTCTGAAGAAGGTTGATTAAAAGTGTTGATCCTTGCTAGGTGTATCTGAGGACATGATGCTGTCTGGGAACCTCACTGCTACTCTGTAGCTATTTGGTTTTGGTTTAGTTTTCTAAGGCAGGACAGCATGTGTTACTGCACTATAAACTCTCTTTGAATCCTTTAGCCTGCTTCATCTCTGTTTTCCAAGGGACTGTGTTTTCAAAGAGTCTGGATTTGTAGAAGTGTGATGAAAACTGGTCCCTGGTGGTGTGTACAGATGGGAATCCCAAAGCATTGCCTCACAGAGGGAAAGTCAGGCGGAGCCCAGTCCTTACACGTGCTGATGGGCAATGGCAAGTTGACCAGTTAGCATGGATGTAGTTGCGAGCGAGCCCAAGGATGTGCTGTACCTGCCCTAGGCAAACTAGTCAGGGGTGAGGTGGGAGCAGGGGACATGAAGTGCATGAAGGACAGGGCTGGAGTGTGGTGGGGAAAGGCCATGAGGGGAGAGCTGAACTGGCTGCAGTGGAGGGGTGTATGTGTGTGTGTGTCAGGGCATGGGGCACAAATCTCCAGAAAGGCAGGTGATGCTAGTGCTGCTGCTCATTGAACAGCTTGCTGTCGGATGGCTTTACTCAGTGAATGCAATGAATGTGTTTGCAGCAGTTGGTAGGTACAATCTTTCCAAAGACATGAAACCTCATTTTCTGCAGTTTTGCTCTTTTTGAGTCTGGTAAATGTCTGGGGTTTTTGCTGGGAACCTGCTTGGCTCTTGTGACCAGGGTTACCATTAGAGACTCCCACCTCTATTGCGTAAGTCACTCGTATAGTAATAGCCTGAACTTAGACTTAATATAACATAGGTCACCCAATCCGACAGCCCTTCTGTCTGGTTGCCATACAGTGAACTGGAAAAGGAAGGACTGAAATAATTTTATAATTCATGAGGTCAGATTCTCGGAATGAAGTGCAGGGGCTCCAGAAAGAAAGACCAGTGTTTTTGTAGCCCAAATGTGGGAGTTTAGCATCAATGGAGATGAGTTTTTTCTTTTCACCAAGAAGACAGAGCACTACAGGGCAGTAACTAACTTCAGTTGCATTATCAGCCTTTCAGGTTTATGAATAACAGGATTGCTCAAGGAAAACTGGGAAGCCATGTGTGGGCCTGGTAGCTGTAAAGACCCTTGCAATGACTGCATTGATCAGGGTATAGAAACTGTAAAGACCATTACAGATTGAAATATGGGACTTTGTAATTTTTTTTTATTTTATTTACTGAAGTTGCTGTAATCTGGTGGATATTCCCTGCAGAAAAGAATATGTACAACCCAAGCATATGACACATCCCCAAAGATTGCAGTATATTAATAGATGTCATCATCTATACATTTCTTCTCTCCATAGTAGATGGCAGCATGGACTCAAAACCTGATAGTTTTTCATCTCTTAAACAATATTCTGAGGTCTCCAGTATTACTGGCGCTGATATTAGTTAAAGAAAGAATTAATGAATTATGCTAGGATTAAATAAAAAATGGTTCTTACACGCTTACTGCGATAAACAGCTATGTTGCTTTTATTACTCAGTCATTATTTTGTTAGTGAGAGCACGACAAAGCCTGAGCCTTAGGCTAGGACCCCAGCGCTCCAGACTAGGGCTGCTCAGCTGAGGTTTACGAAGTCCAGGGAGGGGAGGGCATTTTACTGAGGTCTGCTAGCAGAGACCTGTGTGCTGGCTCCAGGTCCGGCAGGTCAGCCGGCAAGGGCTGGCAAGGAGGCAGTGCGTGACAGCTGCTCCCTGAGGGATCGGGAGACTGTAAGAAATGCAGGGTTGTCTGCAGGAGGCATCACATGTCAGGACAAGGCACAGGAAAAAACGGCTTGTGGTCCAGTTCCAGACTGAAGTCCTCCACTAGGTTGCTCTCTTCTAAACAGGTGGAGGCCAACACTGCCACAGTTCATAACCCATTTCTTACCCCTTCTGCTCGTGAGCCCCGACACCATAATCTGCTTATATCTGTTAATTCTTTATACTCCATTGCAAAGAGAGCCTTAATGTAAGCTGTGACACTAAGATGGATGTTAAGGAAGGAAAGGGGAATCAACCCGTTTGTGATTCACAAGCGATCTGGGAAATCACAAAAGATTTATGTTGTCCATGAAGAACTTGCTAAATCACATTACGTGAAGATTGCAATTATTTAGCTGCTGACTATGCTGCAGGACACCTTTTGTTACCCATGAGAATTTTTTATTTGAGGTAGAGCGTGAAATAGTCATGTGAAGACGAGTGTATGCAAACTACCGTTCGTCAGAAAAAGGGAAATTTAGTCATATATTTAGCAGTCATTTCCCCTTTTTTGGAAAATACATATTTTTTTCTCTCTTGTGTCTCTGTTTCTCTCATCCTCACTCTACGGAAGGAAAGAAAGGTGGGTCTAAAATGTCGTTTGGTTCTGACACAAATCTGATTGGGCAACAAGAGACAAATTTCCGCTGTGTGTTGAGCTAAACCCTATATAAGGTCCTCACTAGCAATTTTCAGTCTTGTATCTTTCCATGAGAAGCTAATGGCTGAAAGACTGCGGAACCACAGGTAAGTGAATCTGATGGAAATTTGGGAATGAAAACCTCCCCTAAATCCTCAGATTGTGTAGGGCTTATGGAGATTGCTAGATACTAAACCAAAGGGGCCGGAAAGCTCTAAACAAAATAACCAAGTCTTTTTGCCAGGCAAAGGATCTAATGAGAGAGAAAGTCCCCTCTTACAGGGTATTACATGTGAACCATGGGGCTTGTTAACGCGGCAGACAAAGCCACTAGCACTAGCACCCTGAGAGGGGCTACAGCTTCACGCCAATGCCCTGGAAACCCTTGCGGATCTAGTGGTGGGGGAGATGACCCATGGTTATGAAACGGTATTATTGAGCAAGAGGTTGGCTTTGTGGTGTTGTAGAGATGACAATAAGCTGGAAATAGTTTATTATAGTCAAACTATCAGATGTCAGATAAATATAGCTACCAGACCAGGGAGAAATTTGGATTAAAACCGCATTATAAATATGAGCATGATGGGATACACAGAAGATCCCTGAAGGTGAATACCTATGAATATGACTGTGTTATATTGGTAGAAATATGTTTTTGCCTTTGGATACAATTTGAAGTAGTTGGTCATTTAATATTCATCCTATGGGACAATCATAGTGTTAGGCTAATGTTAAATGCATGCAATTTACATTTCTGTATATAAAATGGAAATAGTATGTATCATGTGCATATGTGTGCTGTATTGCACATAAATACCTTACATAGAGCATAAACTGGTGCCTATATATAGCATGTTCTATGTATTTTTTGCCTGTGGTACACTGAGATAACACATAATCAATCAACTGAGTAGCAGCAGCTGAAACCTCGTGGCGGACCAGAAAGCATCCAGTGATGCATGCAGAAGCTGCCTTGCCCGTGCCAGGCCAATACAGGTGACAATTAATGAATGACTGGCAGCAGATAGTTTTGTTTTCCCTTAGTGTCACCATGTCTGATTTTTAGGACAAGTTTTTTGGTCCAAGAGAAACATTCGTTGGAGACTTTGAAAGCTTGGCTCTGGTTATATCAGGAAGTTTGCCTGCAGCTTCATCTATGCTAGCTGCCCTACTTCGGTAGCCACAGTGGGGAAGATAAAGTGACACAGGATTTAGTGAGGTCCCTACAACCTTGGGAGACACCTGAAGTGATTGTTTAAGAGAGCTAAAGTCTGTTCTGCTGCATTTTTGCTCCTGTGTTCACCCAAGCTACTACATTACAGCTAACTCGAAGAGGCTGACCTGTGCCTCTGTCACATCTTATTGCAAAATAAGCAGAGCTAGATTTTTCCACCCGTAGCTGTTGCACTGAAAAGCCGTGGGGACAGCAGCATCTTGTGGTATGTTGTTTGCATCTCCTGGAGTGGAAGGAAAGGGACAGAAGTGGTGTGTTTGTGCCAAGCCAGATGCTCTTGTTCCACAAGTCAGCCCCCATAAACTAGGGATGAAGAAGCCTTTCTGCTCACTAAGGGTGAACCAAAGGTCACCAGGTCCGGAGTGAGGAAAAGAGCAGTTAACTCTTAAGTTAATGTTAAGTAGTTTCATTATATCTTCTGCTTTTTAATAAACTTCCCTGTAGATTTCAAGACGCTTTCCCTCAGTCTTCTCCTTCTGATTTCCTCTGGGAAAAAATGCGTGGGCTTTTCTTTGTCCTGGTGATGTGCACAGCAGGCGCCTCTGCTTTCAGACTCCAGCAAGTCAAAAGCACAGGTAAGGGCATGCTTTTTGGTTTTTTTTTCTGTCTCCCTCTCCCTTCTTTTTAATGTGCCTGGCTAACAGTAATGTAAAAATATCTCCAATTTATATAGAAAACTGCCCAGATCACACCGTGTTTTTCAAACACTACTATGAAATGCATGGAGAACCCGTGGTCCTGAAATGCCCTTCCCCCAGATACAAACATTTGGATTTTTCTGCCTTGACCCCTAATATTACATGGTATAAAAATGGTTCAAACCCCATGATATCAGGAAGAGATGAAGATCCAAGAATCCAGGCAAAAGGAGATGCACTCTGGTTTTTACCAGCAATGCTAGAAGACTCAGGAGTATATATCTGCATCAGAAGGTGGGTATTTAAAAGAAAATCCAGTGCACTAAAAGGTGACTATGTCTAAAATACATCAGCTTGATTCCAAACTCCAGTTATGTCCAGAGCATGTCTGGATAAGATCATTTCCTTGCCGACATTATTAGAGAAAAAAATGTAGAAAGTCAGAACTCTTAAATGCATTGTGTGTCTCCTATAGATATATATACTGAAATCTGGATAAATCGTGACACAGTATTGCCACTCTGGCTACGATCTCATGAGGAAATTGTGTACAGAGAGTTTGTTCTAGCTTATATATGAGCCAGTCACGACTATGGCAAACGGGGACATGCTGCAGAGGATTCTGCAGAATGCAACCCTCGTGTTACAGCTCCAGAGAAGCAAATAGCTTTGTTTGCCCTTCAGATTGCCTTACGAAGCATATACCAAGGCACCGTGGCTCTGCAGTGTCTTCCTTCTTCCCTCTTCCTTATCCCTGGTCTTTACTTTTCTTCTGCTTCACATTTTAAAACAGAATTTGATTGCCTTGGTATTGCTGGGAGGTCTTTCGTGAGACACAATGTGTATTTACTAGACTGGTACCAGACCTGTGATTTTGCAGTGGTTGAGACTTGAGCCATGGCTTTTTTTAGCCCTACTGGTCATTTTTTTCTGAGTGTTTAAAATCTGACAGCCCGTTGTACAGTATCGAAAGAGGTACCAGGGTTTGGATTTGTGGGGGACTGAGGAAGGCAAAAACGTGCATCACCATTAGAACCTGAATTCCAGAAGGTGTCCCTGGTCCTTGTCCCCTGCCACCTCCTCCATCCAGTCAGCCTCCCAGTACACCCCTGGCAACTGGCACCTTGCTCCGGGGTCTATAGTGGAAAACATCTCCGCATCCCTGGAGCTGCCTGTGTAGAGCGCAGTTTCCTTGCTGGCAAGGCACACCTGGTGAGTGACGTGCGCGAGCAGTAGAAGAGATGGACAGGCAGAACTCAAGTTAATAAATCATGCTCAGCATATTGGGTTGGCCTTTCCGCATGTCTCAGCAGCGATTGCAGTGGTGGGGCAGAAGAGAAGACTTCGACAGAGAGGCCAGAATAACAAAAGGTTGCAAATATTGTCCTGGAGCACAAGTAGTTGCTTGAGACCTTCAAGAGCGTTTTTTAATCCCCTTTTTGGACTATTCTGCCTCAGTTCCTCAACCTATAACACTGTGGCAGTGTTACTGACAGCTATAGTAAAATGCTGTGAAACCTGTTTGAAAAAGATATGCAAAAGCCAAGAACATAGCTTCATCGTTAATTTTATTACAGGATTAATAAAGTACAAACAAATCGTATTTCCTTTGCAAATCATCCTACAGGGAAGCCACCAGATTTTTTTCAACACTCTATAAAATGAGGGTAGAAGCAAGTTATCACAGATCTCTGCTTCTGCTGAGCAAGTATTTTGGATTTAGATGTCCGACCTGCAGGTGACAGCCAGTCACAGTGCCCCAGCAGTAGCGTGAGTCTGCCTGCTCACAGCCCCCAGCTGCTCTCCAGGAGGCTGCAGCCCGGCCCCCCCGGCTTTGCTGGCCCCCGCAGGGGTCAGGCACTGCCCTGGGTGAAGGCATCTCCGAGGCAGGCTTTCACAGGTCGGAAAGGACATCGTTTAAGCACCTGTCTCCCCCAGTTTGGTCCTTCTTGAGACTGGAAGCAATCGTCAGTTGGGGCCAGAAAGAAAAGTTAAATACTGTAAAGCTTTCAAGGAATGCCTTCTTTTCTGTGCAAAATAATATGCACTCACAGAAATGCCTACTGATTGTGCAATAGTTACTGCAGATGTATTTTCATATATGCTTTAAGCTTTTTATTTCATCTTTTGGTCTCAATCATTAGAGTTTTCATAGTCAAGACCTCTTTCAAGGAAATGGTGGAGGGTTCATGACATACCTGCTACTGCTGAGGCGGACATGTTCCCCCTCCTTGCAAAATTAAAATCATACCTTAGCCTAAGGGTGCACAGCAAACTTGGTGTACAAAAAAGAAAAGAAAAGACTGAAGCTCTGAGGCAGACATGTGTCAGCAACATGTTTAGATTGTGCCAAAAAAACAGCACCAGTGATTTTCCAGGATCCCTCGTGATATGATCTCAGTCTTGGCCTTTTAGAAACGGCTAAGGAGGGAAACGGAGCCAGGAGGAAACCAAGGGTGTCACTCGAGTTCCCCTCGTGGCTGGTGGGTGCTCACCTCTCCCCACTCTGTCTGCAGGAACTCCTCCTACTGCGCCGAGGTCTCCATCCACCTCACGGTCGTGGAGAAAACAGCTGCTCGGGAGATTGCCTATCTCCAGGTCCTCTTCACTTTCACCTCTGGAAAGATCGTTTGCCCTGATCTGTGGGATTTTACACCAAATAGGACAAGCTTGGAGCTCAAGTGGTACAAGGTAGAACTTTCACCTCCTCTTTGTGCAAAGCCTAATCCCAACCTGTTTGTAAAGGCACATACATCTCCACTTTCTGTTTCTCCTGAACATGACGTTGTTAGAGCCATGAGCACAGCATAATATACTGGGAATTTTGGGGCAGATGTATATATTTTAAGAGGGGTTCTTTGGGGTGGACTCAGCACAGGGTGAAGTTATATGTTACATGCTCCGCGTGTTATATGCTCTCACTGGCAGTGTAACTATTTTTAAGGCTAGATTACCTATGCCGACTCCAGGCTTTGCCGCTTCAGATTAGGCCCTTCTCTTTGGCGCTATGCTTCTTTTATGGCCCCTCTAGTGAATCCTATAACGTAGGACCTCCCAGTGATGCTTCCCTCGTGTGAGCTGTTCAGATGGGGTAGCTTTCATTAATTAACTGGAATACAGCATTTGAAAATACTAGATTCATCGCACAATGCTTATAGTGTTCTCTTGCCTAACTTGCCAGTCCATGGTTTTTCAAGTAGGCAAGCCTGGTTTTGCCTGTAAGGTCAAATATCCTGCACTTGATGATCCTCAGCTGTACAATCTCACACTGGACAGCATGGGATTCTTCTTATATTTTCATAATACCTTGCTTTAGCTTTTATTTACACTCCCACTATGATCATATGCTCTGCCCTTGTGCAGCTATCATTCTTACCATGGGATGCAATACCTAGGCTGGCTTCATACAGCAGTGCCGATGTCGTGATTGGTACCATACCAGCAAAATGTCTCTGCTCAGGATTCCCTTCAGAAGCAGGCTATAACCCACTTACTTATCTAAGTAAAAGGCTGCCCCCCTCAATATGGTTCTTGCTACAACTGTCAGAAAGGGGTAGCCTGCCTTCATGGAGAAGGAACATCATTGCTCCTAGCAGGGCTCCAAACCGTGTATGAAGAGAGCCTTAGTGATACAGAGCAGGAATTTATCACAATTTATGAGATCATGCAGGGTAACTAACAGTTGTGTGAAACCTGCATGATTACTGAAATGTATTTATCTTAGAAGAATGGCTTAGAATATTACTCTTATGAGGTCATGTATGAAAAGTAATAGTGTTGTGAAAACCTTCATGGTTACTAAAATGGTTTTGTCTTAGAAGAATGTGTTAGATGACTACTCTTAAGAGAACTCAGTAAAGAGCCTATTATATCTTTTCCATCCTAAAATGTGCATTTTATTGAAAAGCTATACACAAACATTATAGATAGATTAAAAAGGCGATTCTTCACACTTCATATAGTGCCTCAGAGCATTTTCGAGACGGATGGATACATGTTTGAAGAACTTGCCCTTTGGTGGGAAAATGGAACTGGTCAGATTTCCCAGTGATAAGTGAACTTTTAATAACAGAGAGACAAGGATAAGTAATTTTGTTTGGAAGTTACACAGAGTGTAACCAGACCTATCATCTGAGCCATAACACCAGTTGCTGTCCTTTCTGCAGGATGGTCTGCCTTTGGAAGACGACAATGAAAAATTCGTAATTCTGAAAGGTTCGTCTTCTCTGATCGTGACTTCTGTGCTACCAACAGACGCTGGCTATTATACCTGCAAGATGTCGTTTCCATATGAAGGTGTAACCTATGAAATCACCAGAACAATTCAACTGGAGACTGTCGGTAAATATTGACACCTTAAAACATTACTGCACTTAATCTCTTCTTTGTTAATGAAACTCGGGAGAGGAACTCATACTGGGCCTCTCAGCACTGCCAAGGAAAGGGGGACGCCATGGGTGCTTGCTTTGGCACCGATGAGTTTCCCACAGCACCCCGGCTGGGCTGGGGGCACCCTTTGCCCGCCTTGCAGCAGATTTGCCGGAGGCAGAACTCGATGTTGCAAGCGCCTGTGGTTGTTAAACCGAATAATTTATGTCTTGGGGGGGGGGGAGGTGTGTGTCACTGCAAACGACTTCAGAGGGCTTAGGAAATAAAACATCGCTCAGGATGGGGGAAGGCCGCTATTTCGCAAACGGGCGAAACCGGCTGGCCCCGCTGGCGGGGGGGCGCCTGCAGGGGCGGGGCGCTGCTGCGCTCGGCGGCCAGCAGGGGGCGGGCGTGCCCTGGTGGTGCCGCCAGCCCCGCCTCGGACCCCGCCCCTGGCCCCGCCCCTGGCCCCGCCCCACCGCCGGGGCTCAGCCCGCCCCAGCGCTGCCGGCCGGCCCGCGGCCGGGGGCGAATGCCGGGGGGCGGCCCTCGGAGGAGGCAGAGCCGAGGTGCCCCTTCCTCCGGCTGGGCACTGGTGCCCGCTGGTGGAAGTGACTTTTGAAACGTGAACGCCTCGCCGGTGTGGGAGTACTGAAGGTGTAATTTTTGGTCACGCGCACATCCATTCTCTGCTGGAGCTTGTGGCTTTTCTATTTTTGCGAGTATGAAATGGGTGTGCAAGGATCTCGGCACTCGCTGCTCTTAAAAAGGACCGTGCTTAGCGCCTGATGTTACTGCTGCTTCCAAAAGACACTCGCTTATCTGTCATAAATTCCTCTTGGAGCAGCTTTCAGGATCAAGATGCGAGCTTGATCCTATCTATCTCCACAAACATAGATCTCTGGGCTTGAAATTGGAATGTCTCTCTTTGCCAGCGGGTTTAATAATCAAATGCTCTCCTCGGAGATGAAAGATGTTGAGCAAAGTGGCACATTTCTATCTAGTTCTGGCGCAATGTCCAAATTTTCTGTTGTGGTAGCACTGACCCTCTGCTCTCTTTCTCTCTCCAGAAAAAGAAAAGAGAATTACCCCAATAATAGTGTATCCAACACAAAAGACGACATCAGCTGCTCTCGGTAAGGCCCAACGTTATTTTTGGAAACATCTAATCAGGCAAAAATCAGAGCAGGTCCTCTTATGGTGTAATTTGTTGGCATACATTGTTGTAGTTCTTTTGATCTCGATTATATTAGCTGGGGATCGGTGCTGGAGTATTTTTTGCATTTTACTGTCTACAACTAGATGCTGTCTTCCATGTAAGAGAAGCTGTAGAAATGCTGTAGATTTTAGCCACTAACAAAGCAAGAAAAGCATGTTTGTACCGTTTGATCAGCTGCTCAGAGTCCCACTTCACTAAGAACTATTCGTCTTCAATATTCCCTCAAATTGGTCTGGGTTATGTGGTGGCTTTGAATCAGCCATCTAGCTCTTTTGGGAGGAAACATTTTTTCATTGCTTTTTACTGTTTGAACTAGACAGTTGTTGTTAGTAAGAAAGTATCTTGATAGGATCTCAATTTTTCTTTGAAGATTATATTATGACAACAAATTTCTGTTGCATTTCCTCTTCTCAGAAAATGCCAGGTGTATTTTACACTAAGCTTTTTGAACTTGGGTACTATACACACAGCTGTGTCCTATGATGTCTTAGTTTTCCCTGCCACTTTTCTTTCCATCAGCGTAGGACTACCAAGTCATTTTTTTTGCCGATCTAGCTCTGTGGAGTGTTCTATATCCCTTTTACCACCATCTGCACAGATATAATAATAAAGTTGTATGCATTATTGAGCCCTGTGTTTTCCATATAATAGATACGCACCAGTCTGAAGGCTTTTTATCCTTAGCTCTGACTTACAACAATTATAGCAAAATTTCTGAATTCTTGCATGATCACTTTATCTCTGGAGGTCCCACCTTGAGCTGAATGTGCTTGCCCACAGCACCTCTGAGTGAAGCTACACTGCTGGTTAATGCAGTTGCTCCAGAGTGGTAAATCGCACCGTGCCCTTTGGACTGCAGTACATCAGAAGAAGCAAGGCCACAAGAACACAGCTTTGCCTCCTGAGAAATGTGTCTAGTGCAAGAGTTGCTAACTGTTGCAATGGGAAAATAATTTGGTTAGCAGCAGGAAGGACTGCCAAACTGCAGAGTCTTGCTGCCAAGTAGTAGGGGATCAAAAGCAATCTGGGGCTTAACTTCAGTTTTGAATGTAGTGGTGCTTGACGTGTGAGGGAACTTGATCTCCCACTGGAGGTGTTGGTTTTCACCAAGAGAAAGAGTAGTTCTTGATATGTATCCAAATGGCTTTTTAATCTTTCTTTTACCAACAGGCTCCAAGATGACTCTTCCATGCAAAGTGTTTGTTGGACTGAGCAGCCACGTCCATACTGATGTGGAATGGCTAGCAAATGACACCACTGTTGACGTGGTTTACAAGCAAAGGAGAGTTACAGAGGGAGAACGACAGTAAGTCTGGCTGAAAGTGTTTCCTTGTGCTTGTTGTTTTAACCTGCAGTGTTACAGGGGCTCTCAGTGCAGCTGAATGTCAGGTAATGAAATGGGATATGGACAGATCTGAAGTGAAGGTGAGAGCTGAGAACAAAACCAGGCAGGCGAGCAAAAAACCCCAAACCCAACCCAGGCAGGGTGAAATCAATTCTTTATCTTGGTTTTTATTCACGCAAATGAGCCAACTTCGAGGCTTAAACTTGAAGCACATTTTCATGGGCAGCTGAGCTGATATAAGAGCTGGCTGCGGTGAAAAGCAATGGGACTTGATCCTTCCCAGTGCTTCTTTTATCTTTCTCCTTGCCCTGTGCCAGCGAAACGGCAACATCCTCTCCCTGACAGTCATGAGGTTCTCTGAACACACTAAGACGACAGAAAACTATCTAGTGGTTTTTGTTTTGTTTTTTTTTTAATATCATTGTTTTTCCCCTTAGGCTTGTTCTTTTCCACATTAGTGAGTTAAAGTGACTCACAGAGACGCTCAGTGAGTGCTAGAGCTGGCGTCAGGGAAGCACTGGGGGGGATGCTGGTGGGAGGGAGAAGCAGGACGTCCCACATCCTCTTGCCCTGATCCATTGTCTCTCCCAATCTTGCAGAGCCTTCTCTCAGGTGCCTCATAGTGCATGCCTCAAGGCTTTTCCTGCTAGGAAAAGAGGGAAAAGATCATAGAATCATAGAATGTTTTGGGCTGGAAAGGACCTTAAAGATCATGTAGTTCCAACTCTCCTGCCATGGGCAGGGACACCTTCCACTAGACCAGGTTGCTCAAAGCCCCACCCAACCTGACCTTGAACACTTCCAATGACAGGACATCCACAACTTCTCTGGGCAACCTGTTCCAGTGCCTCACCACCCTCATAGTGAAGCATTTCTTCCTTATATCTAATCTAAATCAACCCTGTTTCAGTTTAAAGACCCTACCCCTTGTCCTATCACTACATGCCCTTGTACAAAGTCCCTCTCCAGCTTTCTTGTAGGCCCCCTTCAGGTACTGGAAGGCTGCTATAAGGTCTTTCCAGAGTCTTCTCTTCTCCAGGCTGAACAACCCCAACTCTCTCAGCCTGTCTTCATAGGAGAGGTGCTCCAGCCCTCTGATCATCTTTGTGTCCCTTCTCTGGACTCGCTCTAACAGGTCCGTGTCCTTCTTATGTTGGGGGCCCCAGAGCTGGATGCAGTACTGCAGGTGGGGTCTCACGAGAGCGGAGTAGAGGGGGAGAATTACCTCCCTCGACCTGCTGGCCACGCTGCTTTTGATGCAGCCCAGGATACGGTTGGCTTTCTGGGCTGCAAGTGCACATTGCCAGATCATGTTGAGCTTCTCATCAACCAACACCCCCAAGTCCTTCTCCTCAGGGCTGCTCTCAATCCCTTCATCCCCCAGCCTGTATTTGTGCTTAGGATTGCCCCGACCCATGTGCAGGACCTTGCACTTGGCCTTGTTGAACTTCATGAGGTTCGCACGGGCCCACCTCTCAAGCCTGTCCAGGTCCCTCTGGATGGTATCACTTCCCTCCAGCGTGTCAACCGCACCACACAGCTTGGTGTCGTTGGCAAACTTGCTGAGGGTGCACTCGATCCCACTGTCCATGTCGCCGACAAAGATGTTAAACAGTGCTGGTCCCAATACTGACCCCTGAGGAACGCCACTCATCACTGGTCTCCACTTGGACATCGAGCCATTGACCACAACTCTTCGAGTGCGACCATCCAGCCAATTCCTTATCCACCAAATGGTCCATCTGTCAAATCCACGTCTCTCCAATTTAGAGACAAGGATGTCATGCGGGACAGTGTCAAATGCTTTGCACAAGTCCAGGCAGATGACATCAGTTGCTCTTCCCTTATCCACCAATGCTGTAACCCTGCTTTCTGTACCTGTGACATGTCACCTGACCAGCACTAACTCGCTACGTTCAGGCATGCTTCTAGTGCTTTGCAAATGTCAGGTGAATCTACCGACTGAAATCTCTTCATTGAGGTCCAAGTCGGCATGTTTCATCTCTCATTTGATGAAGCTGAGAGTGTCCACAGAGATCATCACCCTCACGTGGGTCGCGGTGGCTCTGCCTGTACTGGTGGACAGAGCCGGGCTCTGGGATGCCGTTGCTTCTGCTGTTAATGGTTAAACTGGTCACTCACCAGCTAGCACCTTCCCAAAGAGCTCCTGGCAATCGATTAGGATTTAGGATGGGGCAGCGACCATTCCCGACAGAGTTTGGGGATATGGCATCCCTGTTTTGAGGGACAAGAGTGTTTAACAGTTATGGATGTGAGCTGGTTTTGGCCATTTGTCACCATCAGTGCCAGATGACAACCTGGCCATGTTTAGTTTCTTGCACAGCTGCAGCCAGAGGTAACTCAGCTGTATGCCCAAGCCCTTATGTGTTTTCACGTTCCCCACAGCATGATTGAGACCATTAATTTATAATGTTGTTTACATGGATAAGTGACAGTGCGTTAAACCTGTGGTCAGGAGCCATGAAATGTACTGTGGCTATAGTCCCTGCAGGCTTTGGAATAGAGCAGCACATGTACTTTCTTACTTGGACTTTAAAAATTATTTTTATTGTTACTATCATTATTACTGTTATATATTATTATACAATTGCACAAGGACAGGGACCATGCCAGCTAGGGCTCATGCAGAGCCCACAGTGTGTGAGACACCCCAGTTCTGCTGGAAGCCCTCAGAATGGCAGCAAGGCAAAACAGGTCAAATGCCACTGGGAAAACAAATTCCCTGCAGGAATCTCTGGCAAAGCACCCACTGCCGTGTTGCTGCCTTCCTGCGGTACAGTCCCGGGAGAAGTGCACGGGGAACTCCATTGCCACAGCGCATGGCAGACTCATGGTCATTAAAGAGCAGCTGGACAACTGCTCCAGCAATGACTAAAAGATATCAAGAGACAATGTTTGACTGCAACTAGAAAATCACTTTTTAAAATAGTTGGACTGATGAAACAATCAGGTTGAAGGAAGCTGGAAACTTCCTAGGCAGTTTCTTGTATTGAGCTCTTGGCTTTGGGCGCATGATAGACAGGAATGGTGGTTCAGTTTGCTGAGTGAGCCTTTGCAGGGTTACGTTCTCCGTATGTGCTCTTCCAGCTGACAGTAAGAATTAATCTCAGAAATGAATAGGTGGTCAGAGAGAAGGAATTAGGTCCTTCCACAATGCTGTGTAGAGAGCTCAAAGATATACAGAATTCTGCTTGCCTTTCTTCCCTCCTTTTTCTTTATTGTGCAAGACACCTCCAGATCTTTTTCCTGGAAGATTCAACAAGTGCAGGATGGGTGCTGACTTCTGAGACTCAAACAGTTGGCACGACTAGGCTGTGTCCTCATGCTGAGGGGCTAGTTCAGAAATGAGCAAATATCAAACGCATTTTTTTGCAATGTGCTGTTAGAATGAACACATCAAATTGAAAAAAGCCAGCTTATAAAAGGATTTAACATTACATTTTTCTTTTTCTTCCAGAGAAATTGTAGAAAATGGTGAAAACTTCATTGAAGTGCCACTGATTTTTGATTCTGTCGAAGAAGTGGATTTTTACACAGACTTCACGTGTCTGGCCCAGAACAGATACGGCTACCAAGTACTGCCAACAAGGGTCAAGCAGGAAGGTAACTAGTTTGACTGCTTATCTGGGATAATTGTTATTGTTATTCTAATGCTAAATTATAATCCAAGCCTTTTATACTGTCAGAGCTAGTATTGGGATGAATTATTGCCTGGGGAAAAACTGGTTGCCTCTTTCACCTGTAGACTTTGGAATAGCCTGTTCACAAAATACACTTTCTGTGGGTCATTCACTGACATTTTCTGCAGGGATAAGGATCTGTGCTGATATATCTGTTCATTGGATAGGGCTCCAATTTAGATACACTTAGTGAAATGATGGCTCCAGTGAGACTACCGGCAAACTCCTGTTGGGTGCAGCAGAGCCAGATCTCCTCCAGTTCTTCAACAAGTAGTGGAAAAAAAAAAAAAGACAATAGCAGAATAAAGATCAGAGTGTTCCTTCTCCTCATGCACAGACTGCCACCAAAATAACAAGAAGTGTAAATTATGATGGGTGTTGTTATTTTGGCTCCTAGTGATGGGAAGAGAAGCCCTAAGCTCAGTACAATTAATGTTGCAGTGTGATAGACCACTGGCCAAGAACCAGCTGTAAAAACAATGTGAAGCGATGCTAATTGTTTCTTTGCATGACGTTGATGAATCACCAAAGCTTGCTCACACTGTCTTAGAAAGGCACATGAACATTTACAATCTTCATTATGAGTTATAACTCATGACTCACCCTAGCATCCTATGATGAGGGATTTGTACTCATTTGCTAGATGATGTGCTGCCCTTGTCTTCCATGAGCTACACAGGTGTTACTACAGAGAAGGCAATCCATGAACCAACATAGGCTGGAATAATCCAAAATGGTCTGGATGGACACTGGTCTTGGAAATTAGCTGTGTTTTGGGAAAAAGCTCAGAGTCTTGGCTTGCTCATCAGTAATTTATAGGCTGCTCTGTATGAGAAAATTATTCACAGAGCTTGAGAGTGGACTAGCTGTTATGTACTCCCTCTCCACATGGTGCTTTTATTTCCTGCTTGGAGTGTCTCTGCTTCCACCAAATTAAGATAGAAAGCATATAGTCACTCTGAGCAGGGGTTGGGAAGAGTCATGCGTGTGCAAAAGGATTGAACTTTAAATTCTCACCCTCTATTGTTTTCCAATTCTTCCTCCCATCTTCACAAACCCATTTCCCGGAGTGCTCAATCAATAGGTCTCTTCCTCTCGCAGGTGATCAACCCTGCTGGAAGGTTAACTTGCAGACATCCTTTTTATTGTGATTTCTCCTCTTCCTCCTTGAACTTAGAGAACTATGTTCCTGGGAGGTTTTTTGAAAATATTTCATTTCTTTACTTTTCCAGCTGTCGGCTTGTCCTGGTACATTGCAATGATCCCCGTCGCATTGGCCTCTGTGATCGTGGGGGCGATATGCATACACAAGTGCTGGAAGCGGAGAGCCGATAAAGGATACACTATAGCAAAGGTTTAAAATCTGCTTTATTCTCCAACCGCCAACAGAACAAAAAATCATCCTGGCTATCTTTCATGTGAGACACAGAGAGACATTTCAGACCAGACATACTGCTTTCCCAGCAGATGGACATATATCAGCTTCTCTTCTCCGAGTCTTCTACAATCTGATGAAGTTATAGACATAAGTTTGCATTTTTATGCTGCCTAGATGCAGGAAACCTGCTTCTATTATTTTGCAGCTAGGATGCAATCTGTAGAATTTTGGAACACAGAATACCAGGTACGTGCCCTGGATATGGGCAGGGTAGGGAAAGGGAGGTGCTCTCGCCCTTTGTAATTCCAACAGTCTTATTGTTTAAAAAAAAAACGAAAAGAAAAACCCTAAAATCTAAAACCAGAAGCTAAGAAAGCTTGCTACAGAAGGACTATTCCACACCAGAGGGAAAATGCAGTTTTCTTATGCATCCAAACTAATTTTATTTTACTTCAGTCTAAAAAGAGCCAGTTTTTTCCCTTTTCCAGAGCCAAATACAGTTGTCATGGCAACTGTATATCTATGAACTTTTCCACAGAAAATCTAAATTTTTTCACCATTTGGATTACTCTTTGCTTAAATGGACTGTCTCAGAACATCCCTCCCCCAGAGATAACTACATCAGCGTAACAGACAATTGTACACTGGAGAATTCAGTTCTGTTTTATCTACCAATATCTCATAGCTAGAGATTCATAGGCAGCTGTAACATGTTGTTATCTTTGCCAAGAAAAGAATTTGAAGGGATGTTTTAGTTTTGAGAGTCATTTGACTAATACAAAGTTTTATTCCTGGAAGGGATTAGACAGATTACCAGTAATAATGTACAGTCTTGTCCTTTTGTGCCTCTAATTCTTTCATGACTGGCCTGATTCTCCTCGCTGATATGAGTATAAAAGTCTGGCATAGATTCCTGTAAACAATGAGTCTGCACCAGTCTAAAGCTGGTGCAGCTTCAGGAACCTTGTGTCCTTTAAATGAAGTATGCAAATCGATTACTCACGATGCAAAACACTGCCCATTAGGTTAATCTAACTGGATTCCAGTCTTGACTTAAATCAGAAGGGAGCAATAAATAATCAGGGAGCATGTTGTACTTCGTGGATCAGAATGAGTAGAATGACTTGGTTACTTCCTCTTCCAAGAGATAGCACTTACGACAGCCGAGAAAAAGTTCCACCATATATAATGTGTATTATCTTCATTTGTATGGGAGGGGAAGAGATCCAGCCTTCAGCTCTAGATTGTTACAGACCCATAACTGACACCTCTCACAGACACCAGGGATAAAGCTTTTTGTTTGGCTAAATCAGCCCAGAGGTTTTTCAAACTCTGTAGGAAAAAAAAAAAAATCAGGAAAAATGTTGGCTCCGAAGAAACAATTGTAAAGTAAGAATGTTAGAACTGCGTGTGGTCCCACAAACTAGAGAAATTAACAATTCACATCCATCTGGGAGAGGCCATAATTGAATTCTTTTCCACCACCACTTACAGGTCCTTCTGAGTTTAGCCCAATAAATATTTGGAAGGCTTTTAAAGACTAGGATGTAGCTTGAATTAAGAAACCCTTCAATCTATTAGCAAGAACCTTCACATTTTATGAGATTTAAGCCAAAGTCACCCTTTAAATATTTTAAATGTTTGCTGTGAAGATATAGGCACAGAGATTAGATTTCTGACATAGCCTGAGTCAATGGGAACCAAAGAAGACCACAGGAGTTACTGTTTCCAAGATGTTAAAGATCATGATAAAGAATACATACATTTATGGGCAGTTGGGAAAAAGGTGGCTACAAGTGTGCAAAACAGTCAATCCATTTGGATATCTGTTCTTTGAAGGAAGAAAACTATAGATGAACTGACCATTGCTGGAAAGAACGTGAATAACATTTTAGGTACTTCAGGAATGCTCATTTTTCTCAAGCAATTGCTAGTCTGTAGCTAGAGAACAAATTAGATTTGCCAATAAGTGTAACCTTTCAAAATGCGATTTGTTCTTCTCATCCATCTATATCCTCCAAGAGTAGGGTGATAACACATCTGGCTGTAGGTGCGGGGTTGGATTTCACTAAGTAGTGGAAAAGAAGTGGAACTTTTGGTGTATGGAGTATTGGTGCCATAAGAAAGTTAAATACCTCAAATCCTCCTCCAAACTAGAGAAGGGAAAGAAATGTGAATGTGAGATAAAAATTAGACACACAGAAAACTGATGTTACATACTCACTGGTGTCTTGAATACAAGGGGAATGTAAAGAAACAAAGGTTTATCTTTTATGAAATGATATTTGCTTCTCTGACTACTGGTATAGTAACGTTCTGAAGGCTTTCATGATAGGTAGACTTGTTCAAGTGAACTACATAGTGTAAATATTTTACAGATAGACTTGAACATGTGACCTACATAATATAAATGTTTTCTATTGATTCGTCTTGTTATGAACAAGGGTAACAAGGTCTATATTGTTTTTGAAACTGTTACGTGAACAATGGAAAAAAAATAAAAAAAACAAAACAAAGTGCTGGTGTGTGAGCTGGGAAGGAAGACGTGAGATGCCTCTTTGGGGGTGGCAGCTCTTTCCTGGAGAGGTGTGGTTTTTCCAGTGCTCTGCTGCAGAGGGGCTGATCCCCTGGGGGTGCGGGATGAGCTCCGACCTTCAGCCGCTTCTGCTCTCGCCCTGCGGCCGTGCCTTGTCACACCCAAGGGAGACGAAACCCTGATGGGCCAAGCTCCTCTCCTGACTGCCACCGCATTCATGGCTGTCCTTGCTCCGCAGTCCCCCCAGCGCTTGGGCTCACTCTGGGCAGGTGGTATTGGGTGGTCTTTCTCTCTCTGGCTACCAACTCTTGAAGTATGGGGTCCCTCCGCTGACTTCTGTGGGGGGACTTCTGGAAATGTAGGTTAACACAGACTGTCACTGTGGGGATGTGAATTTAGCATGTGCTCCCCAAGCAGGGAGATCTGTCTTATTCAGCTTCCCGAAGGCAAAATTTTTGTCTCCTTTTTTCAGTTAAAATTAGACAACTCCGGTTGTCACTGTCCTTTGGGTAGGTCCATCCTGGGAAGTTCAGAGTCATTAGCTTCAATGTACTTTGAAGAGAAAACGTCCTAAATCTCAAGGCAAACTGAGACTGAGGACTTGTACCAGTTTATAATCAGACCTGAAAAGAAATACAATACTAGGGAACGCCACTTCACATCAAGAATGCAGGGCTCTGCGCCACAGTGTTTCTCTTCAGAAAAATAAATGATGTAAGGAGGACTAGGCCACCTTGTTCCTGGGACTGTGTGGGTTTATGGCATTTGCCAGAGAGCTCATCTATCTGCTACAAATTCAAAGGAACATCTACAGAGGGGAACAGACTGGTGTCCCATGGTCTTGGCATGAGTTAGCATCCAGGACAGCGGCTGCTCCTGTGGAAGAAGTTCTTTTCAGGAAACATGAGTTCAGGTAACAATTAATTTCTTGTTTTACTCAGTATATGTGATCTTGATGTCAGCTATCCATCTAAATAGACAGCATAACTAATGTTTGACCAGAGTAGCACCTAAAACAAAGTAAACATGTTATTTGGAAAGCACCAAATAACTAGATCTGCTAGTTCCCAAGCAAAACCCTTGAATAAATGTGGCAGCAAGTGGGAATAAGAATTGGAACTGTGGACAGAGCTGATCTTGGCAGATCATGATAAGAAGGCTAAATTTTTTTTTATTCTAGTAGCTGGGGAGGGAAGGTGTGTGTGCGGGAGGACAAGAAACGTGAAATACCATTGCAAGAAATAATGCTTTAAATATGAGAATAGCTGATGAAAGTGTTTGATGATTATTCTGACTCAAGTCCGCAAAGCAAGAGACCCAGGAGAGCAAAACAAAGTAAGGAATAGATCTCATGTTTTGGAGCTGAGAATTCCCTGTCCGCTTACAACCTCGGAGCTACTAAAGATAGCCTAGGGTGGGGTGCCTCTCATCCAGCCTTCGCCAGCCAAAAGGAATACAGCTGGTCCAAGCTAGCCATTGATGTTTCCTCTGCACTCAGTGGAGAAAGAGTTATCTCCGGTGCCTAAAATAAATGGGATGAATTGCCCTCTAGAGGTGGCTGTCTTTTTCCACCATTTTAAGACAAAGGGAGACAAATCCACCCTGGATTACAGGAATGATGGGTTGTGGACCACTTGATTTCAGGTTATTGGAGAGGAAGCAGATTTAAGCCCAGAGACACAGAGTCAAGGCTACTGGGCTCTCTTGGGAAATGACTTCAATGCTGGCAGCTCCCTGTGCAGAGCAAGGACACAGGCTCATGCTAAATGAAAATACTGTAAGAGGCTGGGAGGCAGGCAGAAAGGTGTGTATTGGTATTATCCAGGCAGGCAGAAAGGTATTATCCAACATAAGAGACAGGCTGACAATGTCTGGTCAATGCCTTGGAAAAATGTTTGTGGCTCATGGACCATGTGGTGGTGAAGTGCCACAGCTACTAAAGGAAGAAAAGAAAGAGCTGCTGTGTGTGTGAAGCTGAAGTACACAGAACCTCCCTGGGACCAGGAGGAAGTCTGCTGTGCGACTGCAGGCGAGCCGGGGGCTCTCGGGCATGCACGGGGCAGGGGGGGCTGCCAGCCCTTCCATAGCGCTCAGCCAGCTCAGCTCCCACTGTAGCCAGTGCCCGCCTGCTGCTAGCAGGCACTGCTGGGCAACAGCAGCAGACCGGAAAAAATATTGTTATGTACAAAAGAAATATCATAAAACTAGCCTGTTGCCAGTGGACCAACACAGGGTGTCGATAAGAAAACCACTAAATATATATATAACTCATTAGTCTGTTTTAGTGTGTTCATTGCACTGGAAATTACAGTCTATAACAGTCTATTCATTGGCTAGAGTACATGATGTAAAGAGCTCAATAAAGCAGATTAAATACAGCACCAATCAGTTTTCAAGAAGAACATATCGTTATCTTTGAAGGTCCTCCAGGGAGAGCCAGGCACCTAATAATAATGGGGAAACTTTTAAAAACTCACATAGATCCAAGCCCACTTGTGAGAACTTGGGAAATGCACCCGTTCTGAATCTTTAACTGCAAAGTGAAGTTTGACTCTCATAGTTTTCTGCCTCTCCTACCAATTTTAGGTTTTTGCACCAGTCTAAATTGTCTTAACAACTTTAGGTGTAAACAGCAAACTCCTTTGTAACGTGTTGAAAAAGTCGATCTCTCAGTCCTGACAAGAAGTGAAGGTCCTCTTTTTCTCATTGTTTTTACTGGTTTGTCATCTGTTGAGTAGTGCCACAGGAACTTCACTTTTATGTACTTAAATTTCATAGAAATGCAAGTCTTGATTTCTTTGTGGACAATGAGGCATTACCAGCGTTTCTGTCTCTTCAGGGCTTGAATGGTACTATTCGTTTAAAGCCTTAGAGGTCCTGTTTTGCCTTGGTTATAGAGGATTCATCCATCTGCTAAGCTGTGGGACAAATGAATCATCCTGTTTGCTTGCTTTGGCTCCCAAATATGCTTCGTCATAAGTGCTAGGGACAGACTATGACTGGAAATAGTTGATACTATGTTTGTTTACTTGCAAAAAAACCTCTCAAGTGACTTGTGGTTTTCAAGTTGGGGACACAGATGAACTAAGTAATTAAAGGGTATCGTTACATATACCCTCAGTATATTGCTACCACTTTTTTCCTTTTGACTGGGACTGGTCTTCATCCGATTTGAGAACTCTCCAGAGGAGACACTGGGCAAGCCACGGTAGTTTCTCAGCTCTCGTCGTCGTAACCCAGCTAGCCTGTGGATGCTGGAGACGAGGGCCTCCTTCTTGTGAGTAGAGAAGAGCTATCAGCTCAAGGGAGAAACATATGCCCTGCCTTTGATCACAACGGGTAGTTTACCTGCTGAATCTAGGCCAGTAAAATACAGGAGGAAGCACAGTAGAGAAAGATCAAAGATTCACATCTCCACCTAAGAGTGGCAGAGCTGTATGACTGATCGCTTCTTGCTAGGAAAGAATGTATAACCTTTTTTTTTTATGACCACGCCGATGTGTGCCATTTAGGAAATATAGATTGCGTGGGAGAACGTAAGGATGAGTGGAAGAGGGTGGCTTCCCATGGGGAGAGCTGTGAAGTGCTGCAAGGACACTTGGGGAATGGAGAACTTGTGAAAATAGGCAATATGAGCAGATCTTCTGCCTGGAAAGGCAAAGACAAGCCATGGTAACTGCCTGTAAGCACATCCAGTGGGAGACTAAAAAAGCAAGGGCATGTAATTATTTCTGCTAATGAAGGAGACTGGGATGAAAAACGCATAACCAAAATTAAGTTGGCCGCTAACCACTCCAGCAGTGAGGTCCTGAAAGAGCTTCCCAGCAGGAGTAATGGCTAGGAAAAGGAATGACTTTTAACCTGGAGCTGGGTACAGCTATGAAAGGGATTTGATGTGTTTGACAGCAGGGGGTCTTCCTGCAAGGCTGCATCACGTCCTCTGGCTTTGTGCTCTTTATTTCCATTGAAAAAGGGCTGGACAGCTGAAAATAAAAAATGCCATCTAAGAGTTTAATTATTGTGTTATTATTATTTCCTCAGTTAAATCTCCAGTGCCCATATTTACAGCCCTTTCAAGCTTGTAAGGGCTGGAAGATCAAAAGAATTAAACACTGAACACAATTGCTGGATATGTCTTTGTAGGCATGTCCAAAGTCCTAATCTGCTTTAAACTCTGCCGGGAGATGCCAGTTGCCCCTGGAAAATAGAACTTAATGAGATTTGGCTTTCCTATTGGAGGGAGTGATCCAGTCTCTAAACTAAACTGTGTTGTAAGAGATGAGTTAGCTCTTCACATGACCAGATGCCTGCCTTATGCGGAAAAGAGGAGGAGGCCCTGAAATGCTGCTCTGTCCTTTTTCACTCAGCCTCATGAATGTTGCTTTCTGCTTGTTTGTTTTACTGTTTAACAGCTGCTCCTGTGGCATTCACTCTTGGCCGCGCACTGGGAACCACGATGGAGCAACGTTGCCCCAGCGAGGGTCCCAGGAGCTTCCCGGCCAAGGCCAGCAGGATCTCTCAGACTGCAAGCAAGCAGCAGGAGTGAAGTTGCTGTCGGGAATGTCAGGTCACTAGAGACAAGGAGCAAAGAGCGCAGTAATGATAAGTAGCGGTGGCATCCAACTCCCAGCCCTGGAAGAGTGCTTTAGGACATAGAAACCAGCTGCTGAAACACAACTGCGAGAGGCTTGACAGAAATACTTGATAGCTTATGGGATCACATTTCAGGATTAGTGCCTGTGCCTGGATGTTGGGTTTTTTAACATTAATTATAAAAGCAGAATGTTGATTTACCCAAATGCAATTCCCTTGCCCCTCCTTCAATCAGTAACTCAAGTATTTCATCAACTGTCTACCCAGTATGGGACACACTGGTTTATGCAGAGGCAGTCTGAGACTGCATATACATCAGCCACCAACTTTGTAGTTTAGATTTAGTGCCTGTGGTATTTAACGTTGGCATTCATTCTATTTCTTTTTGATTAAGAAAACGAATTAAATCCTACTTTTACAATGATTTTTAAAAGTGGATCATGGGATTTTAGTCTTATTATTCTTAAAAACAAATTATTATGATGCAATGCTTTGAGGAGGTCTGAGCATGCCATAGCTTGTTTGCACAGGCAAAAAATAATTTACAGAGATTATCCTTGGTCCTAGGTCTCTCCAGGCAGCTGGTCCAGTTTCAGCACTTCCTTTTTTTCCATCTTCCTTTAATTTATTATGCTTGTAGCATATATTTCAACACAGGGGATGCAGGGGGTCCAGCTGCACAACAAGCCTGCTCAGGGTGGTGGGATGGGTTCATTTTCTTCAGCTGTGTGCCTTTGCCAGCATTGCAAATCCACGCAGCTTTCTGTGCGGGTCATGAAGCCTCACCTGAAGCTGGTGCGACTCTTACGTGATGAGCTATGTGCAGAACTCTTGCAGATGAGCTCAGGAGGGGTAGGAATCCTCTCTGAGTGGATGCTATCCCCATTTACCCACCTTCCACTGAAGAGCAACCATTCAGAAAACCTAGCAGAAGCAGGCAGGACTCTCCCCCTCCTGCTTGGGGGCTGTTTCAGTATGGAGATGGGGAGGGAGAGCAAAGAGACCAGTCCCGGCACAGCTCACCTGCGAGCAGTAGTTCTTCTGCTTCCTCTCTTCCTAAGACATCTTGCTCAGGAAGGGGAGAAAGAAAACTCCACTGCATCTACTTACACCTCTTTCTTTCCTCTGCTCTGTCAGGGAAAGGAGAATGGCAGAGGGGACATGCGGTGGGACCCAACCTCCTGCATGGAGGGAAAAACCAAACAGAGCAACCTGCACGGTGAACGGTGGAGACCTGAGTGGCAATGTCACGTCTTGGTGTTTTGGTGTGGCGCAGACAGGACCTCATAGCCCAAGACCTGGCAGCTTTGCCGGCTCTCTCTTCAGCTCTTCGGAGCCCCTGGGTTTCTGGGCACTCAATTTTTCCCTTCAAAATAAAGCATTTTGCTCAATCATTGAAAGAAACACCAGAGAGGGAGGAAAAGGATTTAAAAACAAGTGGCCTTCTGACATAGGCATATTGGACAATGAAACAAATAGGCTTTTATTTTGGCAGAAGCACAACTCCCCCACCTCCCATCCTCTTACATCCCACTCCTCATGGTGGCCAGGGCACCCTGCCTGCCCCCCAGCCCCTGTCTCTTTTACTACCTCCTGTGAGAAAGGGGAAAGTCCTGTTACACCAGTGGCACATCTCTACCCCCATGGCACAGCCCCCTTTTCATTTCAGGCTATTTTCTCTGGTCAGCCGAAGTCCCAGACAATGTCAAGCCAACAGAGTGACCCAGGCCTGGCTGTTCCACTCCTTGCGTGGGTGTTTGGATGCAGTTACTTTGACTTCAGTTCCTAATATAGGGAGGTTTTCCCCAAATTGGCTCACGAGGTGAGAGCCTTTGACTCCTCACTATATATCTAACATGAAATTGGGCATATAATTCATTCTTTCGACACCAATCAAAATATGTCACTAACTCATGGACGCTTCTGGTCATATACTGTCATTCAGCCTTTCCGTGTGAGCTGAGTAAAGCTTTAAGGTATGGGATCAGAGACCATGAAGTATTTGTGTATTACAATAAAATAATGTGAGCTGAGGCATTTTTAATGGATTTTTTTTTAATGCAGATGTTGATAGTATTGTATTTTCAAACTTCTGCATTTCTTATATCATTTAATCGCTGTAAGAGCGATGACTCCAGGTTCATGTGAAAGCGCTACATTTAGGTCGTGAAATAAACGCCAGACTCCTAATGAAACACAGTAGGTTGTTAAGAAGTGACTAACATAGTTGCACCTTTTTTCACTTGGTCTGAACTTGTCCTTTTGGGACAAATAGTTAATGTGTGCATGTTTTGGTTGAAGAAAGGGGCAACTTTAAAGTTAGCACAGTTATTTTTTTCTGCATGTGATTTTTCTCCTCACCTTTTGACCTCCTTGTTTTCAAAAGTTGTTGACTTTGCTTACATTTATACTCACTGACATAGCAGGATTAGACTAAACCCAACACTAGAGCTTGGATATTTTAGTTTGGTATGCGTTAGCCTGAGGGACATATGCTTCCCTCTGAAGTATTTTAGACTTTTGCAACTTCCTATTCAATAACTTAATACATTCTTTCAAAAAACCCGAATGAACTTGAGTTATTTGTTGTGCTCTCACAGGCCCCAGAGAGCATTTCAGAACATCACAAATGCTTGGGTCTCCTGAACCCACTGCCTGGACCTTGTGGTTCTCCAGAGTTTAACGTTAGGGTCTCAAATGCTGTTTTTCAAAGCTATGTTTGCTCTATGGGCTTGGGGAGCCACTTTCTATACCTCATAACAAACACACACAAGTGCAGGATGGAAGGAAAGAAAGAATACAACAGTTCTCCTAATTTTCACTTAGACGAAACTTCTATGTGTTTTGGGTTTTTTTGACAACAGAACAACTCTGATCATATACCATTGCAGAATAAGAAAGAAAAAAACTCAGGAAAGCTTTCTTAAGGGACTCAAAACTATTGCTCATCTGGATTGTCTTTGTGTTTATCAACGACATTAACAACCAGGTGTCCATTCAGTAATACATGCAGCTAACCTTCTTTGACCAGTAAATGCAAAGTTTCTTTGCTGCATCATTTGCAGGAAATAATTTAATGATCCAGCTGGGTGTCAAATGATGGACACAGCATTAATCACCTATGCGTATTTGGTTTAAGTGACTTGTTTGTCATTCCACGGGAGCTTTGTGGCAGAGCTAAGGATGAAATCCAATTCTGAAAGGCAACATTCTCATCCTTGAAAAAAAAATCAGTCTTCTCTTTCTTTTTCTTCAACCCCTGCTTCATCCCCTACTAGCTTCCAGCTTTTGCAGTGAATAAGAAAGGAATCCTACCATGAACAACCTCCTGTATGGTGCAGGCCTGATTCACTTCCATGGCTTGGTCCATCCCGTGCTCTGCAAGGTGGGGAAAAGAATATAAAGCATCATGTGTTTAAAGAATGTATCTTAATGTGTCTAAATCCTTGTCCTGGTTTCGGCTGGGATAGAGTTAAATTTCTTCCTAGTGCTGTGTTTTGGATTTAGTATGAGAAGAATGTTGATAACACACTGATGTTTTCAGTTGTTGCTAAGTACCCTGCTAGTCAAGGACATTCAGCTTAAAAAAAAAAAAAAACACCAAAACAAAACAGGCACTGGGGGGGAGCAAAGCCGGGACAGCTGGCCCAGCTGGCCAATGGGGTATTCCATACCATGTGACGTCACGCTCAGTATATGAATGGTAGGCGTGATCCAGGAAGTACCGATCGCTACTTGGTTATTGGTCAGCGCGGGTGGTGAGCAATTGCATTGTGCATCACTCATTTTTGTATATTCTATCATTATCATTATTATTATTATTATTATTATCTATCATTATTATTATTATTATTATTTTCCCTTTTCTGTTCTATTAAACTGTCTTTATCTCAACCCACGAGTTTTTCTCACTTTTACCCTTCCGATTCTCTCCCCATCCCACTGCGGGGGGGGAGGGGAGTGAGTGAGTGGCTGCGTGGTATTGGCTGCCTGCCAGGTTAAACCACAACAGTCCTTTTTGGCGCCCAACATGGGGCATGAAGGGTTGACATAACGACACATCTGACCCGAATGGGCTAAAACAAATTTGTTATAAGCGTTCATTATATCAGTTTAGTAGTTGCTGGTCACAATGTTGGTTTATTTGCTCTCAGAGTTGTTGGATCTGTTCTTGGAGTTTTGGTATGTAGCACCTTACTGGCTGTATATACTGCTGTTTGTTGGTATTTATGTAGGGTTTGTCATCTCTGGGAAATGGATTAAGGTCATCGCTTTGCTATACTGTGTAATACTGATTTATGTTATTATAAAATTATTGATCAGGAGACTGTATTCAGCACTGCCGTCATTCCTGTTTTTCAGGAGCTATTTTTGAAAACTATTAATAATTACACTTTTTACCCCTTCTCCTCGGAGAGCCAATTTACAGGGGAGAGAGCTTCCTTCACCTTCCCCTTCTCCTCCAGGCTGATTACAACAGCTCTTGAGGATTTTGAATATCCTTGGGATGTTCAAACCAGCATGTTCCTATTGCTATTGTCTTCTGAATGTGTTTCAGGTCTTGTTTAAGGTTAAACAACTATTTAAGAATACCACCCAGAGATCTACCCCGAGGCTGGATAGTTATGAGTGGCAGGGTGTGTGGGATAGTATGGGTAAGTGCCTAGGACAGTGGTCACCTCCAGTGTTTTGGAATTTCACCCCTGAACAAGTGCAGAATCCTGAAAAACTAGTAAAATATTTGGAGAAAGCATGCTGTCATCCTGGCAATTCCAGAGAAACACAAATCACTGCAATGTGTTGGGGCCTGGCCCATGCCTACCAAGCCCTGTTCAACACTATTCAGAACCCTCAAGGGGGAGAGAAGGTCTCCAGATCTGATGACAAAACGATGGGCACTGCGGCTACTCCAACCCCCGCGACGGGTACTACAGCTGAACCAGAGGACCAACCGTCGCTGGTATCTGTCGCCCCTGTACAGAAGAAGAAATCTTGTAAGTGGAAGCCAAGTCGTCTAGAAAGGGATGATGGAAAAGCAGGGCCATCACGAGGAGGGCAGGAGGAAGAGGAAGAACTCATAAACGAGACGGAAACCACCTGGTCCCTATCCCTGGGTGAGTTGCGAGATATGTGGAGAGACTTCAGCTGTCGTCCAGGCGAGCATATTGTTACCTGGCTGCTCTGATGCTGGGATAACGGGGCCAGTAGCCTGGAATTAGAGGGGAAGGAAGCCAAACAGCTGGGATCCCTTGCTAGGGAAGGGGGCATTGACAAAGTGATTGGAAAAGGGGCACAAGCCCTCAGCCTCTGGAGGCGACTGCTGTCAGGCATGAAGGAAAGGTATCCCTTCAAGGAAGATGTTATATATCGCCTAGGCAAGTGGACCACTATGGAGAGAGGTATCCAGTACCTGAGAGAATTAGCTATGCTGGAGGTGGTTTATAGTGACCTGGACAACGACCAAACACCCAAAGATCCAAATGAAGTCCAGTGCATGCGGCGGAAGTTGGTATGGAGCGCACCAGCATCGCATGCCAGTTCGTTGGCAGTACTGTCCTGGAAAGAGGAAGAAGCACCAACGGTGGATGTCTTAGTTAGCAGACTCCGGGATTTCGAAGAAACTGTCTCCTCTTCCCTTGTCTTGGCTGTGGAGAAACTGTCCTGGAAGGTCCAGCAACTTGAAGAGGATATATCCTATTCTCCACCTGTATGGACCAGTATCTCAGCCATTAGGAGTCAGCGTTCTTCTGCTCAAGAGAGAGGATATAGAAAGTACACACCACGGGGCATCCTGTGGTTTTACCTGCATGACCACGGAGAGGACATGAGGCAGTGGGATGGAAAACCTACCTTCATCCTAGAGGCACGTGTATAAGAGTTGCAAGGAAAAACAATTATGCAAGGGGGTTCTCCCAGGAAGAATGCTGCCCCAGTTTTCAGGAAAAACCTGTCTCATGACGGTCCAGTTTCCAGTGAACAGTTCCCCAGACAGAGTAGAAAGGCTGATCTTACTTTGGATTGTAATGAAGAAATTCTGGACTTGCGTTTGCAAGAAGTGAGTAACGGATACTATGACCAGAACTAGAGGGGGCCCTGTCTCCAACCAGGTGGAGGAAAGGGACAACCGGGTTTACTGGACTGTGTGGATTCGATGGCCTGGCACATCAGACCCACAGGAGTATAAGGCTCTCGTAGACACCGGTGCGCAGTGTACCCTGATGCCATCAGGCTATAAAGGGGCAGAACCCATTTGTATTTCTGGAGTGACAGGGGGATCCCAAGAGTTAACTGTGTTGGAGGCCGAAGTGAGCCTGACTGGGAACGAGTGGCAGAAGCACCCCATTGTGACTGGCCCAGAGGCTCCGTGCATCCTTGGCATAGACTACCTCAGGAGAGGGTATTTCAAGGACTCAAAAGGGTATCGGTGGGCTTTTGGTATAGCTGCCCTGGAGACGGAGGAAATTAAACAGCTGTCCACCTTGCCCGGTCTCTCGGAGGACCCTTCTGTTGTGGGGTTGCTGAGGGTTGAAGAACAGCAGGTACCAATTGCTACCACAACAGTGCACCAGCGGCAATACCGCACCAACTGATATTCCCTGATCCCTATCCATGAGCTGATTCATCGACTGGAGAGCCAAGGAGTGATCAGCAAGACTCGCTCACCCTTTAACAGTCCCATATGGCCAGTGCGAAAGTCCAATGGGGAGTGGAGACTAACAGTAGACTACCGTGGCCTGAACGAAGTCACGCCGCCACTGAGTGCTGCCGTGCCGGACATGCTAGAACTTCAGTATGAACTGGAGTCAAAGGCAGCCAGGTGGTACGCCACCATTGACATTGCTAATGCCTTCTTCTCCATCCCTTTGGCGGCAGAGTGCAGGCCACAGTTTGCTTTCACTTGGAGGGGTGTCCAGTACACCTGGAACCGACTGCCCCAGGGGTGGAAACACAGCCCTACCATTTGCCATGGACTGATCCACACCGCACTGGAACAGGGTGAGGCTCCGGAACACCTGCAATACATTGATGACATCATCGTGTGGGGCAACACAGCAGAGGAAGTTTTCGAGAAAGGGGAGAGAATAATTCAAACCCTTCTGAAGGCCGGCTTTGCAATAAAACAAAGTAAGGTCAAGGGACCTGCACAGGAGATCCAGTTTTTAGGAATAAAATGGCAAGATGGATGTCGTCAGATCCCAACGGATGTGATCAACAAAATAACAGCCATGTCCCCACCAACTAGCAAAAAGGAAACACAAGCTTTCTTAGGCGTTGTGGGCTTTTGGAGAATGCATATTCCAGATTACAGCCTGATTGTAAGCCCCCTCTATCAAGTGACTCGGAAGAAGAACGATTTCAAATGGGGCCCTGAGCAACAACAAGCCTTTGAACAGAAAGAATTGAGTCAGACAACGGGACTCATTTCCGAAACACCCTCATAAACACTTGGGCCAAAGAGCATGGCGTTGAGTGGGTCTATCACATCCCCCACCATGCACCAGCCTCTGGGAAAATCGAACGATACAACGGGCTGCTAAAGACAACACTGAGGGCAATGGGTGGTGGGACATTCAAGCATTGGGACACACATTTAGCAAAAGCCACCTGGTTAGTCAACACTAGGGGATCTTTCAATCAAGCTGGCCCTGCCCAATCAAAAGTCTTACGTACTGTAGATGGAGATAAAGTCCCTGTCGTGCACATAAGAAATATGCTGGGGAAGACAGTCTGGGTTACTCCTGCTTCTGGCAAGGGAAAACCCATCCGTGGGATTGCTTTTGCTCAAGGACCTGGGTGCACTTGGTGGGTGATGCGAAAGGATGGGGAAGTCCGGTGTGTACCCCAAGAGGATTTGATTTTGGGTGAAAATAGCCAATGAACTGAATTGTATGATGTTGTTGTATGATATTGTATATCATTATTTCTATGGTTGCTATCAATTGTATAGCAGTAAAAATCACCCAGATTAATGAAGAATGAACTAACTCCGACGAAACCGAGCAAAGTGCAACGATGATAGAACCGGACGAGTGCAGCAGTACTGAAATGAGAACTGGCTTCAGGATGCAACAGTCCAACACTACACACCACCTTTCTGGCCCTGAAAGACTGTTATGACAGATGGAGCCCAAAGTCATGGATAAATGAACGCAATGGACATTTTAGAGGGATGGCCCATAGACTAAGGGAATCATATCTGTGTGTGTATATATATATATATAAAGACAAAAAAGGTGGTGGTGATTAATTGGAATGTATTGAAAAATGTGAGACCTAGGCATGACGTAAATGGTATAGAATAAGGGGTGGATACTGTCCTGGTTTCGGCTGGGGTAGAGTTAAATTTCTTCCTAGTGTTGTGTTTTGGATTTTACAATCTTATTTATGTTCTTCAAACACCTTTTTGTATGTGTATGTTTTCCTAAAATAGCTTTTTGTTTTCTAAAAATCACAGTGGTAAGCTGAATGTTAGTCAAGCCAGGCCTGGCTGGAATGAAAGGGATGGAGGATGTCAATTAGAGAAATAGCGCTGTGGTGTATAACACATTTATTGCAGGTGGACACAGGAAAATACTGCCATTCAAAATTAGGGATTATGGTGTTATTTCTAGTGTTTACCTCTTGCGTGACTACTTCTTCCACTGATCCTGACCCCTCCGCTACTGTTTATGACTCCCTGCCTCTGTCCACTTCTGACTGCATCCAGTCTCAGTCTCCACCCTGATATTTTTCGCATCTCTCCTTCCTGTTTTTGGGCTAGCTGTCTCTTGCAATTTGGCTACGAGGAGACAAAATATGAAGTCATGCCACATGTTTTCACTCAGTATCTCTGTACTGCTTTCCTGGCTTCACTTGAGAAGGAAAGCTTTTCCACAAACATCTGCCAGCTGATGACTGCTTAAGCTGGAAAATAGCTCCCTGGTTCCCATAAAGAGGTTCTTTTCCTTCCTTGTCTGGGACAAACCTACACTTTTTCTAGGAAAGGCATAAGCTAATGCTGAAGGCCGTTGGGTTCTTGAGCTGCTTTTTTCCGAAACTATTAAGCACTTTGCATTTTAACTTGCATCCTTCCACACTACATATACAGCATGTCTCTGCACATACAAAGAGGAGAGGTTGTGTTTGGCTTTGAAGTATATTCTCTCACCCACATCTCAAGACAGAAGTCATCTGTCATTCTCCATTCTGCCTTGCACGAGGCCAACCAGACCTATAGACTGAAACACCATCTTTTTCTTTGAATGTGAACTTTGACTCCCTGAACTTGCAGTGTGTCTAAGTTCTGCACATCCTGCACCTTGGGCTGTAGATCCAAGACAAGAACAACTTCACCTCCTAATTTCTAGCATTTTTTAACCCTCCAGGTCTAATTCCATGTGGCCTGAAAATTTCGTAAGTGCCTAGAGTTGGATGCTGATAGGTGCACAGAAGTGCGTGTTGTAGAGCGATGTGCTATTAGAGCTGTGCCGATATGCAGACTTCTGCAGAGAGACACTTGGCACCAAGGGGCAGCCTGAAAAGCCGGACTTTGACACAGCCGTAGGTGTTGGTGCCTCCTGCCTTTGCATAGTGCTTAGGATGAATGACTTCCCCTGGGAAGGGGGAAGACCAGATCTAAGCTGTTTTTTAGAGTGAGGAAACTGAAGCTCCACCCCAGAAGAGTGCCACAGAGTGCCAGACTGCACGTGCCCGCATTCGTGCCCGAATGCTGAAACATTGAGGGGAAAGGGCAGGGGGACGCGAGTGTCCCGTCCTGCAACTGTCACGGTTTTCTTCTGAGGAGCAGCGAATGGAGGAGGCAGGCTCATCCCAGGGAGCGGGGAGAGGAGCTCCCCAGCCCTGATGCTTCCCGGGGAGGTCGTCTGACTCCCTCTCCCCGAGCTTGCTTTTCCCCGTTTCCTGCAGTGCAGCGTGGCTCTGCCTTCCTGGAAAGGGGAGGATTTGGGAAGGATGGAGAAGGGGCAGCCCTTCTTAGGTCTCCTTCCCCAGTCCTTCACATGAAGGAATAAACTAGTTGTGCCTCATTCGGTCTGTTAGCTTTTTGGGTTTTATGAATTCAGACTATTTATTTATAGCCGTAGCTGTTGATGCTATTTCTCACTTTTTGTACAATTCCTTTTGCATTTGAAACTCATGAGAGAGCTCCTTATGCAACCTTGTTGGTCCTTACCTACCTTAAAACCTTCCTTTGTCTGATAGTTTTGTCAGTTCTGGCAGCTCTTCCGTACTCCTTTTTTTTTCCCTAGGAAAGCCTTAGATATCCTTCCAAACAGGTATTAGGCTGATTGCATTCTTTTGGATCAAAGATTTTCTCAGTCTCCTGCAACTTGTAGTACTGATTTGCTCATGTCATTCCTAACATATAATGACACAATTAGAGAAAATGGAAGAAAAGCGAGAAATATACTTTGTGTTAGTTAATCTCCTGCTCCCAGATTGTGTCAGAGAGCTAAATATGTTCCACATGAGAAAAGTCTTTCAAAATAAACATTTTAAAAAAACCTTTAGAAGTTAATATTTGATTTTAAACAGATTTAATGTTCCATTATTTCAAATAAGAGATTCTCTCTGAATTTATTCTTTTATATATACACATATTATAGAAATATACAGATATATTACAGATATCTATATTTATTTATGTTATATATATATTTATGTAATAGACAATGTATCCCTATATTTTTATCCCATATTCTTTTTTACTTTATTCTGCAGTTTCATGTAATTCTTCCTCTTCTCTTTTTCTCAATATACTGTGAGATATTTTATTGCAATCTGGGCAGTTAATAACATCGCTAGATTATACTAGGATGCTGGTATACAAAGGTACAGGAGAGAACAAGAAAAGCACATGAGAGGTTTTTGGCTACACAGTCAGATTGCATATGATTCTTCTGAAGTCCAGAAAAAGATGGAAGGCAGACTTGTTCAATGTTTTTAGGGAAAAATAAAAAGGGAAAAGAAGAGATTCAGTCTCACAGTCAAGCCATAGTTAAGGATTTGCCAGTAGTGGAGATTTGAACTTAATATCTGCCATTTCCCAAATATCTGTAGGGAAAGAAACAGAGGAGGACACAGATGATCCAGCAAGTTCTGGGAACGTGTTAGTGGCAACTTCATGTTGTAGAGGCAGAGGAAGTTAATAGATAAGGGACAGTAATTAAATCTGTTCAAAATTCAATTCAGCCAGAGGTCAGACGGTAATGTGAGTTATAGGAGACTACAACACAATAGCATTCCAAATAAAGGAAGGAAGCCCTGAATCGATGTGAGGCAGACAGGTAGGAGGATATCTTTGGAAGAAATTCCAAGGAGTATCTAAGGAACCAGAACACATGTAAGAGACAAAAAGCTGATTAAAAACAAGGTGGCTTTGCCAAGAACAAAACATGCATTACCAGTTCTGTTTCCTCTTTTCCAGGATAACTGGCTTAGTGTTAAAGAGGGAGCAGTAGTTGTGGTGTATCTCAGATTTAGTAAGGGTTTCGAGGAGTGCCATAAGTAAGCTAGGGAAATGTGGTGCAGATGATGGGAATGTAAGGTTGATGCTCAGCTAGTTGGAAAACTGTACTCATGTAGTAATCAATAATGGATTTCTGTGAAACGGGGGATATTTCAAGGCAATGTTGCAAATTTGATTCCTGGAAATGGTTTGACTCTACGTAATCTAATCATTTAGGTTAACAATGTTCGTGATTTATACTTCAAATTACAGTAAGAAAGGGTGGAAGCACTTTGAAGACAAACAGGAAAGCTCAAAGTTAGTCTGGTATGTTGGGGTGATGATACAAAACTGATGAGCATAAATTCAAGAAAGAAAATACCAGAAAAAAATTTAGGAAATTTTTAGGAAAATACTAGGAAAAAATACTAGGAACTGAACAGGCAATAGCAGCTCTGCAAGGCTGAGAAATTGAAAACAAAGTCAACGAGAAATTGAATTAGTCAATAATGCAAAGCAGTTGCAACAAAGACAATTTGTATTAACATGTACTAACAGAGTTCTTTTTGATATAATATGAGAGTATTTATTCTACTCTATCCTTATTGGGAAGACCTTATCTGGCATTCAAACTTTACTGAGTTTTGGAATCACATTTTGAGAAATTGAAAATAACCCAGAACAGAGATCCAGGAAGAAGAGTTTTGGAAAATATGATTTATTGGGAACAATTTAAACAACTGGGTTTGTTTATATGAGAGGACTAAGGAAATATTAATAACATGAAAACAGACTTCCAAAATGGCAAGAAGATAGAAAACAGTTGTTTTCCATGTTCACTGGATTAGGACAAGCAGTAATCTCTTCAGTTTTGCATGGGAAAATAAACATTTATGTACTGTATTAGGGAAACCTAGTTCTACATAGGAAAAACTCTTCAGCTGAAGCAAGTTTTTCAAGTTTAAGCACAGAAATAGACTAGGGGGGGGAACTATGAAATCTTTATGAGTATGTTAAATATCCATCAGGATGTTGCAGATCATGAAGCCATACTTCAGATGCACAGATTAGATGACCTTGTGAAGTCCCCCGAAACTACATCCCAGCTTTTTCCTCCAAGGTCCTGTGGAAGAGTAGTGGAGTCCTTCCCTCTTCCCTCAGGCAGCAATGTATCCATGCATCAGTTTAACATGTCAGGTCCTTCTTTAACAGGCTTATGTCTGTAGTTCCAACAGCTTTATCAGAGTTTTTGTGGACTACTGCAGAGTTAACCTTTTCTCTGCATGCACTGAAGTAGAGAAAATTTTGATTCTTTGTTACCTCATTAATCCATCGGAGGTTGTTCTGGAGCATGTTGGAAACATTCCTTAAAAAGAAAAGCTGAAGCGAGGAAAAACCAGACTCAACCTGCAAGGGAGAGCTGAGTACCTTCCAGCAGCCCAAGTCTTCCCATCAGTTCTGGCGAGGGACAGGTATGCAGTTTAACCTCTTCACGGAAATACCAGGTGTACTTTTGGTACTCTGAGGCTGCGTTTCTTTGCTGGATGTTTAAACTCAGTATGGCATAGGATCCGAGAGGTTTTCTTCGGAAGCCTTCAGTGACCTTTACAAATAGCAAAATTAACCTTAGCACCTCTTCCACATGCTACCTTTCTAAGTCTGCGGACACAAATACACATTTTATATAAACATATAATTCAATTTAAGTTCAGGTTCACAGATCAAGAAACAATATAGCTATATAATTAACTTTGTGATTTTGCATTTCCAAAAGAACCTTTATTTAACATTTCCTTTTGCTTTTTTTTTTCTTTCTGCATAAGCTTCCACCCTATGTTATTTGTTTTATCAAGGGAAACGCTGTTGTTTCTTTCTTTCACTGTTTGTTTTTTGGGTGACTTGATGGCTATTTTGGCTGCAGGAATTTGGACGTCAGCAGCTGGTTAACAAACAGGTTAGGTTATTGACATTGACACTTTTATCGATCATGCAGCCAGCAAAACTTGCTCAAGGCTTTTCTATTGAATTTGGGTTCCGATTGTCCTTCTGTAATTTTGTAACCAGTCTCAAATAAGCACATTCGCATTTTCAGTTAGAAGTACTGTAAATCCCCTGATATTACTTGGAAGAAATGAAAAAGGAAAAGCGATTAAAAATGCTTTCAAAAAAATAGATCTGAAATTCATAGTTCAGAACTACAAGGTCACAGCCAGTGTGCAGCTTTCTAATGGTTATGTTGCTGTAAGAAATATCTTCGCTAATCAGATCATTGCAGGAACTTTTCCTAATAAACCTAATTGTAAAGCAAACTCCTTTAATAAAATTCTTTTTTTCCCCTTTTTTTTATTTATCATGTTTAGTTGATTTATGGGGCTTTTACATGCCAAAGTTGAAAATCAGCTGCAAGAAACTGAAGTTATATTCTAGAGATAAACACAATTACAATGTGATACGGAAGAAGAACTTTTCCTCCCCTTGCCCCCACCCTTCCACAAAGGGTCAAGTGATGGAGGTTGGCCTGTGGTTATAAAGCTGCAGATGGCACAAACCATGAGCTCCCACCTGCATGTGGAGAGAAATGCTGTGTCTGCAACTGGCACATGGGACTGAGGGGCTGAAAGAAGCTGTTCTGGAAAAGCCCTATAATGGAAAAACAGGAGATGGAGCCTCCAGGGAGAGCGAAACCTCCTCCTGTCCGCATACACTTTCCCTGAGCATCCTTGCTGAGCGTACCATAAACATACCAGCTGCAAGTTCATGGCTTGGCATCCAGCCGGGTTGGGTTACACGGGGCTGAAATGCCTCTAAGGATTAGCCAAAGGCGGGGTGAAGTCTGCAGTGATTAGCAGCTGAGTGCGGTGCGGTGCCGTCCCCGCCAGCAGCAGTGGAAAGAACAAGGTGTGAGAGCACGGAGCAGCTTTTGACGAGGCAATGCAGATGGCAATGGAGCGTGCTGGGGAAGATCCCAGAGTTTTCATCAAGTTCTCTCTTAAAAAAATAGAACTGTGAGCTAAGATGTCATGCGAAAGATTGTTCGGTAGTAATTTGGCTGAAGACTAACTTTTCAGTGGGAATTTGGCCTGAGACTAATTGGCTCAAACCTGAAACACTGAGATGAGAAGCTCTTTCTTCATTTCTGACAGCTTGCCTCTATTCTTAAGTGCATTCAGCTGCCCTTGCAGTTCATCCCTAGTCTGCTGATTGCTGTTGACCAAAATGTGCCTGTCATTCAAGCATTGCTCTACCCCATCCCGGCACAGCTCAGAAGCCTCTTGGGCTATTTTTTTTCAGAAGCTGCATTACTTTTGAAGACTCTGAGGCAGGGACATGCCACTTGGACAGCTTTGGTAGTAGTACCTAATTAAATACTTGTGAGATGGTACTGTTCAAACTGTGCTGGATGTGGCCAGGCAGAACAAAAACAGCCCTGTCCGAAAGGAAAACAGGATTTAGTGTGGAATGAAACAAAAGTTTAGAAACTTATGCCCAGAGGATTTCCTGTGATTCTGGAAAGAGGCAATGCCTGGAGGAAAGGAAGACAGGATGGCAGCAGCATGATCAGAGTATGGATAACTATAGGTTTTCAATTTGCCCCCTAGGGTTTTTTTTTCTTAGTCCTCTCCTATTCAATGCCACTTCTCTTCAGATTGAAGACTTGGTGTGTATACGAGCTCAGTGGATAACTTGAACCCAGAAATGAGAGGGCTTTAAAAGAGCCAGGTCAGGAAGGACATGCTGTGAATAAGGGCTGAGAATTTTGGCTTCCCAAAAAACAGTGGAAACGTCTTCAGCAGAAACTGTGCACGTTTCCAGCTGAGCCTGAGATTCTCAAGAGCAATTGTGGATTGTTATTGTGGGCTGCAGTTTGTATTCAATCTATATACACTAGTAATTGCACTCAAGCAGTCTCACAGTTACTCATCATTTCTGCTGCATTAGTATCCCAAGCAGCATCAGGGTTGCCTTCTGTACTTCACAGAATATGAAGCAAAAGAGAAATTGATTTGCCTTTATACAGATGTGCACATTTCTGGGTCTCTGCAAGCCTATTTAAAACTCCAGTCATTCTCCAGTTTTCCATCGACGTCTCCCTGCAGGTGATGGGAGCCTTTCCAATAACTTTAGTCAGAAGCAGATCAGGTCTGTAAGTAAAAGAAGCCGCGTGAAAGACATGCACGCTTCCCTGGGATACACAGCACTTTCCTGTGCGAGGAGGAAGTGTGCAATGAGCCTGGCTTTCAAAAGTGAAGGAAAAAAAGCAAATAACATTTTTGGGGGGAATTTTCCTAAAAAGCATTTGGTTGTGACATGTGACAGCTTTTCCTTTAAACAACTGTTTCTGAGAATTATAAGGAAGCCTTGCAGATGCCTTTTCCAGTAAATCCATTCGCCCAAAACTCTTGCACAAAAGGCTCAGAACAAATAGGACTCATGCTGGAGAACAGCTTGCTGAAGCAGTTCTTGCGTAGGAGGGGTCTAAAGGTTTGTCTCAATAATTAGCATATGCAGTCAGCTACTGGAAAGCAAATCTTGCTCCCAGTCACTGGTATGACACGTGCGCGGATGCCACATTGAACCTGAATGGAGCATACAGTTTTTAGGGATGAATGATACTCAAGGCATACAACAGAGTACAATCCTATTCCCACTCAAAATAAGGGCAAAGCTCCCACTAACTTCAGGCTCTTATCCCGCGTGCATATGCACAACGAGAATTGCCCTGTTGGCAGATTGTGACTATGAACAGGATATGTGACAGTAAGATTGCAGAAAAGCAAGCCTTCACTTGACTTATGCTCCCATGAATGTGGGTTTGGCAGCTTCCCACTTTTCCTTATCAAGCCCTTGAAATATTTAACTGTTAAGTTCCTACTACTGTATGAAGACTGTAGCTAAGCAAGGGAATGAAAGCTTTCTTCCTTAAGCACAGGTGATTGCTGCTCCAGGTAGGCTTTACCTGCCATAACATGGGGTTGGGTACTGCAAACCAGAGCTTTGGTTTTGTTGTGGCTCATTTAAGGTCCTAATAATTCATAACGGAACAAGCAGATCAGCCTTCAGTACATTTTTTCTCTTTTGTATGTCACTGTCAAACGAAATAAATGGTAAAAACACAGAGAGGACTTTTTGGTTTTAACAGGCTCTGCAAAGGCAGAAGAAGCTGGCGTCAGTGCTTAAGCAGTTAGGATCATTTTTGGCTACATATGTAGTGCAATGAGTAAATATTGGTATGGTTGGGCTCAAATTAAAGCTGTTCTAATTGCAAGTGCTTTAAAAATAAAAGAGAGACAGGACATTACTTAATTGGGCAACTTGATAAAATAAGATGCAAGTTTTCCTTCACTATGGGAGAGGCCAGTGTCATTGGAGAAGAACAGAGTCTTCTTGATTAAAACTTTAGCCACTGGAAAATACCAATTTACTAAAACCTAAACTTCTTTAAAAAATGAATTAATTTTCACCAAATTAATTTCCAGGAAGAACCTTTGCCTGGGATATGGGAGAGCCAGGCTGAATTCTTTGTCCCAAAGCAAGTGAAGCACGAGATTGAATCTTTCTCACCCCTGCAATTTTGGCTTTTCTTCAGGAGCTAGGATGTTCTTCAGGCTGTCTGGTGAAAAACTCAGGAAGATGTAATCTTCAACCCACTGTGCTAAGAAAAGAAATATCCAGCTCTTCGATATCTTCACCGAAAGGATGTTTTTTGTTTCCTCATAAATTCTTTGGATTTTGGACAGGTATTTTGAACTAATTCAGATAATTCTCTGGTAGTTGCTCTTCCAGTTCACATCCAAGTTCAAGGAATTATTGGAATGTGTGGCTTGCCACAGATCTTTTTGGATTTCCTCTCTCTGATACGGCAATAAGAAAGAGCAATGTTTTCTCAAGTCACTTGGCCTCTTCAGTCTGAGAATTCATTCATAGATTGTAATAGCAAGAACAGCTTCAGCGTGTCACAGTGTGAAACACTCGTGCTTCTTGCAACATCAAACCTGGCGCTTTTATATGAGTCAGCTGCAGGATGAATGCAATTCACACCAGAATGGCTTAATTATCATGTTGATCATGAGCTCCAGAAGTGCCATAGGAATGTGATTTCCATGATGCTTCTGATATTGCATGTTACCCCCTTTTTTCTTCTGTCTAGCAAGAATTTCCTCCATCATCTGTAGAGTAACAGGGGGTTGATCTCCATCTGAATCTGAGATGAGCTGCAAAGTCCTATCACTTCTAGCCTGGAACCACTTTTCTTCTTCTTGAATGATAGCACCAGACTCCTCCAAGGGAGAGGAGAGACTGGCATCCTCTTTCACTCCCGCTGTTGATGATAGGAGTACTTTAGTCTGCAATTTCATTTGAGTGCTGTTAAGTAAAAAATGATGGCATATCACACTGTCTGCCTTATGCTGGTTCAGGTCGCTGGTGCTGCCAACCTGCCAGGAGAGCTCTCAGGGGGATCCTACCGACACCTGTGCTGGGATCTGGGACTTCTAGCTTGTTGCTCTCAAAAAGGTGAGGTGACAGACTTTATGTGTGCTACAGAATTATTTAGGCTAGTCAAACACATTAAAACATGCTGTAAGAGCGATGAAAGGGTTTTATTAAATCTTCTCACAGAACTATCTGATAAAATGAGAGATTTAAATTTAGTGTAGAAAAATACAAAGCCTTTTTGTGCCTGTGGAAAAACTATTAGCTGTACCAACAGCTGGCTTTTTGTTAGCTGTCTGTGTGCAGGAAAGGCACATTGATATCACTGTGACTAGTTCTCTGAAATCATCAGCTCAGTGATGAGCAGCAGTCTGTCAGATGGGCTATCTGGTATTGTTAGGAAAGGAATGGAGAACAGCAATAAAAAGGTCAAGATTCAGTGTAGGTTTAGGTACATCGAATAATGTTAGGTGGTTGCATCAAAGCAAGCACACCAATGTCTTGGAAAGAACGTATAGTTCTCGTCCTCCCACCACCAGTGAAATACAGCACAGAGGAGGGTATCACAGATGATCGGTTGTGTGGGGTGGCTTCACTAGAAGACTCCTCAGCTTGGAAATGCTGAGAGGATCCTCGGAGTCATGAACGGTAATGAGAAAGTGAGCAGGAAAAGATGTGTTCATTCTTTCTCACATAATCGGAGCGAAGGGTGGCTAGCTAAATTATTGAGTGCAGATTAAGAAAAAGCAGCAGAGTGTTCCTTTTTTAATCACAGCATGTGGTTAGTGTTTAATGATTAATGTGCAAGTCATTTCCATGTGGAGGCAAGAAAGATAAGAAGTTTAAAAAGGGACTAGACAGAGCTAGGGAGGGAAAGTTAATTAGTAACTACTGAATATGGGCATGACCTTTTACTGACGGGATGCCTGAAATGCTATTACTGGAAAATACTGGCACTATTTGTGCATATCAACATAACGGAAAGTGGGAAGGCAGCGCAGTGGAGGGAAGATATGAAAAGGTTTCAAATCTACATTAAATATTAATGTCATAAGTCTGTGCCTAAAACAAGACTCTCGCTCAGTTATTCAGTGGACAAGTAAGAGAATGAGGTTAAAATAATGTAATGTGCTGCTTCCTGGTTATCATAACGTAACAAAGTCTTAGGTTCTGCCGTCTTCTGGGGCTCCTTAGAGACACGGCTGGCTTGGTCTCCTGTTTGGACTTCCTAAAGAATACAAGCAGTAATGGTGCAGCATCATGAAGGGATTATCACCCGGACAGTGCTTTCTCTTCTGCTTTGGCTCTTCCCCAAACATGGCAATAATTTTTAGGAATCACAAAAGCGAGACAGCATGCTGCCTGTGTGCTTCAATATCTGGACTGCACAAGTTTGTGCACAGGGCATTTTAATCTTTACCAAATGAAAGGGCTTTTGTCATGGATTTTAAAGGACCAGCCACAGCTCTGCATTCCTCACTAGAAGTTAGACCTGTCATGCAAGAAAGAAACAATGAAGTGAAGATATAGATTCTGTTCTGCTTGTGATAAAACCATCTTTGCATTAGGTAACATTAGTCAAACATTTGACATTTTTGTGAGTGTTTCTAAGCTGACAAGCTTTTATGATGTCCTCTGACTCCGGGTTAGGAGCTAAACCAGAGCTGTTGGAAGACAATAGAGTTCTTCTGTGCGTCATAGGCTTGGGATGAGATCTGTGAGCCATAAATATAGATATACAATTGAATTTATATTCTCCAGTGATTTCTCATCACTGAAGGCATCATAACAGGCATATATAGCTAATTGGCTTAAATGAATATGGGTGACTTGTGAATGGGGAAAGGCAGGCTAAAGATAGTCTACCATACTGAGGTATGAATACCTGATAAATACATGAACAGTGAGAATGATACCAGATATACCCCTGATATCTGCTGGGGTAAAATTGTCACTTTCAAGTAATGACACCTGCTGACCATGTCCTTTCCTAAGATCATCACTCCGAACATACACGTGGAAGATGTTAATGGGGTTTTTGTACATCTGCACAGTGAAAATCAAACAAGACATGAGTCAACTCTTCTTTCTAAAAGTAGAAGCAGCACCCTAGTGAGCAAAAGATGCAAGAGACCCATGGTCTTTCATAGACATTGGACAGGCTGACCCACAGGTGTTACAGAAACCATGTTACGGGAAAGATTTAACATTAGCTGCACCATTTTAAACCCCCAGTCGGGCACCAGATAGCCCAGAGCTGCAGGGATGCCTGAGTTCGCACAGCTCACCTTCTGTCAGCTCAGATTTACTCTCTGTTTGTTTTCCTTTAACTATAAACACATTACTATGTTTAAATTGTCATTGCAGCACAACCTTGCAGCTGTGTTATTAAAATGCACAGAACAATCCCATGATACTGCCGATACGAGTTCAAACTCACAAGCAATTAAAACTTTATATTCTGGTTCTCAGTCCCCATCAAGTTATCCACAGTAAGGGTGAAAGTGTGAACTACTTCATGTAGTATAATAACCACAATTTGGCTAACTACCTGAACTCTTAACTAACTAACCTTTTCAGACTCTCTCTAGACTCAAAGGAGGCACGTGCTGTGTCACTCCTCTTAGTTCTGGATTTCTAGGCATTCCTATTGTGAATCTGGATAAAGGAAGAGTATCACGTTAGCCCTCAAAGTGAGGTTTATTTTCCACAGAAAACAAGGGATGGGGGGTCCTTACCGTGTACTGGGGTGTCTCCCTGATATGGGTTCAAAGCATGGCTGAGGCCTGCAGCTGGACCACAGGGACCCACTCAGCTCTCGGGTGCTGAAACCTCAGGACTAGAGGGGTCCTCACAAAACCAATGTAAAACAATAACAGGAGGCAGGGGGAAGACAAAAGTGGTTGGAAGCTAGGTTTAAAATAATTTTCACAAATTGTGGTCTTCTCCACAAGAGTCAGCCCACATTGCTCAGGAAACTTTAAATGCTTACGGCTATAATGTGCTCTCAGTTGCCACGTTGTGCAAAAGTTTCTGTTCCAACAAACCTTTTTTTTTTTTTTCTTTCTGTGGCTTATGTGGTCCCATTACTGTAATGTCTTTACCTTATAAAATTATATGTTATAAAAGCTATGTGCAGAAAGAAATGCTGCCATCCTCTCGGGAATACACAGCACAGAATGATGGGAGTGTTTGAGCCACCTCATGGGGTTTCCAGTTCCATTTTCCATTCTAGTTTGGGGGGACTTAAGATCACTTTATCTCTTGAAACTCCAAAAATAACCTGTACAATCTCTCACTCGTGTTGCTTTTTTGACCTACTTGGTTAACCAAAATTCAGCATCCTGTGGGTTGTCTCTATCTGGAGGAGAGATTGATGATGGACTCAGATATCTTTGATGCACTTCTGTTTGTTCATGTTTTGCAAATGAAGTCTTATTTCCTGACCGCAGAGTGCTTTGTGTAGGAAACTGTTCTTACTCACAGCTCCAAATCCTCTTTCACTGAGTTTCATTAGATAGTTTATTAGATTTATTCTTGAACTGTAGATTAAATGTGGTTGTGCATTCCAGATTTAATTTAATTATATGCTGCGTGTCTGCTATATAACTTCTTAACAATTAGCTGAAGTTTGATGGTCATTGTGTTTGAACAGTTTGCAGGAAAGCAGAGCTTTAGTCTGGTCACTACTGCTGATCACTATTTTGACCCAGTGGGCTCACAGAAAATTGCATCAAAACAGGAAAGCATCTTTTGCAAGCCTGTGAAACGAGACTGCCCAACAATGCTGTGTTGCAGAACAGCAGGTGCAAAAGCACAGGTTGTCATCTAGTAGTATTTTGTTGAAAGCAGAAAACTAGAATGCCTGCAGCACTGAAACTGATGTCAGAGTCAACAGGAATTGGCTGCAGAACAGCGAAAAGGCAGAACAAATGGTCCGCCCTAACCCAGTAGGATTTGGCACCCTAAGAGCTATAGCATTTCCTGCAAATGACGGAGAGGGTATCTGTTGCAGGAACCCATGGCTCCAGACAGCACTGTTGACTTGACTTATTGTCTTCTGTTTTTATAGAGCTGACACCTGGCAGGGAGATATATTAGAGAAGGGATACTGAGTCTGTCTTTGTCTAAGAAGATCTGTACAGTGGCCTGTAGACATCAAACATTCCTAAGGCTGACAGCTGACCGTTCCAGACAGACATTGTCTCCGCCTTGTTACCTGCATAGATTTTGTGGTTGCTTCTTAATAGGCTGAGCTCCACAAGCTATTCCCACGTATTTTATGCCTTGCTACTTGTGCGACAGCTTCTACACACTGTGTGGCATATGACCATACGGTTGGAAGCATGACTATAGCGTTTGCTACATTTTCCTGCAGAGTGCTTCTAGGAGTCTACCTCTCTGTCCCAGCTCTCTTTTCTGAAGAAGAGACATAACCTAGGACACAGAACTGTGAGACTGCAGAAAGTAGTCTTCTGTGCTTAAGCTCTGCAAAAATGGGTAAAATACAAGAGCTACAAAAAGGGACAAGGTTGATTGCCAGAGTCCACCATTCAGTAGGGCTTCCAGGCTTGGGGTGGACAGCTGGCAGGGTCAGAGACATTGTGACCACAGGGACATTCAGCAGACACAGATTTGAGGGCACGGGGTGTTAACAGAATGTTGGAGGGATGCTATGATGCTCTTGCAAGTATATTTATCCTACTGGAACTGGAAGCAGAACGAAAGAGAGCCCTTACGGACTCCTAAGCACCGAGCGCTCCCACCATGTGGGCTGTGAATATATTTTCCTGTGCAGTTCATACACTGTAGAACCAGGATTGTGAAAGAGGGTGGAAGAGGATGAATAATCAGAGAACTTCAAGAACATGCTGTCCAACAGGAAAGTCCAAATCTGAAGCCTGAACGAAGTCTGGCAGAGGGAGAGACTAAAATAATGAGTTTTTAGGTAGGAGGATAGAAAAAGTGTTCAAAGGTCAACTTAAAATGGGAAAGAAGGCATACATAGCATAAAACCAGTTCTCCTTCACTCTCTTCTTCAGTGGGGGCTTCTATGAGCAAAACCCACGCGTGCAGGCTCTAGGGAATCCGTGGGCATGGCAGAGTAGCCAGGGCTTCTTTTTGCTGAATGATGCCCCAGTGTTTGCAGAAGGAAAACCCTTAATCTTTGGATGAAATCAGAAGAGATCAGATGAAGTACTAAATGTACTTAAGATATGAAAGAAAAGAGATGAGATGGAGTGTTGCAAAATGAAAAGCGTAGCGCCCTGCGGAATTCTCTGTTAATTTTCAATAGTTTTTTTTCTGGTATTTTGTTAGTTCTTCAGTTCACCTGGATTCACAGGTGTGGGGGCAGAGATGCAAGCCCTGCAAGTCCTGAAGTGACTGTTCGCTCTGTACTTCCACTTCTTGAGATTACTGTTTTCTTCCGAATGCCAGAAGGCTGCCTGCCTACATGTGCTCTTTCAGAGCCTCTCTCCCCTCTGTGTAATCAAAGGGAGTCTAGTCATCACCCTGAGTTATTTTTAGCCTTTAGCAAGGAAACTCCTAAATAAGTTTGAAACACAGTGTCACAGGAAATGGAATAAATGGGGCAGATTTTTTAAAAAAAAGTGCTTAAAATGCTCTGATACGTTTTTTCCCTGTAAATCTTTCTTAGGCTGTATTTAAATACACAGTTCAATACGTAAACTATATATTAAAACCTATATTATTGCTATAGTTTCTGTTCATGTATTATAAGCTTTTGTAAAAATACATATAACTAGAGAAAGACAGTTTACTTTGCAATGTTCAAAGCAGCTGATGGACTGGAACCCAGAGTTTTTGAAAGATGCTGGAATAGTTTTGTTCTTGGAAAAATGACATTTCTGGTTCAGCCTGTAAAGACTTACACAGAACCACTGCGCGTATCGCAGGGGAGTTTGGCCATGGCAGTAGGGAGCCAAGTTTGCTCTGTGCCTGGCTGAGGGCTCTTGGGAATGCACTGGACTCGGAGGAGATGCCAACATCGTTCTTGCATCTTATACGCACTTCGAAATCAGCCTGAGCTCATGCTGTGTAGAAGCATTGCACATTTTTATGGAGGGTACCTGGAGATGCCTGAACCCTTTCCAAAAGGACTTTTCTAGCTAAGAAAGGTCCCAAGCCATCCTTTTTGCCCTTTTTTAAAACAAAGGCAGATAGAAACCATACACTCTCCATTCTGGGAGGCTTGAGCACTGGTCACACCTGACATTTCCTCTTGGGAATACCAGCAATTTAACTTTAAACCTTCTTGCATGACAGTCATATTATCTTCCTTTCTAAAATTAAGTTTTTAGTTGAATACTCAACAAACTTTCATAGTAGTGCACTGCAGGCAATGAACTGGAACTGAAGTCAGATTTCAAGTATGGTGTATCACATAAATCTCAATTAAAAGGGTGAGAGGCAAAAACAATGTAAAAATGTAGAAAAAATTATGAGGTTAGTGAATAAGCCGATTTACAAGGATTAGGTTCTGATTCTGATCAGCAGGACACTGATCATTCAAAGATTTAAAGAAAAAGCTAATTGTGCTGAATGTCTTCAAATTGTTAGACTCAACAAGAAAAATAAGCGAATGGTTCACAAGCTTGTCCTATATATGCAAAAATTCATATAATAATTTATAATTTGTTCATTTATATTGTAATTTGTATTCGCTCTGTGTTCATAGAAGTTTCTTTTCAAAATATAGAAATAAATTTTAAAAGAAGAAAACTTAAAATTCATAGCTATGTACAGGGATGCAATTAAAAGCAGATGTTCAGATGAGATGATGCTAACGGTTACACAATATAGTCCCATGGCTCACATGGTTGTTGTAGAGGATTTCATGATTACCTCTGTAGGTGTTTTAATCAGTGAAGTAAAAAAAGATGACCATAAATTATTTATTATTTCTGACTTTCATTTCCATACTATTCCTCCGTTAAGATGATTCAAAGTTCTCCAACTTTCATTTATCTTGCTGATCTCAAGCAGTAACTCAAGTCAGTCCAGTGACTCATTTCAAATAGCTGTTTCAGCATCTAACTGGGGAAATCAAGGTCAGTCAAGATACAGTATCTTGAGTGTCTCTGTAACAGATTTGGACTTGTTATTTCTGCTGTATGAGCATGCCAAGTTAAAGTTTTGATATTGCAGAGGCAGCTTTGCACATGGCATCTCATTCAAATCTATTAAAATACCAGACTAGTGTACTCTCTGGCTGTGGAAGCAGACCAGGAAAGCAGACCAGGAATGATGAGATTAGTTCCATTTCTTTGGGAAAGGGGTTCATTGGTTTTGCTTCTTTTTTTTTCCCCATGATATTCATGAGGAAGAAGTCAGCTCACTTGGGAATTAGATTATGTCACGTGCAGAGCAAAAGTATCTGGCGTATTGCTCGGAACTGAATTGCTAATGTTTTTTTTCTAAATTCCTCCTATTGAAGGAGCACAAACAAGTAAGTCTTTTTCATGCTCTGTGTGTGTTTGTTTAAGATGTCTGAAGCTCTTGGCAGGGGATGAGGAGGACGTCAGGCGTTTTATCACTTCCCGACATTTTCCATATTAAGCCAAATTACTCCCTTCCCGCTCCGTTTTTAACAGGCTGCAGTGTGACCTGACTCCTGGTTCATTATCAGCCTGCAAGAAACACACACAGGGGTTATTATTTTGATTTGTGTTGCTTACTCCATTTTTCTGTTTGTTACTTTCTCTACTGGTGCAACACAGAATGTAATTGCTGCTCATAGCAGTAAGGGCACGGCCGTAGCTTCAGCTGCTATGGCTTATCAGCCTCTTAACATCCTTTGGACATGCATCGACAAACTTCAAAAAGAGAACCAGAAACATCTTAAAAATTCAATACGCACCTATTGCTCTTTCTTTTTCATTCTGTTGTATATGGAGGAATTTCAGGTAAAAGCCTTTGTTCGAAAGGTTACCTGGTGCTGTTCAGAAATCCCTTTTGAGATAGGGAGCCTACATACGCGCTCATGAATGAAAGTGGTTCACGGCAGAGGCACAAGTGCTGTCCCATGACTGTCACTTCTACCTGCACACTCCCTGGCACACTTCTGGCTTGTGCCAGCTAGCACTCTGCTAGGAAATACCCGCTGTGCAACAGGGACTAGCCCAGGCTAGGGACTTTTGCCAGTCAGAAGTGAAGCTGAGGACACCTTTGGAGGACACCCTTTGGAATTCAGTGTGGCCACATGGAAAGAGACCTCAGACAGCCTGTTTCTGGCCCATTCATTTATTTGTGCTGAGATAACTGGGGATTGTCATGGTCCATCTGGATGTCTCAAATTTACAGGACAATGCACTCTGTAAATTAAACTTTATTTTATGAGCATTAGGAAAGAAAAGAAACAAACCCAACAAACAAACCTCATTCCCCTCTGTGCAGACTAGTCTACCATGTGAATTCACTAACTCATCACTTAATTCGTGATGTTTCTAACTCACAAGTTCTCTAATTCATAACTCACAACTTGTAACTCGTACACCTATGAGCAAAACAGTTACCTAGCCGATGGTGAGAGTGCTTATCCTTCCTCCTCCATCATGGTGTGGATGTCCCCTGTATCACACCGGGAAGCACGAAAGCCTGAGCAATCCAGCTGCTGTTGGATCCACTTCAAAAGCTTTTTTGGGGCAAGCTGAGTTTCCATGAGTTATTGGATTCTGAAGAAACTGCCAGACAATCAATATGCAAGAATGATGGCTGCAGGAGACAGCAAGCTGCAGGTGATAGTGGCTGCATAATGGCCTTTAGCCCTTCCTGGCCACCATGTCCTGCCTACGTGTTACCCTCGCTTTGACCTAGTGGCACTGTTCCCAGCGTACATCAGGTGTTACCGTAAGCTGTGTGTTAGCCAAAATCTGAGCAGGAGTTGAGTGAACAGTCAGAGGGATGCAGGTCTATGGAGTAGTTTTCAATTTTGTTGAGAAAGCTGTATTTTCTTATGGCAGAAAAGATAAAGGGGCAGGGCAAGAATATGGCAAAAGGTAAGAAATGCAGCTTTGAAACCTGAACACGATGCTCCTTTGGTTGGAAAAAGCTGTAACTCCCAAGTAGGGATGAAGAAAATTTTTTGCACCTAAAAAGGATTTGTGCTGTGTGCCAAACTGCTAACGAAGACCCACCCCCAAACTCCATTAATTACACCAGCATCCACCTGGAGCAACATAAAGTGCAATCTGCATCTCTCTCATGTACAGTAAGTTCATTTTTTGTAGCCTTCATAAAGGATATGATGACCTTATTAGCCAATCTAGGCATGGTCAACTTTGCCAGCATTGGGCATCAAGGCACAGCAGAGATTTTTGCTCAGCTTCTTAGGGTGTGTATACAAATACCTGCTAGGAGGTGCAAATATTCTCATCAATTCGATGTGGTATTTTGTAGGCGGCCTCTGTTTTTCTCACAAGGCTGAAGCAGGTTATGGGGAAGGGCGAGCTGATGCACGCTCTTATGGAGGCAGCGGCACTAAGGAGCGAAGATGTGCCTGGGAGTGCCACTCAGCTGGCACCTCCAGGCCCCCTCCTTGAGGCAGAGCTGCATAGCATGAGGGGATAAGGTTGTGAATGTTGTGACAATTTGGGAAATACTTAGGCACACTGGCAATTTTTTAGGTAGCTAGGGAATTGTCCTGGTTGCAGCTGGGATAGAGTTAATCTTCTTTCTAGCGCTGCATTTTGGGTTTCGTAGGAAAGAATGTTGATGGCGCATTGATGTTTTAGTTGTTGTTAAGCGGTGCTTACACTAGTCAAGGACTCTGCAAGGTGCACGAGAAGCTGGGAGAGAGCATAGCTGCAACAGCTGGCCCAGCTGGCCAATGGGGTATTCCATACCATATGATGTCATGCTCAGTATATAAACTAGGAGGGGTGGCCTGGGAAGTGGGGATCACGGCTCGGGGATGGGCAGGGGCGTCGGTCGGCAGGTGGTGAGCAGTTGCATTGTGCATCACCTGCTTTGTATATTCTATTATTTTTGTTGTTATTATTGTTATTACTACTGTTCTACTTTGTTCTATTTCAATTATATTAAACTGTTTTTATCTCAACGCACAAGTTTTCCCACTTTTGCCTCCCCGATTCTCTCCCCCATCCTACCGGAGTGGGGGAGAGAGCAGGCGGCTGTGTGGTGTTCAGTTGCTGGCTAGGGTTAAACCACGACAGGAATTACTCTGAAGTTGAATGCTATTGTTTAAATTTAAAAATATGCAGAACTTGAAAACAGAGGAAGATGGTTTGGCAGCATCTTCTCTTTTTCCCTGCCACACATGAAAGAAGGAGATAAATCAGGAATCTCCAGCACATCCCTTTATTGTTATATATTTTTCCAATCGCCTGGAAATGAGGGAGAGAAACGCAAAGAGGTAGAGACAACACCATCTCAAGAAACTTCAAAACAATCTTAGCTGCTCATCATTTGATACTCTCATACCATGAAAATGACAATTTCCAACTTCTAAGGGATTTATAAGTATTTCTAAATTATAAGTTGTGCATGCGTTAATAAACTCTAAGGCATGAAAGAGAGAAGAAAAGGATAAGGTGGGGAAGGAAAAGGATGCATAAGGGATGGAATGATGACAGACACTTCAGGCACGTGTTTCAAGGTTTAGCCAAAACCAGTTGAGTACTGGCAATGTCACGGCATGATTTAAGTAGTGCCTATTACAGCCTGGATACAATCCTTCCCTGTTGAACAGCTGGATTTTATATTGTACAAAAATGATCTCATTTAATTACCTACAAGTATTGTCTAATGTGGTTTGCTGTAATTCTGGAAGAAAATTCTAGATTAAAACGATCGTCATAGTTTATGTTTTAATTATGGAACTTTGACCTTATGTTCACAGGTATACAAAGAAAGAGCTTTTGAATCTTTTTGAGTGGACTTTTGCTCTCCTCCTGGGTTCAGACTAAGTGATGCCATCCTTCACAGCTCTCTCTTGTAAAATTAAAGTAAGAAAACATTTGTATTTGAAATTGGCTCAGCTGTTTATTCAAGACTGACCTACTCAAAATGAACAATGAATCTGATCCATAAGTCAAAGGACTTCACAAAGTGTTTCACCTAATGGAAGCACAGTCTATTATTTTTAGTAAAGAATTTGTGAAGTAAGCGCGTATTCAAAAACACTGGCTTGCTTAGCACAATGTATAAGAAAAATCCCCCAACAAGCCATCTTCAATAGAAAGCACAATCAAGCATCAAAGACAGCACAGCTATGTCATTAAAATGTGTAAAATACCTATTATATTTAAGACAATGATTTATAAAAGTATATCTCCTGCTTACTAAATCAGGTCAATTTCCATCACTAATTGGGTCAGCTAACCACGAAGGCACGTGCTTCGCTTCCTCTTCAAGCATGTCCTTTGGTGGCTTCTCAGAAAGTTACAGCTTGTGTACTTTACGGCAATACTTTGAAACACTCCAAAATCATTAATGTTCCTTTTATATCAATCATCTTCCTTCTATTCTGTTTTTCTCCTCTTTACCTCAGTGATTTCCCCTTTTCTTTTTATCAGCTTAAAATAAAACTCTCTTTTTTCATCTTTTATATGTTCAGCTGCTACTTTATATGAAATTGTAAATGTTTGGGTTTGGGGTTTTTTTTACAACAATATATTTTTTCTGTAACTTCTTTAGAGAATTTTTTGTTTCTGTCTATTCTTGCTTATTTCTCTTCTGTGTTTTATTTTGCTTCTCTGATCAAGCTACACACACATGGCATTTCTCCACTCGTATCCTCAATTCTTTACTACTTCAAATACTCCTTTTCTCCTCTCCTTTTCTACATCAGGTTTGGCTTCCCATTCGCCTTCTCTAATTTGTTTAAGCCAGCCCCACTTGTTTTTGTCATTATGAGAAGTTAGGATATTTGAAACTAAAATACCATAAAATATTCAATGTTCATAGCTCATTTACGAAATACATTTGAGAAGTACAGTGAGATAATGTAAAATGTTAAATGTCAAATTCCCGCTTTTATAGAAAATGGACAATTCCACAACACAATGTTCAGGAGAGTTTTCTGAGGTTTAGCAACCTACAACTCTGACGATTTCAGCCTTACTGAACACGCTCCATTGCTTTGCAGCTGTTAGTGCTGAGCAGACAGAACAAGTCTGCAGAGCAATAGGACCCTCCAGTCTAGGAAGAAAATTGGACATTCCCTGTATCCACTCTACTACCCTACAACGAAACTAGACGCCGCTACTGAGAGAGGGAAGCCTGTCTCTTCTTGGCTGCCCATCCTGCAGCTGGTGAGCAGGCATCAGGAATCAATCTGCATGGGTGCACAGGGGACTACACCTGGGCCAGAGGGAAAGGAGTGGAGAAAAGAAGTACGTGATGCATCTCAGAGAAGAGGTTGAGGGACTTGTCTGGTGAGTGGGAGAACTGAGGCAGGCTGGACATGGAGCATAAAACTGAGAAGTGGATTAACTCCCATTAAAGTTAGATTAGGAGCAAGTGGTTCATATTCCAGTGAGTAGCTTGAAGGAATAACAGAAAATAGGTAAAGTGGGTAGGAAAGAGAACCTGTTAAAGAGAAGAAGTTTCTAAAAGAGATGGAGATGATTGTCTAGACAGGGAGACTGGTATTAGCCACTTTTGTAGGAAAAAGAAACAACATGGGAGAGTTTGACAGGAGATGGGTATACAGGGAGTAGGAGATGAAGAAATGGGTGTAAGAATTAGAGAAGAGGAAGCTGGGAACTGGTGAGAATACAGGGAGGGTGTGGTGAAGACGTTGTTTGAAGGAGGAGGTCAGCGGAGAGGCTGGGAGTGACAGCCACTGGGGAGGAGCTCACGGACAGCTGTACTGTGGGAGCCTCCAGAAACAGGGAAATGACAGGGAGACTGGAGGCGTCTGTTTTGAAGGAGGAGGAGGGAATGAGGCTACATATGAAAGGAGACTACGACTGGGGTTAGAGGTCAAAAAAAATAGAGACTGTGACAAGAAACTCTAGATGCATCTCACAAGACTGAGAAAGTAGGCAAAAAGGAGGCAGAGAAACTTCAGTGTAGGTAGATGTAAGGTAATGCATATAGATAAAAATAATCTAGCCCATGCCTACATGATTCTGAACACAGAACTGGCACTCACAGCTCAAGAAAGAAATCCTGGACTAATCATTGACAGTTCTCTGAAGGAATCACCTCAATGTGCAGAAACCAGAAGACCTAGCTAAACAGATTGAGAATAAAACAGAAAACATCATTTTGCCAATATATAAAACCTTGGGGCACTGTGCAGAGTATTGTTTGAACAATTGAGTATTGTATGGTACCCTTACTTCAAGATACAGGTGCACTACACAAAATGATGATTAAGGGGATGATGCAGCTGTCCCATGAAGGGAGACAAAAGGCTGAAACTTTTCGGTTTACAGAGAAGGTGGCTGGTGGGCGAGAAGAAAGATATTGTTGGGGCTTACAAAATTTTGAAGACAATGAGTAAGATGAACGTAGAACTTTTATTCACCAAACCTTACGGTACTAAGATTAGAGGATTGTCATTGCAACTGGTACTTGGCTTAAAAAAACCACAGTGCTTTGCACAGTCAGTACCGACCTTCCGGAAATGGTTGCTACAGGTGGTTGTGGAGGCAGACAGTATCAGCACGTTCAAAAAGGAATTAGACTTATGGTCTAGATACTCTTGGGGAAACACATCAACATGCCCTCTAATTCCACAGTGGCATTGCCCCCTTGCCTGACTGTTACCCCCATGGCTAGTTCTGCCTGCTGGACTCTCTTGTGGGTCATGGTCAGGATCCCCTCAGGTGTGTTGAGGAGACCTCTCCCACCAGAGAGGGCCTGGGTCTGTCATTTATGCTTGCCCTGAAGACGGGATTGCACTGCCTGCCAGGGTCTGGGCCAGTGGTCTCAGCTCAGGGGTCCTGGGTGGCAAGACTCAAGGAGGTAAAGTCAAGGGAGGGAGCCATTTGCCCTTGCCAGCAGCTTGCTTTCACTTTAGGGTGTCCCGTGTAGCCCCTCTCCAGGGACCCTGCTTCCCCACCACAGGCAGTTTCAGCTGAGCTGGCCTGCTCATGCTGACCCCATTACCCAGATAGTGCCACAGACCGAGGGGACGCCTGGGTGTGAAGGGCCACTGGCAGTGGTGTATCTGGGGCCTTCTTTTGCCAGTCCGCCTTCCTGCATCAACGGAGAAACCCAGAGGTGCCATGAAGCCCAGCAGAGGAAGGTGGGCAGTGGTGGTAGCATCCCACCCGTGGGCAGGCACCCATGTGCCATGGCGGTGGGAGTGGGGTGATCCCAGGAGAGGGGCAACATCTGTGCCCTTTTTCCAAATGCAAGGCAGGAGGAAGGGAGCAGGTGGGTAGGACGAGGGAGAGCAATTGCCAACAGCTCCCAGCAATCCTGGATGCGAGGTTATATGACAGGACCGTACCGTAGCTAATGGCCAGATTTGTATGATGTCCCTTAATAGCATCTCCAATGGCCATTGCTGGAGATAGAGAGCTGGGCCAGATGGGACATTTTGGTATTTCATTTGGTCATTCCTTTCATTCTCAGAATATTATCAAGATTAACATCACCAAGATTGCAAAATGAATGATTCAAAATTATTTGTTGCTTAAGATTGCTTATGCAGTCTTAATATATTTTTTTCGTTTTACATGCGTTACAATTATTTAGTCACAAACTATTGTACCTTCTAGGAAGTCTTTGGCTCTATTGTCAAGAAAGAAGGTGCTCTCTTTTAATGATCATGTGATCAGGACATTTTTTTCTCCCTGGTAATTCAGTGAGCAACCCCATTCCTTATTTCTTGTCTTCTATTCAAGCCCAGCTCAGAAAATAGTTGTTTTTACCTGGATTTCTTTTTGGTGCTCTCCATTTTTTTTCCAGCTCTGACTTTGCAGTCAAGTTCTTTTAACATAGCGAGTTCATGCTATAAATTCGGTCAGGACAAGACTGTGTGCTGAATGCAATTTTTGCTCTTTATAGCTGCTGACAACACTGACAAAGAAAAGAAGGGCACACCATAAATCTGCCAGTAAAACTTATATATTTCAGGTATTCTAGCATCAAGAGACTTATTATCAACTAATCAATAAAAACTGGGAAAGGCCAAGCAAAGGTGAGATGCATGAAACTCAGGGACTACAGGTGGTCTCCATCTCTTCAGAATGGGGGATGCTCAAGAAATACGACTTCAGGAATGAAAAGGATCTTCTGCCCATGGGTCCCAGCTGCTAGTCCTCACATGGGTCACATTCACATTGCATATGTGGACCCAGAGTTGAGCATAGATGTGAACTAACATGTACCTATTGTACACAACCAGGAAATTAGCATCCTGTTTGACCCAGACTGCCAAATATTATCAAATACCTGAAAATGTGGAACAAAAAATATTGATAAAATTAAATCACCTCTTCAATAGAAACCAACCTTGCAACAACTGCAAGTGCTGGTGCTACTTTTATTCTTTGCGACTATTACAGCTCTTCCTTTACTGAGTGTTACAGGGGAGGCAGGAAGTCTGGCAAACCACAGAAGTATAAGCACCGTGTGCTGGTACCTTTTGAGTAATGTTCCAGTTGCAGTCTAAGCTGCTGTAGTGCTGCACTGATTGCTACTACGCCCTATATTTGATGTAGTCGACATTATTGCCTTTGTGTAACTTCACTTGTGGCTGAAAACCTCTTGAATGAGAAATTCAAAGAGTGTTCTAGTGACCTCCATGCAAAATTACTCTTACGCTTACAGTGAGGAGCTGTTTTCCCCGTGGCCTACTTTTTTCTAGGTTTTCAAAAAATATTTGTAATCAATAAAACAGTATTTTTAATCTAATCAATCTCCTTTGAAAATCATTATTACTGAACAAAACTAGCGATCACTTCAACATTGCAACAAGCGTAGGTTTCCAAAAGCACTGTGGGAGGCTCCTTCAACTACTGGCCTTATCAGGATGAAACTACTGTTTTTTAAGCAACAGAATTGCTGTCTAGCTTACTTCAGCACAGGCTTTCCTAGAAATGTTTTTCAAAGACAGTTTTTCAAGTAGCCATTGCAATGAAAACACATGGAAAACCCAACCAATCCTTCATATGCAACAGATTTGTAAATAGAGTGTGCTTTGGCCAGTTTTATTTCAGGCTGTTATAACGGCCTGGCATTAGACTTCAGAAGCGGAGTTACAATAACAATAGTAATTAATAGGCAGTATCATGGATGGGGTTGACAGAAACTCCGTAAGTTTCTGAGTGAGCTCTTTTTAATATTATTAAAATTATCCCTTTGGACAGAGATTTTCTATGCTTCATAGTCATATAAATTTGTTTTTAAAAGAGGAAAGTCACCCAAATCCATTCAGAAATTTCTAAAATGAGGTTAAATGAGAAAACCACTGTGTCTACATGCTTTAAAGCCATGAGCAGAAACACAGTCTTTGTCAGGGACATGTTGCTTGCATTTCTGTAAAGTGCTATGTGGATTTGGCCAATTTATAAATCAACACATGTTTCATCTCAGACGTGCTCATATTTGCTAGGAGTTACCAGCTAAGGCCTTTGAATAGTTTTCTTTTAGGATGTTTCATCTGATTTCTGTCTATGCTCCGGGAGCTCGGTTTCTGTGCCATGAGAGAGGAAGTGCTACGTTATTGCAACATCCTCTTCATAAGTCATTGATGCCATCCCTTTCCAGAACACCTAGAAAATTCTAGGTCCTAACTGCTGTAGATACCAGTGCAAGGAAAGTAAGGAGACAGCCTGCGACTGCTTTGTCCAAGGCCAGCTGGGGCCACAGGCCATTTTCTCCCACATCTTAGGGTGCCTCTGAAAGCTGCCCTAAACCGTAGCTCTTCAGAGCAGTCTATCAAGGCTGCCCTGCTTTGCTACTTTGGCTTTCCTAATGACCATATCTCTGAGGTTCATGGCTGGTACATACAGCAAAGGTCATGCGGCGGTCCAGCGGAGGAACCTACTGGGCACAGAATCCCCTGGAGGGGCAGGAGGCCTCCTCTGAGTGGGGCACAGCCTGCTAACCATGCTCCTTCCCCTCCCCGCCGCTTGCGTTTGAGCGTCGATAAGCAACCTCACCGAGTCGGTATAAAAGTATGTGTCAGATTTGTAATGTTTTCAGTAAACTGAAACATGTCCTTGAAAAGCTGCTCTTGAAGAAAGCAAAACAAGCTTTGAGAAGTTTCTGCTAAGTGAAAAAACAAGGGAAAATACCAGTTTTGTAACTTGTTGGACCTGTGCACTTAACTTTCTAAAAATGGAGACAAGGTCTGTTCTACATTGAGATCTATGTTGGAGACAGCTTATCTAAAGTACAGATTTGGCTTCTTTCCTTTAGCTCTGCCCTTTCCCTTGTATCCTTTGCCTTATTCGCTCCTTCTTCCAAGAACGCCGTCATTCTGAAACCATTCCCGGCAATGCTGCCGAGCAACACAGCACAGATACCACACAAATGAAGGGCGGGGAAATAACAAGAGCGCTTACTGTTGCATCATGTGAACAAAAATTATTGTTTCCAGCTTGCCTGTATGTAATGTGAATTTCCACCCTCAGCATGTCCTGTTTAAGGAGGGGGGGGAAAAAGCATAGCGCTGTGGTCTGAATCCTCTTCCCTCCTTCAGGCTTCTGCTGAAGAGCAAGAAACCGAAATCAGGAGGACGTCAAGCTCGCTCATCACCTGGCAGCATAAGGGAGGCTGGGAGCATTCAGAGCTCAGAACTGCTTCTCCTATTTGCTCCAGGGATGGAAGAGATGTTTCCTCCCATGGCATTACCCTCCCAGCTCTCCAAAGAGTGTCCAGAAACCTGGTGGGGCCAGAGGGGATGTGGAGGGCAACCAGTCATTACAGCAAGTTGAACTTTTTCATGCATCCCAAACAAGCATTAAAAAAGCACAGCTGCTTTGTCCATTTTAATTCATTTTCAAAGTCCATGCTTAGCACTCATGAGAGGTTTATATTACCAGTTTAATAGCTTAAACTACCATCAGCTCAAACTACCAGTTTGATCCTAGTTTAATGATAGTCCCTAATCCAGATTTTGTGCCTCCTCTTCTATCAGACATTCTGGTCATCTGCATTGTTTAAGCTACCACCCTCTCAGACAGTGATTTAGCACCAGTTTTAGGGAATGCCCCAAAGGAGAAAGCCTTGAAGCGGTTTGCATATTCTGTTCTGTTGTTCTCTTAAACTGGTTATATTGCGCAGTCTCACAGGCCTGGACCTTCCTCATCTCAGTGTGGTTGCTTTGAGCTGGAGAAACATCAAGGCTGCTGTGAGCAATGGTGAAAGAGGTGGCTCTGAATTCATTACTGAGTCTTGCAAAAAGAGTTAAATCAGCAAAAGTTGATTCCATAATAGCAGTAAAAGATAGTAATTATTGTTGAATGAAAGAAAGCAACTAGTTGACTGGAGGTTACGAGGTTACATCCTGTTGCAAACTTTCTTTGCAAAAGGAAAGACAAAACCCCTCCAAATTTACATCAATGACGATCTCCTTTAAGCTGCTTTGGATTCTGTAAATAAGGTCAGGCCCCCTCAAACAATATTTGCTCCCACTCGGTCCCCCTGATTATTTAAGAGCTTTTTGATACTTCATGTAGACAAATAATAACACCCTGGCCCCCAAATCCAGAGAGCTCAGTGGCTTTGAAGTGAACAAGAAATGGAAAGAGTAACAAAGCTCAGTGACACATTTCTCACTCTCCAGCTACCCTCGCTTGTAAAACAGTGGTTAACCTCTGAGTCAAAGCTGCGGCTGCTGTTCGTACCGCTCCACCCCGCCGCCGCAGCAGCCTGAAGACATTTGAATGACCGATTTGAATTAGGATCCCAGTTCAAACATTTGCCACGAACTTGTTCTTAAAACTCTTGATTGCTTTTTTGCAGGGGATCATGAGGAAACTTTTCTCTATTTGCAAGCACAGCCTTGCTATACCTTGTAATGATATTTCACTTCACTTTTCTTAATCTTTCTTCTTGATGTGGCCCCTGAAATCTGGCCCATCCTCCTTTCTTCCACTCCTTTCTGCCTGCTGATACAAACTCTCTTCTCGCCATTCACTCAGCACCATAATACCATCTTTTTCAAAAGGCTGTCTCTGACTGTCCATGCAGGTCCTGCTCAAATTTTCCTCTTCTTTTTACAAATCTGGCTGATCTGATAGGTTTCAAAGGTCTAAGACAAAGGTTGAGAAGTAATACTTTCTATAGCATTAAAATTATCAAAACATAAACAGATCTATCTCAGAACAGGGAGCTTGGAACAAACTGCATTGTCTCCCTCGGAAGACCATGGAGTCCTCATTTATTGTTATTGCCACCTTTGTCCTCTCACATAAAAATTTCTTGGTAACATCCTTTGATTTTACATGTATTCCATGCTCTTTTGGGCAAAGGTGTACATCAGAGCTGTTTGCCCATTGCTTTGCATGATGGGACAAGACATGACTGGGATGCGATATTATAAAAATGATGATCATAAATAATGATACATATAATGGTAAAGCTCTGTGAAAGAGGCAAGCTGTATAATTAAGGGGCCTCCAGCACTTGAATCTCTGTTACTATCTACAGTGTTGACTTAAGCTCTACACTTTGCGGCAGAAAGGTATGGGTGTTTCAGAGGAAGCTGCTTCCTCCGGTAGGATGCTGGGATGCGGGAAGGCTGGCAACAGCCTTCTTACACTATCACTCTCTATTGTGCCTGACATCTCATGAAAAAAAAGCTTCAGCTGCAGTGGAGACAAGTCAAATTATTTGAAGAATTTTCACCTCTTGTCACTATGAATTACTTGAACTCAGGAGGCATACGGGATGTATGTTCTCTTTTGTTTCTAAAACTTGTACAATATAGGAACCTGGTACTTTACTTGGGGTGTGAACTGACTTGATATACCATGAAGAGAAGAAGAAATTAGTTTAGTATAAGGTATGTTCTTAAGTTTAGCCTTAACCCTGTAAGTTCACCAACATCAAATATTAAGCTGGTTAGTTGTTTTACTACCTTGAATGCCAGGGCATAGAAATAAGCCCACAGATTTTGTATTTAGTCTGATTTACTGCAAGAAGCCACTGTATGGCTCATTGAAAGAAAAGTTTGGCATTAAGAACACAGAATTCTTCTGGCTCAGGATGCTTCTTAGGGGCTGTGCTTTTTTAAAATATAAAACAGCAAAATCAAAACCAGAACTTCTCAGGAAACCACAACTTAAGACAGCCCCAAATGGTTTCCACTTTCCTTACCTCTTTGCTCAACTGAATCATCTTCAGCATTTGCTTTTTTTAGCCATTTATCTATCACATTAATTTTCCTCCTAAAAGCATTATCAGAAGACATCCATTACACATAATTTAATCCCATCAGACAATGATTTGTTTAAACCAGGCACACGAGCTGCTGAAAATTGTAGAACTCTTCATCTGTGTGGATCATGCTAGTTTGGGACATGTTTTGGGGTCAAGGTAGCATGGATACTCCTTTTCATTGTTCCCAGCTCTCAGATGCCACCAGAGCCATCCAGGAGATTTTGAAAAGTCACTTACCATGGGAGAGGATTGAGAAACGTAATGGGACTGTTTGCTGTTGTTGGTATCCAGAATAGCACACCACCAGTTTAGGCTGAACTATCTCTGACTGGTTATTAAACACTCTTGAAAAAGAGTCTAATCATTGCTGGCTGGTTGCAAATGATGCTTAGGAAGTGTATTAGCAAAAAGGGTATATTTACAAAGCTCTGAAAGAAAGGTATTCAGAAAAGCCATGAGCACAGCACACTCTCTCAATTCATTTGTCTGTCATTCTGTCATTCTGGACAGCCCCTAGATAGCCCTCTGAGTTTACCTAGGAGCATCTGAAGGTACTGTGCATGGTTGGTCTTGTGTGCTCCGGATGATGCCCTCCATCTGTGCAAGACACCATGCTTGACATGGTTGTGGTCTCCACAGACTTGGAAGCTAGTCTGGAGGATGGGCCTGGCAGGAGCCATAAGATGTAGTATTAGATGTACTCAAAGAAATCTTCTAATCTTGCTGGAGAGGCTTTACAACTGGTTTCACCTCCCTAGTGCAGACTAAGTGCCACCTTGTCGCAGGTGAATTATTAAGAGAAGTCATCATTGTGGGGTTAACTAAAAGGGGTTTATTAATGATTAAACCATGATGAAATGATAATTAATAGATGATAGAATGAAAATTAAATGGTAATCAAAAGGTGATTAAGCAATAATTGAATGGTAATTAAACAATGATTTAACAATGGTTTGATGATGATTTGACAATGATTTAAATGATGATTTAAATGATAATTTAGACGGCAGTCAAACACTATTACTTACTACACCTCTAATAATTAAGCTATAGCTGGATATATAAATGTCGCTAGCATACAATATACTTCTAGGCCTAATGTAAAATGTTGCTTACATCATTCTAGATATCAGGTGCTGGGTCAGGGGTCTCTCAGCCTCAAGGAGTAACCTTGAGAGGCGTCCCCGCTCAAGGGGAGGTCACCGCCGTGCAGCCTGCTGCTGTACAGGAGAGCTCAATGGGCTCGGGGGGGGGCTACAGATATTTATAGCGTAAAGTGATTGACTCGTAGTCAACCCCCCCGTTTGGTGTATGTGCAGGAGTGCAGCTGTGGCGGTTTTTAGTTTTGCCTAGTCCCATCTCAGGCTGGTACTGTTAGCTCCTGGTAAGACATGGCATAGACTCCTTAGTCCCTGAGACGTTAAGGCCTCGCACAGTTCTCAAGGTTTGCACAGCAGGGCTGATTTCAGTCAGGCCTCCTCGTCAGTGACGCCTGAACCACAGTATGGCTCACCCAGTCAGAGCGGGGGCATCCCTCATGCTCTACCTCTTACACCTTTTGCCTTTGTGTGCTCCCCTCTCCTCCACTTCACCACATAGCAGAATGGAAGTTCTGACAGTCGACGTATCTGACTGCAGCTGCCACAAAGGCGACCCAGTAAACATACCTACAAAGAAGGATATCTCCTTAGTCAGAGTCCCAAGACATCCCTGAAAAGCTCAGCCCCTGGTAAGCTCAGCCCAAACCTCCTTGATGGGGAGTAGTCAGCAGGACAAAGAAAGCTTTATGGGTGCAGGACAAAGAAGCTGCCATAACGAACTGACCTTCCAGGGAAACAGGAGTCAGCAACAACTGTTCCAGGAACTGATGTCCTACACCCACTTATATATCTACCAAAAAGGTATTTACGCCAAAAAGGTATAAAAGTAACTTGCTACCTACCCAAAATGAGATTCTCTGCAAGAGTTACTCTGCAAGAACTTCTCTGCAAGAGATCTGCCTGACAGACCGGACCCTTGCTGGGGACGCCTCGCTGACTCCGGACTCCGTGATGTGGATCATCTTTGAAGTGAGACTTCTTCCGTCGTCGATTAGCCCCACTCTTGGGAGCGTGCGCATAGGTGAAGGTTCAAAAGTATATACTTGCTTCACTAGTTGGAATTCTGCAATAACTTTTAATATACGTATATTTGCTTTACTTGTGTAATATATACATACTTGCTTTCATAGTGGTAATTTTGTAGTGGCTTGTAGCATATATTTATATTTATTTGTTTTTACTAATAGTAGTTTTGCAGTAATTTGTAACAAAGAAATTTTCAGAAACCCCGACCTCTGTGTCCCTGTGTACTGCAGAATCCTGAGAACCCCACGGTCACCATCTTTACACACGTGTGGATCAGGTAACCCCCACAGGTCGTGACCGTGACCGCTAGAGTACCCATCTCTGTGGGTACTCAATGCAATCTAGAGAAAAGGCAGAGGACAAAAAGAGCGCAAGGAAATCCAGAGAAGGGAAGCATTTGAATTCAGGGACTTTCAAAATGAATTTCATTTATTTTGGAACATAGGAGCTTACTGTGCCATCTGCAGCTGTATTTACTGTGGGTGGAGAGCTGGTTTTGATTACCGAAATCCAGGCAAAATATTACCTGTAGCCCAATAACTCATCGAACACAGCACCAGTATTTAACTTAACTTTCGTATCAGGTCAGTTGCTTACACATTTAAGCAAGGACCATGGGAACAGAGGTGACTAGCTGGGCAAAAGGATACACACAATATTTTTTGTTCCACTCCCATAACAAGATAGTCCTTGAGTGACTGCCAATAGGAAAAATGAAGAAATTTTAATGAAATTCAGCAGAAAAGCTCTCTGTGGCTGTTGAAAATAACAGGGGTTATTTTCCTGTTCTTTTTTTTTTTTCTTTTTCTTGTTTTTCCCCCCCCATCTCTAAACTGCCAATTTATAACTGTGGTCCAGTTGTGTTTTATAGCAATAAAAACACAGAGAATGAATGTCTCCAAGGGAGAAAGCATAATGCTAGTGGGAGCTGGGATTGCTTAACATCACTGTCAGCATTTGCCAACTCATTTTTAAATGTTCCACTGACAGAAAACCAGCTCATGAACTACTTCTGTATTCCACGTTACTGTTTGCTTTCTTTTGGCTGAGGAGAACGCCAGCTCTTTAGGCAATGTAAAGTTTCTGCAGAGAACAAAAAAATCTGCTGCAGGTACTTTCAGAAACAATAAGAAATTATTAGTTCAAAACGTAATGCAACCCATGAGGGAAATTGTCTTCCTTCTCTTCTGTAACATGATCCAATAACAGGAATTATCATAAAATAAATAATTAACTAAAAATGCATAAAATATATTAGAGACACTGCAGGCTGTTCAGGCAGGTCTGAAGACTGGATTAATCTTCTCCAGTGTAGACATTCACAGTACAGACAGATTTCTATGGTTGAGATAATTTTCAAGCGGACAGAGGGGAGCCGGTCAGAGGACTGCTCCCTGTGACTCTCGCTGACCACAGATGGATCATCTGCTGAGATGAACTCTGTCCTAAGTACTCAAGTCAGGCTTTGCGAAAGCCTGAGAGACCTAGGAGCTGAAAGTCCTGAATAGCTTGCCCTGAAAGGAGGTTTATAAGGAGGAATGACATGTACGGCTGGGGAATGGGAAGAAAGAAAATCTAAGGAGAGGAGTGTGGCAGGGGGACACTCTGACACCTTGGCAGTAAGAAAGCTGGAGACTTTTATTTTCTGCTGAGAGCTGTAAGACAAGGATAGGATTTAGGAGAAGCTGTTGTGCTGCAATGAGTTTGTCTTCTTGGGGTAAAAGATGAGAGAGAATTGCAAGGTTACTCTTAGAAAGTTTCAGCTGAAGTTTACGTTTGAAGGACATGTGGAAGGAAAAGGAAAGAAGCAAAACCATCTGGGTAGTGTTATGTGTTATGAATGCTGCTGATGACTAAAAGCCTACTGAGAAAATAGGTGTGTCTTGATCAGTGTGCTACAATGAATGACGGGGATGCCACAGGGAGGGCTGTGTCATAGATAAGCTTTTGTTTATATGCAGGAACAGCAATGGAAATCTGCCTTGTAGGCTTTAAATCTGTCCATTCTTAAGGTGGATCAATCTTAATTAGAGCTAATATGCTGGCACTGAGCAAAAGCTATGGCATGACACAGCCACAGCAGTCTTCTATTGAAAGTGGTTTTATTCATTTCCCTCCACATGTACTGCTAATTTAGATGACTGAAATCCACTTTCTACTTCTTAGTTCTAATCTGACTCTTTCTGTTGTCCTTCCTCTTTGCCTTTGGCTCCTCTTTTTGCAACCTAGGTTTATGGTAGTGTCATTGTTACCATACAGTTACCAAGCAGTGCTGCTACTTTAAATTTCTCTGTAAAGCCCCAAACCATGATTGGGTTAAATTCCAATCAAACTAATGATCAAAAGAAATCACTAGTTGCTAGGAGTAGATGTTTGAAACAAATAGTTATTATAAATTCAGGTAGAGTGTTCTGTTCATGTTTCTATAGTACAGTACAGTACAAATAAATTTAGGAACATGAGGGATTGTTGGTTTGTTAAATATTAGAAGATAATTTAGCATACTATTGTAAGAAGCAACTGATGCTTAGAAGAAACCAGTTGAAACAAATCACCTAGGTCGGATAGAAGCCAAGAGGCCACTGAGTCTGCGCAAAGTAAAAGGGTCAGCCAACAGTGACGAAGAGGAGTCACTGGCCTTCATCTCCAAGACCCCTGACGACCACCACCAAGCAACAGTGCGCAGGCGCAAATGGGAGGAGAGCTCATTTTAATACGAAGCGAAGACTAGTCATGCATATGCATTAGTAAATGATGTAATGCTATGTATATTTATGATTCTGTTGTATAAATTTATGGTGAAAGGTGCAACAAATTGGACACGCTGTGGTGGAGCGATCCCCCGTGTCCCCAGCGCTGCTAATAAAGAATGCCTGCCTTTTAACACTACATTGGTGTTACGAGGTTCCTTCCCGATTTCGGTGACAGTTTTGGCGACCCAGATGGGACCCTGCTTGTGAATCTCGACGGATCCGTGGGATCACAGGACCTCCAGCCGGCACCGAGGGATTCTCGGGGAGAACCTCTGATCCCCGGACCGAAGAATTCAAAGCAAGTCCCCTGGAACAGGTAAAAAGGCATTCTTTTCTAAAAAGGAAAAGGGGTAAAGTCCCCGCGGTCTGCTCGTAAGGCGCGGCGAAAGCTACGCAGAGTTGGGCTGAGAGGTACCTAGTAATAACGCCTGCCCATAAGTCGCGGTGAAAGCTTCGCAGGGTTGGGCTAGAGACCCGGGTAAAGGAAGGGGTAAGAGGCCCCGGAGAGGGAGCTCCACCAGGGGTTGGGGTCCCTCTGACTAGTGACTGGTGATAGTGCACAATCACACTCAACTAGTCTTTGGAGGATGGGTACTTTTCCGAGCAAGAAAGCAGTCCCACAAAGAACACCCTTGGGATGTATTTTGAAGCATTGGAAAGATTTGGGGGGTGATCCTTTGACTCGGAAACAGCTAATTGAATATTGTAATAATTGGTGGCCCATGTATAAATTGGAAGATGGAGAAAAATGGCCAGAGAATGGAACATTGCAATATAATACCATCCTACAACTGATGTTATTTTGTAAGAGGGAAGGTAAATGGGATGAAATGGCATATGTTGATTTGTTTTTCGCATTGCGACCAGATTGGAGTGACTTACAAGTGATATTGGATGCTTTGCTTGACTGATAAAGGGATGGTATTAAATGCTGCTAGGAAGCAGGTAGAAGGGGCACATGCTAACGGGGGTTTACAGGGAACAGTGGAACAGAATTTTCCATCCGTGAATCCTGAATGGGACCCTAATCAACCAGGGCCCAGAGAGATGTTAAATAGATATCAGAGGTGGATTTTATACGGTGTGAGACATGCAATGCCCAAGGCAATGAATTGGTCAAAACTATATGATGTAAGACAAGAACCAAATGAGTCTCCCTCAGCCTTCATGGAAAGACTGAAGGTGACTGCTAGAAAATATACTAATTTAGATTTAGATAAACCAGATGAAGAAGCGCAATTGGCCTCTATATTTATGGGCCAGTCGGCCCCAGACATTAGGAAGAAACTCCAGAAATTGGAAGGTTCTGAATCTAGGAATTTGGGTAAAATGCTTGAAATTGCATGGACTGTGTATAATAATAGAGAAAAAGAGAAAGAATGCACGAAGGGATGGAAAATTGCTGGCTGTTCTAGCTGGAAATAATAGGAGGGGTAGAGGTAGAGGAAGAGGACGTGGAATGAATGTTGGAGATAGAGAAAGGGTAAACCTCCGATTGGCGGAAGATCAATGTGCCGCGTGCAAGGAGCATGGACACTGGAAGAGAGAATGCCCCAAAATTAGAGAATTAGATCCAACTCTTCAAGCAGTTAAATTGATGACCTTGGACGAAGATTTATGAAGGGGACCGGAGGAATCAACCCTAGCTGAACCTCTGGTAATGTTAAGGCTAGGGGATGAAGAAATAGAATTTTTAGTAGATACAGGAGCTACCTATTCAGTACTAAATATGTGTAAGGGGGGACTTAGTAGTAAATCAGTTAATGTTGTTGGTGCGACAGGGCAAAGAGAGAACCGACCCTTTTTAGAACCATTAAAGTTTAAATTGGGAAAGCGGTGGGTAACTCATCAGTTTTTATATATGCCAGAATGCCCATTGCCCTTATTAGGGCGAGATTTGTTGAGTAAGTTAAATGCACAGATAACTTTTAGAGATGGGGAAATTAAATTGTTAGTACCGGAGTCAAAAATTATAGAGGCAAAGGCGTTTATGTTGCAGGATTTCCCCAAGGAAGAACAAATTCCAGAAGAAGTGGAAAATGCAGTAATTCCATTGGTTTGGGTGAGTGGAAAACCAGGACGATCTAAGTTGGCAGAACCGGTAAAAGTAAACCTGAAACCTGGAGCCAAGCCGGTAAGACAAAAACAATACCCCATTAAGTGGGAGGCTCGGAAAGGATTAGAAGAATTGATTACAAAATTTTTAGAATATGGGCTCTTGATAGAATGTGAATCAGAATATAACACTCCCATATTGCCAGTAAAGAAATCTGGAGGAAAAGAATATCGATTAGTCCAAGATTTGAGAGCTATAAATCAAATAGTGCAAGATATGCATCCAGTTGTAGCTAACCCATATACTTTATTGACCTCTCTAAAAAAGGAACATAAATGGTTTACGGTACTGGATTTAAAGGATGCCTTCTTTTGCATACCCCTGGATGCAAAAAGCCAAAGCATATTTGCTTTTGAATGGGAAAGCCCTACCACAGGACGGAAGACACAATTGACATGGACTGTACTTCCACAAGGGTTTAAAAATAGCCCTACAATATTTGGAAACCAATTGGCAAAAGAATTGGAAATATGGAAGAGACAGAATCAAGGGAAAGGCACATTGTTACAGTATGTGGATGACATCTTGATAGCGGCAGAAAACAAAAAGGAGTGCCTCGAGAGTACTATTAGTTTATTGAACTTCCTGGGCCAAGGTGGATATAGAGTCTCTAAGACTAAGGCCCAAATAGGAAAAGAAACTGTGATTTACCTGGGTTTTGAAATATCCCAGGGACAAAGACAATTGGGGAATGAAAGAAAGGAAGCAATTTGTCAGACCCCTGAACCCAATAGCCCAAAGGAATTGAGAGCCTTTTTGGGAATGGTTGGATGGTGCCGACTTTGGATTGTGGACTATGGACTATATGTAAAGCCACTATACGAGGCTTTGAAAGAATCCAAAGATCGGTATTTGACCTGGACACCTGAATGCCGAAAGTCATTTAAAGAACTAAAGAAAGCATTGATGATGGCTCCTGCTTTAGGACTACCTGATGTGACTAAGCCGTTCGAGCTGTTTGTGCACGAGAGACAACATCTGGCTCTGGGAGTGCTGACACAAAGACTGGGATCCTGGAAAAGACCGGTTGGGTATTTCTCCAAACAACTTGATAATGTGAGTAAAGGATGGCCGGGATGTTTGCGCGCTGTAGCAGCAACAGTGTTGTTGATCCAAGAGGCTCGAAAGTTGACTATGGGACAGAAGACATGATTGTTTGCTAACCATTGAACAAGTCTATTCCAGTAGATTGGATTTGAGAGATGAACCTCTGGAACATCCTGACTTGGAACTGTTTACTGATGGAAGCAGCTTTGTCCAGGAAGGAAAGCGAATGGCCGGGTATGCTGTTGTCACCACCACCGAGGTACTGGAATCAAGGATGCTGCCTACAAATACCTCAGCACAGAAAGCAGAACTGGTTGCATTAAGGCGAGCTCTGCAAATTGCCGAGGGAAAAAGGGTAAACATTTGGACTGATTCTAAATATGCGTTTGGTGTGATCCATGCTCATGGAGCTATTTGGAAAGAGAGAGGATTGTTATCAGCTCAAGGAACATCTATAAGATACAAGGAAGAAATTCTCCAACTTCTAGAAGACGTACAGAAACCGAAAGAAGTAGCAGTAATGCATTGCAAAGCCCACCAATTTGGTCAAACAGTAGTAAACATAGGTAATCGATTGGCAGATAAAGCTGCGAAAGAGGCAGCAAAACAAGGCATCCTTGCACTAGTACCAGTAAAACACATAAAACTCCCTGATTCAAAACCAAAATATAGTAAATTGGATAACCAATTGGCAGAGCAATTAAAGGCATCCCAAAATGCCGAAGGATGGTGGGTAACACCGGAAAAACAAGTAATAGTGACCCCGCAGGTTATGATAGAACTTGCAAGAGAAAAGCATGAGCAGACACATTGGGGAATAGATGCAATGATATCTAGTTTGAAAACATTTGCAGTTTGCGTGGGAATGACAGGAATAGTTAAATCAATAGTAGCTAAGTGTCTAATTTGTCATAAGAATAATCCTTTGAACCAAAAGAAGCCACCGTTAGGAGTAATAAAGCAAGGAAATTCTCCTGGAGATTATTGGCAAATTGATTTTTCTGAGTTACCCAGGCAAAATGGGTGTAGATATTTGTTAGTGTTGATTGACACATTTTCTGGATGGCCGGAGGCCTTTCCTTGCCGCACCAACAAAGCCAAAGAGGTAGTCAAAATATTATTGAAAGAAATAATACCTAGATTTGGAGTACCGATAGGAATGTCTTCTGATAGGGGACCGCATTTCGTGGCAGAAATGGTCCAGCAAATTAGCAAAATTTTAGGCATCAAGTGGGACCTACATACCCCCTGGAGACCACAGTCAAGTGGAAAAATAGAGAGAATGAATCAAACATTGAAAAGACAGATAAGTAAAATTTGCCAGGAAACATCTTTGAGGTGGCCACAGGCTTTACCGTTGGCTCTTTTAAGAATTAGAATTCAACCAAGATCAAAAGACGGTGTAAGTCCATATGAAATTTTGTATGGTAAGGCATACCAAATTCCTTTAATCCCAGGGGATATTAAGGTAACTGGGGAAACTGATTTGAAAAGATATTTGATTTCTTTAGGGAAAGTCCTTGGAGCACTCCGAAGATATGTGGTATTGACTAGATCACTTGCCTTGGATACGCCTGTACATCAGTATCAGCCAGGTGATCTTGTATATGTAAGAACCTGGAACTCTGAACCACTGCAGGAGAAGTGGAAGGGACCCTTCCAGGTACTGTTAACAACTTACACTGCAATCAAAGTAGAAGGAGTGGAGCCGTGGATACATTACACTCGAGTAAAGAAGGCCCCGTCGTGGAAAATTATTAATAGGGATCCAGAAACTGCAAAATTGACTCTAAAATGTGTCTGATTGTAAGAAAATGTATGTTAATCTGGCAATTAATATTGGTGGGAACTTTATTTGGAGAAGAAGGAAATCAAATGAACAAAACAGAAATTGAAGATTCATCAGAGCAATTGATACACATTCCCAAAAGGACTCCGGAAGAAAATCTAATGATAGGATTGATAAAGGAGTTTGCTAAATTGCAAAATGTCACCCAAATAACGGCATGCCTCCCAATTCCGAGAGCAGTAGGTGGGTCGATTCCGTGGGGAATTTTAACGACAAATTTGAATCCTGGGTAAAATCTTTAATTAGTACTGTATTGTGTTTGTTAATTATTTCCCTAGTGATATTGCTTATCTATTATTGCTTGAAAAGAGAGTTCACAAGGAAGGCCGCCGTTGATCGAAAGATCACTCTCGCACTAGTAGGAAATAGTGGTGACAATTACAATCTAGCAAACACGAATCCTGCCTTTGTAAATAGTTAATATTGTGGAAGTATTGAAATTAAATAAAATTTCAAGACTTCCAAAGGGGGGAAATGTTACCATACAGTTACCAAGCAGTGCTGCTACTTTAAATTTCTCTGTAAAGCCCCAAACCATGATTGGGTTAAATTCCAATCAAACTAATGATCAAAAGAAATCACTAGTTGCTAGGAGTAGATGTTTGAAACAAATAGTTATTATAAATTCAGGTAGAGTGTTCTGTTCATGTTTCTATAGTACAGTACAGTACAAATAAATTTAGGAACATGAGGGATTGTTGGTTTGTTAAATATTAGAAGATAATTTAGCATACTATTGTAAGAAGCAACTGATGCTTAGAAGAAACCAGTTGAAACAAATCACCTAGGTCGGATAGAAGCCAAGAGGCCACTGAGTCTGCGCAAAGTAAAAGGGTCAGCCAACAGTGACGAAGAGGAGTCACTGGCCTTCATCTCCAAGACCCCTGACGACCACCACCAAGCAACAGTGCGCAGGCGCAAATGGGAGGAGAGCTCATTTTAATACGAAGCGAAGACTAGTCATGCATATGCATTAGTAAATGATGTAATGCTATGTATATTTATGATTCTGTTGTATAAATTTATGGTGAAAGGTGCAACAAATTGGACACGCTGTGGTGGAGCGATCCCCCGTGTCCCCAGCGCTGCTAATAAAGAATGCCTGCCTTTTAACACTACATTGGTGTTATGAGGTTCCTTCCCGATTTCGGTGACATCATGATTTAACCCCAGCCAGCAAAAAAAAACTCCACGCAGCCGCTCGATCACCCCCCCCACGGTGGGATGGGGGAGAGAATCGGGAGGGTACAAGTAGGAAAGCTCCCGCGTTGAGATAAAAACAGTTTAATAATTGAAATAAAACTAAGTAGAACAGTAATAATAACAATGAGAATAACAACAATAACAGAATACACAAAACACGCAATGCACAACACAACCGCTCACCGACCGCCGACCGCGTGTCACGAACGGGGGCGAGCCGCCCCCCCCGCCCCCCCCCCTTGGTTTTTATACTGAGCATGATGTCACATGGTATAGAATACCCCATTGGCCAGCTGGGTCCACCACCCCGGCTGTGCTCCCCCCTCCCGGTGCAAGCATCACCCAGCCACAGCCAAAGCATCAATGGGCCATCAACGCTCCTTTCACACCGAACCCAAAACACAGCACACCCCCCAAGCTACTGGGAAGAAAGTTAACCCTGTCCCAGCTGGAACCAGGACAGGTAGGGTGGGTACACAGAAAAATCACTGTGTCAAGAACTGTATTTTGGACTTTACCACATGTACTAAAGAATAGTGGATAGGTGTTATTAATAGAGAAATAAAAATCTAGTAATAAGCATAACTTATGAGCCATTTTTCCCAAGCAGCCTGAGAGTATAAAATTCTTGACTGAGGGAGCATGTTGTAGTTCCAGACTACTTGGGCTTTTCCTAAGACTTCCTTGCAATTAGGCTAGCATCGCATCCCCATTCAGTTTGTGCACAAAGCTTCTGATGACTAATCAATTAAGAACTACTAACAATGGTAGTACTGCTTATTTGTTATGACACTTTAGCAAAAACAAGGCGAGAAAATAGGAAAACCAGAGCTTCTGCAAGAACTCAGTGACAACGCCAGCACAGGACCCCTAAACACGCATAAAGCAGACAAAAAATCAACTGCTTGGCAAAACATTAATCAAAGTAGTCTGCCTCGCCTCTGGAAGCATTTGAGGCAGCACTTAGCACAGTGATTCATGTTCAGCCAGTTAGAGCTCAGCCCTATGAAAGACAGTAAATTACTCTCCAAAGGCTTCATGGATTCATGCTCCAGTCATGGGAAATCAATTGCTGTAGATAATTAATTATCTTATTTTATCATGAGCATTATCTTCCACACATCTGCTACTTTGATTTTCTTACTTTTTTGCTGCAAGGAATGTCATAGCTCAGGCAAAAGTAGCTCTGTAGTTTGTTTCCTATCCTATATCTCGTGCTGTTCTGAGCTTTTACAGGTGGTAGGAGAAAGCAGCAGTAAAGTCATTTCTACGTGCTTCTAAAGAAACTAATCCTTCCTTCTAATCTAGGGTGAAATCACCAACATACCCTAGTGTCTCTTGAGACAGAAGTTTATTTTTCAAAGCTCAATCCGCTGCAAGTTACTGCTCCTAAAGATTCTTTCTTTTTCAATCACCATATTCCAGGTGATATTCTGCTGTAACTGTGTGCATTCTTTTTTTGCCCTCCTAGAATTTAAAGAAGAATATTCTTGTATGGGTTTCCTCAGGCCACTTTGTTACTCCAGCTTACCTGTTGCTTTTGTTCATGTAATTTTAGTGGTATTCTAGCAAGGCACTGGATAATCTGATTATAGACATGCAACCATCGTACATTTTGTCCAGATTTTATTGTGTGCTGTCCCTTTCTGGCTGGGTGAGAAGGCTAAATCTAGAATTCCTTTGCTCAGGTTCCTTTTCAGCACATTGCCCTTTATTGTACAACATTTAAGAATAATTTCTGAGCGCACATTGTACATAGCAAATTGCAAAAGCAGACGTTAGAGAGCTGCTTCATGATAACAGCAGACAGATCGTAGTCATTGCAGACAAGGACGTTTTAAACTCACGCTAGATATATATGAGGGATAAACTGCTGCATCCATCTTACAGACCTTACTGCAAATTAATTACAGCCATTTCAGTTGCACTTCTGCTGACTCCAAGAGCTCTAACCCACAAAACAGGATAAGATCTTGAGGTGGCTGTGTGTCAGGCAGAGATAACAAGTTGTGAAACTTGATTTTCATTTCAATGACTCAACTACTGGCTAGTGAAGCCATCACTTGCTTTGGCTCTGATGAGTGGTGTTAGTGCCAACATACTGTCTCCACTTCAAGGACGTCCTAAGGAGACCAATAATAACCTTGAAGCCATTCCGGGATCTGCCTTGAGAACTGCTTCAGTTCAAACCAGAACTATTCAGGTAATGTAGGTAATACAAGCACGGCTGATTTACTTAAGTAGTAACGTGGTAAAGCCAAAAAAGCAGGGTTTTGGACCTGCTTAGTCACATTGGAAGTGAACAAGGCTATAGAGCTTCTGAGTGCTGAAGGCAAAAAGGAAAAGTCCTCAACAACTGTCAGCATTGCTCTCAGGAGGCATGGAAAAGAGTCACAGAAAAGACAGAAGAGAAGTGTCCTGTAAAGAAATCCACAGTGATTCTGGGTGGAACAGGAGGAGAAAGGTGCTCCTAGCATGCCTTCCTGGTTAAGTGTTGCAGTGGCAGGGACATAACTGCAGAGACCTCCTCCACTTAAGCTGCAGTTGCATATGGAAACGTGTAGAACTGATGAAAGATCATCTACTTTTTTTAAAAAGAAAAATTAAACATTTATTTTTATTTTACAGGCGATTCCAATCGTAAAAGATGCCTTTTGAGATAACTGGTATGTTCAGGTTTTTCACTTACTTAAAATGTCAATTTGAGATCAGTTGCTCTATCCAGTATAAATTTGCTTTAAGTGCATATGGATATACCTTATCAAATATGAACTCTCTCTTTTGTGTGGAAATGTCGGACAGTGTGACTGAACAAGCCTCAATAGTGAAAACATGTTTCAGGTTACTGCCATGTGTACAAAATAGGTCTGACACACCTTTGAAGGAGTAACACTAAAAGCACTATTATGAGTGCAATGTGATGTCTGTGTCCTTATGTTTCTGTTGCTATCCCGTCCTCTCCGAGAAGAGAGAGCTTTATATAAGAGGGCATTAAGGGAGGGAATCCAGTAGGATATATAGCTACTCAGTTTTGATTTGGACTTTGGACTTGGCTGACCAGAAAATCAGCCACCCCCAGATTTAAGATTTTCTGGAATGAGGATCTTGGTGGGCACAAGCTCTGTTGTTGTGCTAGAACAGGTGTGTTCAGACTGTAGGAGACTCAGAACTGGTTTGTCTTTTCAAAGATCTATAACTTTTGGTGCTCCAGCAAGCTGTAGCAAGATTTAACTCAGTATAAATAGGCTCTTTGGCATAAATTTGCTTGCTTTCCACATTAATCTATATTAAACTACAAGTCCAAAAAGCCCTGTGCAGAACTTCAGTGGAATTACCAGACTGCCTTTGAATTAACTAGTGTGACATAGTCATCACTTCCAACATCAGTGATCGATGTGCCAGGAGCTGTACCTTTCAGGGCCAACTGGAACAACTTACTGTGTTGCTCTGAAGTTCACCCTGGCCAGTTACTCCAGGATACTGAAGGGCACAAACCTCTGTCTCGCTTCTTGGTGCTGACTGATTTCTGAACAATGCGGTCTTGCTAGAGGCAATCTGGCATTGTCCCAGAGGTCTGAGCCCTGAAACATGCCTGAGAGGCCTGCAGTCAGAAGCAATGATAGGCTTTTCCCAATTACGTGTGAAGTCAGCGCCTCGGTACACTCACACAGTTGGCTGTGTAATTGAGGTAACAGGTTGGGTTGTAAAACTCACTTGGGAAAACAGCTCTACAGTGGAACAAGAACAGAAATTCGCATAATTACTCCTCTTTAACTGGAGTCTTACTAGATGTATCATGACCAATTCATCCACAACACTCTTAGGAAACTCTAGGAAATATCCTTTGCTCTGAGAAAAATGCATGCTTTGCTACTGAATAACTATTTGGCAGTGCTGACACTTGCGTGCGTTCTTTTGGAAGTGTACTTCTGGTTCAAAGTGATTAGTTTCTCTAAAATGAGTGCCAGAGAGTACTTTGTGGTTTTACTTTAGAAGTGTGGTCATGACAGATATGGGATATTAGAACTATGGAAATAGTGATGTGTGCCAGATTCTACAAATGACTATTTTATCTTCAACACTTCACAAGCATTATATACATCCAATATGTAAGTGTTACTCTTCCTTGAAACTGCTGGGTTTCTGGCATGCTCCCTGTTCTCTTGCTACATGGTGGAGAGCTTTCCTGGTCATTGCTAGCTACCAGGAGACACTTCTTTCTCTGAACCCCCGTGTCACCAACTTTCAAACTTTGTGCAGCTTAATTGAAAGCATTGCTGTTATCCTTTGGATATTGTGGAACAAAGTATTGGGCAGATAAACACTTAGAGCACTCGAATATCTGTTTTTAAGATTGCTACAGCCTGTGAAGTTCCCCTAATTTAGCCAGTCACCTTAACACCACCCTTGACTCAAAAACAGTGAAGGCAAAAGCAGATAAAAGCATTTAGCACAGCTAGAATAGACATGAGGGTTTGCAAAGGCTTGTAAGCTCACACAGCAACAGGGATAGAAATGTACTCATCTAGCTCATAAAGGGGCGTCTCCACCTTTATATCATCGGATAAGCCGGTAAACATTTCACAGCTTTCCTCTCTGAGAGCTCTGTGGCTCAATGCAGCTCTCCATCCTGATATTGTCAACATGGAAGAAGCCCAGTATGAGAATCCCTTCTTTCCTCTAATTAGTGTTAATGAAACCAAGAGGGAAACAAACTAGCCCTCCTACCCAAAAGCCCGAGCTTCCCACTTGGGAAACTGTAATGGTTCTGTGAGTCTGGAAGAGAGGATCTCCTCTACCATTTAATAAGTTAAAATATGCCTTCCCACATTTTTCCAAACCCTTAACAAGTTGACAGTCCCTTCACATTGGTTTGGGAATTGTTCAAACCCCAAGGTGAAGCTTCGTCTTACATTACATTTTTATAATTCACATTAAAATGTACATTTACTTCAACTGGAATGTAAATAAAGTTAATGCATGTGGATCTTGAATAAAAGCAGAGATAAGCAATCACCCTGAGTACCCTACAGTCAGACCTCTGACTAAAAGTAAGCTTATGGGAACCAAAATGAAGGAGGTGAAGGCAAAATCAAGGAGAAGAAGACACTAAATTGAAAACTATGGACAAGGAAACAATTCCAGAGAAACTTCTCCCTGTCTGGAAAAGTTTGCATTTCTATGTTTGAACATGTTTAATTTCAGCATTAAACTAAAGAATGAGAACTATATAGAGTTACTACCTAAACCCTGAAGGAAGAAACTATAGTTCTAACCAAAAAAGTGATATCCTGGCACAGTGGAAGGGACAGCTGACCAAACCAGATAAAAAGTAAACACTTACATGATGGAAAGCAAACAAAGCTCTGCTCCAAATAGGCTGAGCAACTTCAGGTGTTAGAATATGGGAATGCTGGCACCAGGCACTCACATGTCTGTTCTGGTAAATACCAGACAGAAGCGAGTCTCCCTGTACTCACTTCATGAGTGGGGTGCCGGATCGCCAAGGACTGGTTTCACTTGTGCTTCACAGGTCCCCAGGCCATGTGCACTTATGCCTGGCGTGTCCTGGACACACTGCGGTGCACAGGCAGGATCTGGTTCTTTGAAGACATGAAACACCTCTGCTCCCACCGAGCTGCCAAACGCCCCTCACCGTGGCAAAGCCGGCACGCTGAGCTGGCCACAGAGCTCTCATGCTTTGCCCGGTCAGCCGGGTCAGGGCTTGCCATGAGGGCAGCCTGAGGGAAAACTGGCATTCACACCGCGCTGAAGTCAACTCAGCCGCCCCAGGATCTCAGCCTGAAGGGGAAATAAACCCAGCTGTGGTGGCTCAAGGAAGTGGGTTGATGCCAGAGAAAAAACAGGGTTAGCTCAAACCTCGGGGAGATGCCCCAAAGGAGGCGGCACAGGAGGCCACCATGAAGGCCGGCTCGCCTGCGCCAGGTGCTCGCACGCCCTTCGGGTCGGTGGGGGCTGGCCGGCTCGCTGAAGCAGCCGGCCGGGCCCCCACCGCCGCCAGACAGGCTCAGGCCCAGCCCGCGCCCCAAGCCGGCCCCCAACGCAGCCCCGCCGGCGGGCAGCCGGCCGGCCCCCGCGCGGCGCCGGCGGCGGGGCGGGCCGGGGGCGGCCGCTGGGAGGGGCGAGGCGCCGGCCGCGGCCGCGGCTCGCCGAGCGAGGCGGGGCCTGCTGCCCGCCCGTCTGCTATGTGGCGCGGGCCGGGGCGGCTGGCGGGGAGCGGACGAGGTGAGGAAGGGCGGCGGTGAGGAAGGGCGGCGGGCGGTGCGGGGTCAGCCGCCACGGTCCCTCCCGGGGCTCGGCTCGGCTTCCAGCGCCGCCGGCGCGACGGGGAGGGCAGCTGGGCTTTTCTTTCCCCGCGTGTCTCTCGCCGCTCCGTGGCCCGTTTGCCTCGTGTTTGGCAGCGTGGGGAGTGGGCGGTGGCGGGAGGGCCCCCTCCGGCCCGGCGTCCCCAGGCCGGTCAGGGTGTCCGCGGGTGGCGGCGAAGGCGGGGATCAGCTCCTCGGCAGGTAGGCTGCGGTGCCGATGGTTTCCAAAAACCCAAACTCCTCGGTTTCTGTGGACTTCAGAGGTGTTTTGAGGCCGTTTGTTTTGATGCGTGGTGTGTTTGCACAATCCTGCCACCCCTGCGTGTGGCTGCTGGTTTTCCAGCTTTCATGGCACCAAATAGCTTCCTTGGAAGTCTCTTTTTATTTTGCATTTGTGTCTGCTTCCTCGTCGTGTATTGTGTTATACAAACCCAGGTGGGGAGTAGGGCATAAAAATGAAGACGGTAGGAGTGCTGAACGCTACCACATTTTTTAAAGTACTTTGAACAGGAAGCAGAATGAAGCTTGGCGTAAATCTTCTTGACCCGGTAAAACACTACAGAAACTATTTATTGCATAACCATGATCAAACAGGGGCTCTTTTTTAACTGTTTGTATGATGACAAGAGCAAGGCTTTGGGTGAAAGAGATGCCTGCAGAAATATCAGTGTCAAACCTAGCGAGGAGCTGCTCTGACAGTCCCGGACCGGTGCTGGGCGCAACCAGATGGTGCTTGGCAGCAGCCTGTGGAGCCACAGCTTGGTGGGACTGAGCTATCCATTAAAAGCTACTGAGCTGAATCGAGGTTCAGGTTTGTTTCCAGCGGCAGCTCTTAAGCTTGGAGAGTTTTCGTCAGGGACTCGAGCAAAATGCTGGATGTCTTATGTTTTTCTTCATAAATTCAGCAACTGCATGCTTGTTTGACTTGGACCATTTCTATGTGCTTGGATTCTCAAAAAAAAAAAAAAAGGTTTGAGTTGCTAAATGAACACACTTGCCTTTCATATAGATTGCGAAACTGGAGTGCTGTAAAAGCTGAGAAATTGGCATAAAACTCTGGCACAAAAATTGTCTTGCAATGCAGAATCCTTAATTCAGGTATTCTAAATTAATCCTTAAATGTGAAATACCCATTACTTTTTTTTTTTGTAAACAGTATTACTGATTTCCTCCGTCCCCCCGGGAGTAATACATTAGTTTTTTAATACTTTGCATCCCTGTGTTTTTGATACATACAGTTTTATCTGCGTGAGTCTTTCTGGTCCTTTTAAATGTCTCTTAACTGTACTTTGAAAATGTTAGTGGAAAAGTAATAACTTACTTAAGTTACTTAGGGACTTAAATAAGAAATATGACACATTAAAGTCCACGTTACTTATATTGACAGGTATCAGGAGTTGAAATGACATAGGAAAGTCTTCAAAGCACTGACTGCAAAATGAGCTCCTTCCACTTGATGCTGAAAGGAGGTACTGTTTTCAATTGATTTGAATACTGATGGATCTCTCCTTTCAAGGTGGTTTGGATGCTCTCATTGCCTCCAGTTTGAGTGAGGTGGAAGTGGGTGGATAGGTAGTTCACTGTACTAGAGTCAACTGGTGGTGGCAAGTTATGTAGAGCTACAGATATCTTTTTTTTTTTTTTCTTTTTTTTTTTTCCGCTTTCTTCTGTGCTTTGGTGAAAGTTGAGGCAATACCTGTAACAAACACTTTGTTCAGATTCAGAGCGGTTAATACTTTGTCTCAAAGTTGAACTGGAATTTAGCTTATAAAGATTTAACTATTGCAGGCTTCTGTGAATATTCTTTGACTTGTGTGACTTCATTTTGATGTAGCTTCAACAGAATGTCTTGGATAATGGGTTTTCCTTTTCTGTAGTCCTGCTACTTGCATGATTGTCTAGAAAGGAAGCATTTAAGGACTAAAGTTTGTGTTCATCACTTCAGTGTCAGAATACCACAGTGGATAACCAGATCCACTCCTAGAGGGTGCTTGTGCATCGCTTTGTGTGACTCAGCGTTCATGCATGCCCCTGTAAAATGATCAGCTGCATTTTGTTTATATATTGAGCATGTTAGACAGGAAAGTTGGGACGTCAGGAAAGTGGGAGACTGGAAACAAGGTATAGTCTGTTAGAAATTTTATCTTGCTTTGCTGTCGTGGTTTAACCCCAGTAGGCAGCTTAACAGCTTACTGCTGTTGAGAGGAATAAGCACAACAAGGAACAAGGTATGAGCTCTATGAATTGTTGTGGTGGGTTGAATCTTGTCTTGGTGGTTGTACTTTGGAGTAAGTGGCCATACATGGGTTTGGTTCTCCACACCCTTCCCCCCCATTTTAATTAAACTGTGTTAAAGTTTTACTTAAAAGGTTAATGCAGTTCTTTCATATAGGTATGCCACTGAATTGGGGCACTTTACACCTCTATGCTATTATGTTGATTGCAGAGATGATAATGAGTTGCCTTTGAACCACAATTTCTATGTTCTTCTGTATGGCTTAAAGGCCAAGGATCTGTTGGTTGCCCTTGCTGTAATGAGTCCCCATAGACAGTGATCAATATTGAAAGCCACTTAAATTACAGTGACGTGGTGATACGCAATTGAGGGGCTTAGATGCTTTCTATGCTACTGTCTTGAGCATTTTTTCATTGTGTTGGCCTTTGCGAGGATCTGTCATGTCCATGTATTTATAAATTATTTACAAGTAAAATCTTTTAAAAATTGGAGACAGAAAATTTAGAAAACAAAGGTACAGTTATGTGTTTTGCACAGCTTCCCGACAGACAGTTTTGCTAATTCTGCTGCATGCTGACTTAGGGGCCCAATATGTCTCTAAACATGTTCTGATAGCATTTAAAGTTGGCAGTGTGCTGAAGGCAAGTAAAAGGGCAAGTTCTGTGAAGATCGACATCCTGCAAAGAACAAAACGTCAGTATCTTAAATTAGGTCCACATGTTTCCTATTTCTGTTTTCAAGATAATGATTTTAGAAATTTGAAGGAGCAGTAGTAAGCTGTATTTTAACTATGGGAAGATAAATATTAGGAAAGTAACTTGGAAATCAAACCTTTTCTTTATTAGTAGGTCGAACCACAAGCATGATTGGTTGGTGGTGTGGGGTTTTGTTTGTTTGTTGATGGTGGGTTTTTTTCTCCTTATTTCTTAAAAGACTCGACGTACATTTTTCCTTTGAGCCCAGCAAGCTTTGAGCTGAAACAGTTTTCCAAACTAAGTATGTAGGCAGTGTCATCAGTGAAATTTCCGTTCTCTCTACATAAGTGAGATTTTTGAGCTGTGGGCATTTCATATTGCTGAGACTGGGATAGAAGGCACTACAAGGCTAAAGTTGTTAGGTAATGTGAACAAACATCTGCTTTTTAAATAAATTTTGCTGTTTCGCATTTGTGGATTTTGGGTAGTGTTTCTTTGTATATTCTGCATAAGAAAAACTGTAAACACCTCGTGTGGTCACTTGAAACCGTGCTGACCAGAATAGAAATGCTCCATATACTGTGAGGTATATAAAAGCTAGAGGCGTCTTCCCTTCTTTCCAGAGTTTTTAAGCTTTACCGTTGCAATATTTGAAGGGGGGATGTGTGTGAATTTTGAAAGAATAGAACTTTAAAAAGTTGAGCTTTAGCATACAGTATTAGAAAGATACCCAGCCTTGGTACTGGAGGGCAGTAATGGGTGCAAAATGTAAAGCTTAACCTGTTGGATTGCTTAGTTATTCTTATCTTGCCCTGAATTTAAGTATTGTTTGTTTCCTTTAGTGGTTAAATCTGTCTTACAAAGTGGCTGCTTATGTCTGGTTTTGTTGCTTGCTTGACACCTGTGTAATGTTACCTTGTTTTTGACAGAAACTTCATTTTCCAAAGGTGTTGCTAGAATTCTTGGTCAGTCTTTACTGCAAGTTTTGTTGTTGCTCTTTTGTTTTAAGTCATCTCTAGTGTAGGCAGAGGGATGCTCTTGCTTTTGCATTTAGGACGTCTGTAGAAAATTTGGTTTTGTATGTGTATGCTGCTGTTCAAATGATGTGTTTTGTAAAATCCTTTTTTCCCCTTCTTCACTCTCCTTCTCCCCTCTTTACAGGTAGACTGAAACTCCAGGAATGATGGTCAGCTCATTGGCAAGTTACAGGAAAACCATATACAAGGCAGCTAGATAAAGACCATGGTATGAGTGCTTTGTCAGATAAACTGTCCGAAAGAAGTACATACTTGGAGGCTATTATATTAAAGTTTTGAGCTCTGCTCAGTGTGTCCCTCCCTACTACCCCAACACTTCTGCATATGAAATGTTTCAAAAGAAGGAGCTGGTGTGGCTTATTTGTCACTAAAGTGAACTACATTGGATGTAAAAGTAAGTCAAGGCCATGTGTGTTTTTCAGGGAATACCATCTCTCTTTCAGCCATTTCTAGCTGGGTAGAAGGCAAATGTTAACTAGGACCTGTGCAATGAGCGTTTTGCAATGGGCTGCTACGTGGGAAACCAGGTTGTTTTAGAGTGAGGGGGAGCAGCGTGCAATATAGTCAGGAACTGAGAAAAGGCAAGACAGCTAAATGCAGACCTTAACCTACAAGGAGCTGTCAGAAGGGAAAGGGGTTAAGTGTTTGCCAGCTGGCTGACAGCCTTGGGAAGGGCTCTGATGACATCTTGCCAAGAAAAAGCCGGCGCATCTGAGGGGGGAGCAGGACTTGGTTAAGATTTAGAGGTTTCACGGAAGCCACTTGTGGGCCATGAGGGCAGTGGGTGTCTCTTCAGTCATGTCTTTGTTGGAGAAAGCTACAAAGAAGACATGAGGTGTGAAGTGAAACTACAATTCTTGAACACTTTGTTTTGTGTCTGACCACAGCAATTCATATTAGCTGCGGTTTCCACACACGTTTGACTTTAGACGCCAATTTAAGTGCCGGATCACACTGGACTTACAGTGTGCTTGTCCTCCTGCAAAGAACTACAAGTTCATCTGCTCTTAAAAGCAGTGCTGCCTCAACTGTACAAGAACAGTTCAAAGAACAAAACCTCACACAACTGTGTCTTGTAAACAGGTGGAAAAAGGAGTAGCTTAATCAAGCTTGGTGTCTAAATTATGCAATATAGCTTAAATCACTGTATGCTAGCATAACTTGTCTATGCTAGAGGGTTGTGTGTTTTTTTTTTTTTGGCTTAACTATGCTGGCAAAAGAAAATTACACTTTATGCAAGAGTTATTCCAGTAGAAATTTGGAAAAATTCCAGTAGAAGGCTGAAAACTGAGCAGCCTTCTGTGGAGGCTAACAGTTGCTGTAGCTGAAATCTTCAAAGGCTGGGGCTAAATTACCAAAGCCAGTTTTTCCCTCCCCAAGATGACTAATGCTTCTCCTGATTTTTTTTTTTTTTTTTTTTAAGGAGTAGTGCAGGGTGCAGAGGACAGTGCAGCTTGAACACTCTTACCACACTAATGGGAAAAAATTCTTCTCTGCAGCAAAAGATGACATCTACATTTTTGCTCATTGGTTGTCTCATTCTACTGATACCTCTGTTCAGTGCTGGTAAGTTAAATAAGTTGTTGAAATTACCATCTTAAAAAAGAAAACCTGCAAGAGACGAGTTGTGTGTATTTAGTAGAAAGAGTTACTGAGAGCAAATAGTGGATTTGTGGTTTGTTTTTGCTTCAGCATATTGAAGATACGCTGAATACCTCTTCTTGGATTGAAGTTGCACTGGGAATGGAATGGACTAATTGACATAAATATTTTTAAATCTAGCCTCTTAAATTGAGGATACTGAGGCTTTGATTAGCCTCTCCCTGATTCCTATGAGGAAAGTCCAAAGAGATTGGCTTCCTTGACTTAGTTAGCTGTTGAATGCCTTCTTTAAGAGACATGCTGTAGCTTTAGTCCTGAAAGCAGTAGGGGTCAGTTTCCTTTACAATTAATTAGTAATCTTTTTAATGGTAGATGTAATTTTTCAGTAAAGTTTAAGACTACATAAATCAATCATGCTTGTCTTGCTGCTCTTGGCATAAGCAGTCTAATATTAATGTCTCTGAATTAGTTTAAGCTCCATACCTTACATCTTTAAATTAGGTGATAGGAAGGTGGTGGGACTGAAAAGATTACTGAAGACTTTTTTTATTTTGAAATTGAATACATTAGCTTTGTATTTATACAGTTATTCAGCAAGATTTGTAAAATCAGTTCAGTCACATGTTTTGCAGTTTCATAGGAATTCAGTGTTGCACATGTATGCAAAAGTTTGGAAGCTTTTAAAATCTGCTTTATAGCCAAATGGCCTGCTCTGTTTGTTGCTAAACTGATATTCTCCAAGTAGTTTTTGCTTGCAGATTTGGGTTCTTGATGACTTCTTGCAGTATCTGTCTGTCTTTCTCTGGTGTTTTTCTGGCTGATGTTTAAAAAACTGCTTGCTAGGCTGTATGATTGTGTCTTGTCAGCTTGTTACACAGCCATAATTATAAAAATTCTGTTTATGCTTGCCTTTTATGTGATGTTCAGAATAATGTCTTTGGAAGTATTGAGATCTTTAACATAAATCCAGATAAAGTCTCTGCAGTACGTATTTGGCTTATGCATGACGTTGGTGGACCTCAAAGTGAATCCTGCTCAGGTCATTCCATAAAGAGGTTAAAAAGCATCTTAAAAGAGCGAAATTTTAAGACCACCTGTGAAGACAATTACAGGCCAGTTCAGCTCCTTCAGTGTGTGCATAACCCTGACCACACAGACTGCAGATTTGCACCAACACCACGGCAACTCCATGAAAGAGAGTCTTCTGCACTACTGAAGACTTTCGTTATTTGTGTGTGAAGCTGGAAAAGATGTGGCTACGTAGCTTAGAGTGATAAATAATGATGATGCAGAATAATTTAAAGGGCCTTCTGGTTAAAGATGACAGAAATGGCAAATGTAGTAAAGAAAGAATACATTATAGTCAAGACTTCTTGATTTAAATACTGTGCATCTCCAAATTTCCATTATATTATGACATGTTGGTTCACAGACTTCTTTGTTGTGTTGAGGTCTTGATCTCATTCCATACTGTCTTGTGCTCAGGTCAAAAAACATCTTTCTCCCCCTGCCCCCCCCTTTTTTTTTCCCCTAATTTGTTTTTGGCCCTACAGTCATAATGGCCAGACTGCTGTGAGGAGCTTTGCACTAGTACTGTTTGCACCATGCTTTTCATAGATAGTATCTACATTAAGAATCTGGTAATTCTGCAAAAGTACTAACATGCTCAAATAACAAGGACACAACAGGTGAGTTGTGAAGCTTGTGTTGCCTGGTGAATCCCGTGTATCTTCTTGCATCCTGGTTTGCACTGAGGCTATTGGACTTATATGTGCTTGTTGCTGACTACCTTACTAGACGGAAGTTGTGGCTTAAGCTTTGTAAAATGTGGTTTAGATCCTCAACCAGAACATGCTAAACAAACAAAAAATGGTAGCTTTGTGATGTTTTAATGGTAAATTGTTACAGAAAGTTTATTTTCTAATTCTCTGTAACTTGGAATAGATATTAATACTTCTAAAACATAAAAGTATACAGATTAAAAGCATTGATAATTTTTTTCTTTTTTTTTTTTTTAATAGAAGAATGCGTTATTTGTGATTACTTTGTGCTTGTTGGAGAGCCTACAGCTATTAGTTGCCCAATAATTACATTGCCAGTGCTTCACTCTGATTACAATCTGACATGGTATAAAAATGGTAGTGCTACACCAGTAACCACAGAGAGAGATGCCAGGATCCATCAGCGAGAGAGCTTGCTTTGGTTTATTCCTGCAATGCTGGAAGATTCTGGACTTTATGAATGTGATGTAAGGTAAGGAAGGGAGGAGGGAAACAAATGGGTTGCTAATGCTTACAAGTGTGATAATAAATTTGTGGAACTTGAGCGTACAGAATTTTTTGTTTTAGGTAGGGAGCTTAGATCAGTTAAAAGCACTGTTTTGACCATGCTTTTTGTTTCTGCATGCTGCCTTTTTTTTTTTTCTTCCACACATGTAGCGTTGCGAAAGTGGTTCATACAGAAGACTTTATTTTAAAGCATGACAATATTAACAATGGTCTGTGTGGGTTGTTTGTTTGTTTTGTTGTTTGTTTTGGATGAAGTGTAAGGTCACAGGGAAAAGTGTTAACTGCTTCAGCTTTTCCTGTGTTCAAATTGCTGTTTGATACTGACAGATCAGAAGAACATTGTTTCTTCATTGGACGTGGTTAAATGGAAGAAGGATTTAAGAGGAGCAAACTGCATGTTATGCAGTATCACCACATCCAGACTTTCTGGAGAGCTTAGCAACTTTTTGGGAATCCTTTTAGAAATTTACAAATTAAAAGGCAGAAAACCATTCTTATGTTTTATTTTAAGACATTACCAAATGTTACTGGTCAAAAATGAGAATGCATGTGAAGAGCAAAGCAATGTGCTAGACAGCTCTAGGTACAATAAAAGTAATGCGTCCCCAGTACTGCTCAAAAGATCGGAGTGCACAGAGAAGAAGAAAAAAGGAATAGATTCTTTTCACCTTTTCGGTACTTTAAAGCTCTTGCTATGTTTACAGCTCAGAGTAGTGTACTGGACTTCACCGCTTCAGGTGGTCAAATCTTATTTATAATGGCTGAAATTCACTGTGTGCTGAACAGGAAATTAATTTTGGGAAGGCACACAGAAATGGTTCTTTTCCTCATGGTCTTGCCACAGCACACTGAGAACAGCCAATGCAGGCTTTTCAGGTGACCCAAAATTTGTTTTAGTAGTGTGCAGTTATGTGTACTGGTGTGCATGCAGTACAGCAGTTATGCTGAAGGGGTTTGGGTTGTGAATGTAGTAACAGTGATCAGCAAAAACTTCCAGTGTAGGCACAGGTCGCAGGCCTTTGCACCTTCCTGCTCCAGAGGAAGCTAAATTGGAAGTCAGAAGAACTGTAATCCTTTCAAAGCTACCCAGTTAAATAATTTTAATTGAGTCTTTCCTGCTATGTCTCTAGTTGCTCTAGCTATGAGATGTGTTCCCGTGGGCACCTCACATCCCTGGTGCATAATGTCAGCAGGACAAAAAACTTGCTAAAGTTCAGTTGTGTTAACTGTAGGCTACATTTTGTGCATCAGTTACTTAAACCTTAATTACAGAGCTTGTCAAGGTGCAGTATATAGAAGTTGAAGCCAGGACTGTCAAAATATGCAGTTCACTCTTCTGGAAACTTCTCCCTTAGCATAGCATTGAGAAAAGAGTTGAGCAATGAATTAATGGAGACTATTCCTTTTCTTCTGGCATAGGCTTCTGGCTTCTAGTGCCATCTCTCCTTTGTAGAGCTACTGTACCACAGGTTCTTGTGAGCTCTCGGTGTGAAGTGGTTTCACATTGATATTGCACCTTGATGTATGTGTTACCCAAGAGCTTTGTCTCTCTTCGGCTAAGAGTTACAGCCTATTTTTCTTGATATATCCCTCCAAGGAATGCTGAGATGAACCTGTCGTCTTCTCCTGTTCATTTGGCACTGAGGGTGTTCCAGTGCAGATATGTTTTGGGTTACCCTGCACTACTGTCTGTTGGCAAACGTAGTGCTGAAAATGGGAAGTCTGGGTTGGTGAGGTGTGCTCCGTAGAGCATCAGCTGTGAGAAGTCCTGGCTTCCCCTCTGGTGCTTCCAAAACTGACTCCACTTCTGCTCACAACACAAAATCAGAGCTTATTCCCATCTGTCTCGGTCTGGAACAGGGGGTGAGGAGCTGAGGGTGGTGTTTAAGAGCTACAGGGGCTGTAGCAGGGGTGTTAGAGGCAAGGCTGGTGGAGATGCTGAAGTCCCTCTCCGTAAACTCCCTGACTTGCTGGAAACAAGGAACCTTGTTGTTAATGACCTGACTTGTCTGCTGTTCTCATTACAGGAGCCTTAACCACTCTAACCAAAAAACTATAAATTTAACAGTTTTTAAGAACGATAATGGTTTGTGTTTTAATGGAAAAATGAAGTATGAACAAAAAGTGATGAGCACAAATACTGGAAAGATTATATGCCCTGATCTAGAACATTTTAAAGATGAAGACAATAATCAGCCTGAAGTATACTGGTATAAGGTATTGTGCATGTATATTTCAGATATACAAGATAGGAAATATTCTATTTAAAATGTGTTATGAAGTAACTGTGAGAAGCAGCTCTTAGAAGGGAAGGTTTATTTTCTCTACAGTTTGAGTAAGGCGTCTATCTTGCTACACTATTGGAGAGGTGTGAGGAGGTATGGGAGGCATATTTTAAAAAACCAATTGTCCATTTTTGGATTGCAAGTTTTTTCAGAGTCAAAAACATGTGTTTTGGTTTGTTGATTTGTGAAAATCTAGTTTATCCTTTGATTATTTTATGTAGATTAGATAATAAGTTTAAAAACTTACACGTTTCCTTAAATACAGGCTCTGCATAATTATTTCAGTTTCGCAGAATATTAGGCTTATCCTGTCTGTTGATCATGGTGTGGTATCCTTATGCCTCTTGCTCTGATTCTGCCAAAATACTCTGTAGACTATGCAAGCTTAGAAACATGTATTTTGTCCGTGTTAAGGTAAAATTCTGAAGTAGTTCAACTCTTAATTCTGATGCTGGTATTAAAGTAGCCACATGGGCCTGTACATGTAAAATAACCTTGGTGCTGCAGCTATACATCTTCTTTTGAGATGAAGTGATTCTAAACTGCTTATAGGTCAGGGAAGAGAAGGAAGTTTTTCACTGTATTTGCATTGCCACAGAAATGGTAATACACCCAACAGCACGAGGCACTGCTACAGCAGCTCTCATTCATCTCAGTGAAGCAGGAATGCAGGCATGTATTCTCATAAACTTTGCTACATGCGTAATAACTTCTATTACACCTGAGACAGATAACTGTCAAGCCATTAAATAAAGGCAGTGAACTAAAACATGGGTTTTGAAAACCTAAAGGATTGGCTGCAGTGATTTTTAAAAAGTGCAAATGCAGCAAGACATCATCAGGCTTCATGTTACAGTGTAGTGATGCTTGGATAAGAACCCACATTGTGGCTTTCAAAAAAATCAGTATTTGGCAAGTATTTTAATAATCAGTAGAGTTCAGTAACTTATTTAATTATCAGATTATTAGTTCCCTTAAATCACAGGTACTTTTGATATATTTAGGAATGTAAGCCTGGTTTTCTTGAAGACAAGCGACTTCTTTTGGCAGAGGGTGAAAATGCTGTCTTGATTCACAACGTAACTGTACAAGACAGAGGAAACTACACATGCCGTATGGTATACACATATATGGGAAAACAATATAATGTTTCACGAACCATGAGACTAGAGGTTAAAGGTGAGTGCATTGAGGTTATTCTCTTCTCTTTTTGGCTCTGCTGTAAATATTTGTATGCAGGCATAAACTATTTGTCATGTTACTTTTCAGCTCTGTGAAATTAGAGTTTCAAATCTTTAATTAATTTTTTCCTGAATGTTAAAATTAAAATACAATAATGCACGTTGCTACCCTTGGGCATTGCTTCTGAGGAAGAATTGTCATGGGGAAATGAGAAATGCGGGGTTAGGAGTGAGAATTAGAAGGAAGCAGTGATTACTGGGGTGGGGGGGTTGTTTTTGCTAAAACAAATAATGCACCATTAAATTAAATAAATTTAAACAAATTTAAAAAAAAAAAAGAGGAATTTTTGCTGAGACTATCACAGCAAAACACCTGCTTGTGGCCCTGTTGGTGAACTTGCTTACAAAGTTCACTAGAATGTCAGTTGGTGGGAAAGGAGATGTGACAAGCTGTATAAATACTATAAAGTTAATAAATCTTCCTCTGGAAAGGATTGGCTTACTCCTGGCACTTTGTTGTGCTTTTCTGCATCTAACAGGACACAGAACTGGCTGTCTCACTCTCCCAGTACTGTCATTTATTGCTGTGATCGTTGTGATTGTGTCTTTGAAGGCAATGTTGCTGATGACCTGACCAGTAACATGATAGTAGTCCTATCAGAAAAGTTGGCTGGAAGTAGAGTGTCCATCTTTTTAGATTAAATCAAAATTCTGACTTTAGATAGGTGATACAAGAACAGTGGGTTGTTAGCAGCGAGTCTATATATTGTGCAGAATGATACGATTCCAGCCCAGTTTGTGTGCTTGCTTACTCGTTTACTTAAAATAGATATTCACCTGATCGAGAAGGTCATTGATACAATCCCTCTTTCTCTTCTTTCTCTTCCTTATCCATATCTCTGACAAAGTTAATTGCGTTTTTTGGTTTTGTTTTTGTTTTCTGGTTTTGTATTACTTTTATATCAACAGTAAATTTGAGATTTTTTTTTTTAAAGTATTTTTAAGGCAAGCTAAAGCCTTTTGTTAACTTGGAAGCTAAAATAGAATAATTTGGATACAGTACAGCAAATCTCATGAGGTATTTTCTGTTGTAAATTTGAAACAGGTAGTAAGTATGGAGCTACAATAGTACCAAACAATAAAACAAAACCATTGTAAAACTATCAATTGAAGTAAGCTGTGGAACTCTTCCTGCCTGAAGATTTTTTTTTTCCCCTCTTTGTTTCTGTTAGAAGGACCACTGCAGATAAGACCAGAGTTTATTTATCCGAATAACAATACAATTGAAGTAGAACTTGGTAAGTAGTGACTATTTAAGAAGTCATTAACATTCAGTAAAACAAATAAGCTCCTGGTCTTTCTGAAATAACATGTGAATGGTTCCACTGACTTCAGCAGGACTGGGAGATAGGCACATGGATTGAGGATATCTGGAAGATAGATGATAGAACGTGATTTCCGCAAGTAATTTGCAGGGGGAACAACTGTGTGCCTAAGATTGGAGTCTCTTGACCAGCAGTGTCGGGTGGGATGCATATATAATTTTTTTGTTTTGTTTTGTTTTTGTTTACTATTGCCATCTGTCCTTTGTACCACTTCTCAGTGTCTATGTCTTGACATATCCTCAGTATCTGTGGAAATGTGGTTACATACATGTCACATGTTAGGGTAGTTACCAGTTACATACTCCTCCTGTATGGTTCCTGTCTCCCCTCTCCACAACCAGGATTTTATTCCTCGTTCTAGGGTATTAAAATGTTTCAGATACTGATCTTTTGTGAAACAGTGAGCTGCTAGTTGATGGACATCCCAGGTGTTGTTTATCTTAGAAATTTCTTAAACAGGAGATTCTGGATATAAGAATAACTTTTTCCCGGTGAGGACAGCCAGGCAGTGTAGCAGGCTGACCAGATAAGTTGTGCAGTCTCGTCCTTGGAGGTTTTGGAACCTGACTGGATAAAGCTCTGAGCAGCCTGGTCTGACCTCGGAGCTGGCCCTGCTTTGAGCAGGAAATTGGACTAGAGACCTCCCAAAGTCCATTCCAACCTCAATTACTCTGTGATTCTATGGACCAAGTATACGGTATGCAAGTCTTTTCCTAAGCAAACCTATACATGTTTAGATTGCACCATATATCGGACAGAGTTGTGTTCTACTGACGTAGCCCAGAAGAATGAGTTTTGGAGCTGCTTGAACTGTAATTTTTTTTCTTGTTTTGCACCAAGGAGAACTGTTTCAAACAAAGTATTTGATTAAAAAGGGCATTAACTGATTTTGGAGAAGTGTGAGTGGCTATTTACTAGAATTTCCTAGTATAGGGTCTAAACTGTCTTGTAATCTTTTGAGGAAGGATTATTACCAATTAGGTCATTAGAGAAGCTCTGAGGAAAGATTGCGTTGGGGCTCTGGCACCATACAGGAGCTGAGGCCAGAGCATTGTGGATTATTCTTACGTACGTCACATTGATAGTAGTCCGCTGCTTTTGCTGCTTCTTTTTCTGACATTGAGCTTGTAAATACTGTGTATATCAGGTGTTCTTTTCTCATGTTGAGGCTTCATGCTTCTTTTCGCATTATGTGAAACATTTTGTCTGGCCCAAATTCTAACTTCGAGTATATGGTATTAAACTAAAGTGAACAGTACTGAAATACTGGTGGGTTTTGCGGTTTTGTTTGTTTGTTTGGGGTTTTTTTGTTGCAGTTGTTCTGGTTTTTTGGTTTTGGTCCCCCTCTCCCCCCGCCCCCCCTTTTCTTTTTGACCTCAACAACTTGTGAAAGATACCTCATTCTGAAGTTGCCAGGTTCTGGTAAGGATTAGTAGATTTTGACCAGAATAATGAATGAGCTTTAATAGAAATTATGTTCCTCCAAAGTCCAGAAGGCTTTGTTTTAAGCAGTGGGAATATTCAGGATCTGATACAAACAGTATTATTTTATAGACTTACAGTCCTGCAGTCTTCAGATGGTTATTTAATTCTGTTGGAAATATTCAGAAATGCCTCAGCAGCCTCGTTTTTTCTGGTAATTACATCTTCTCTGGCTTCATTACAATTACATACCTGAAAAGCTTTATTTGTGCTCTTCCACTATTAAGGAAATTTGTTCACCAGATCTTAGACTGAAATAGGGAGACTTGCCACAGTCTTTTTTTGTACTTCACACAACCCTAATCTTTATGGGTGAAAACTTTCCTTTTCCTTTCTTACTCTAACTGTGGAAGAAATGAAGTAATGTTACAGTGGGGCTTCCCTGTACTGCATCTCCCACCCATTAAAATATCATGTAAATCTCATCCCCAGTTCTGACTGGTAATAGTTATGACTTTCCATGTAATTCAGAAAAATTCTTACCAATGCAACCTCTACTCAGAAGGAGTCTGATCTGCATAGGCACTTAAAAGGCTCTTTAATTTACTAAGACATCCTTTAGGATTTTCTTAATCCTTGATAATACTTGCTGAGAAAATGGAGAATAGAGCAGTTATTAGTCCAGGGGCTGCCTGTGACACTCAGCCTATATTAAGATGTGTTATATGACAATTTGTTTAGACTCCTTATTTTAGAATAGCATTTGGTCCGTATTTGTTATGGCTTGGACACTGCATTAATTAAAAGTTGCTGATATATTACTGGATGCCTTAGGCCAGCTAAGATGAACAAACCCAGCTTTGATTGCCTTACAGACATTAGGAAAGCAGTCACACATGAGACTAAAAGGAGACACAAAGCCTTCACCCACAAAGTGGTGTGAACAACTAGAAACGACTCCCTACTACAGGGGGGCCCTTTGAAGGAAGTTGGTGAAGCTTCTTAGGGTTTTTTTTTGTTTGTTTGTTTTTTTAAAAAAGGCACTGCTATTCTGTATTGGGTTTGTGTGGCAAGGTTTTGGCAGCGGGGGGCTACAGGGGTGGCTTCTGTGAGAAGCTGCCAGAAGCTTCCCCCATGTCCGATGGAGCCGATGCCAGCCGGCTCCAAGATGGACCCGCCGCTGGCCAAGGCTGAGCCCATCAGTGACGGTGGTAGCGCCTCTGGGATAACGTATTTAAGAAGGGGGAAAAGTGGCTGTGTGACAGCAATTGCAGCTGAAGAGAGGAGTGAGAATATGTGAGAGAAGCAGCCCTGCAGACACCGAGGTCAGTGAGGAAGGAGGGGAGGAGGTGCTCCAGGCGCCGGAGCAGAGGTTCCCCTGCAGCCCGTGGTGAAGACTGTGGTGAGGCAGGCTGTCCCCCTGCAGCCCATGGAGGTCCATGGTGGAGCAGATACCCACCTGCAGCCTGTGGAGGACCCCATGCCGGAGCAGGTGGATGCCCGAAGGAGGCTGTGACCCGGTGGGAGGCCTGCGCTGGAGCAGGCTCCTGGCAGGACCTGTGGAGAGAGGAGCCCACGCTGGAGCAGGTTTGCTGGCAGGACTTGTGACCCCGTGGGGGACCCACACTGGAGCAGTCTGTTCCTGAAGGACTGCACCCATGGAAA